>NW_028123996.1:1800000-2279975 GCF_965194805.1 Balaenoptera borealis
AGCTTAGAGAGCATAGGGCACTTCCACTCATGGGGGTATAAATTGGGAAAATTAAAAATCAGCAAGACACAAGCACCCCAAAGTTGAGGGCTGCTCTGTTGACAAGGACCTCCACTTCATTCCACCTTAAATATCCCAGGAAAGAGAAAAATGGATAAAGAAGTTGTGGTCCTTATGTACAATGGAATATCACTCAGCCATGAAATCAATGTCATAAGGTTAGTAGCAGCATGATGAGTGGATTTAGGTACGACGATTCAAAGTGAAATAAGTCACACAGAAAAGGACACTTCTCATAAGGTATCACTGATAGAGGGAATGTAAAAACCGTTACACTTGAACTGAATTACAAAACAGAACAGAGTCACACATGCAGAAAACACACTATGGCTGCTTAACGGGAAAGGTGAGGTGGGGTGATACATAAAACAAGGGTATCAAATTAGCTCAGATACCGTTCCATAAACCCAATATGTAGTAGACAAGACCTACTCCTTGCTCAGAGAACTGGACTCAACATGCCCTATTCACCGCACAAGAATATATCTGACTAGTAATAATCTTAAAACCTATGTATTGATATCTCTCTGTTAGTGTGTCAAGTGGGTGTAAAGCGGCATAAACACAGCCGTGAAAAGCAGCTAAACCCCATTATGAAAATAAATTACTTTGAAAAACCCATGAAACAACGACAGTGAAAGAGATAGAAATTCTTACACAATGAGTTCAGGGGCTGTGATGCAACCTGGATTGACCATATCTAGACCCACAGCTGGATGAGACATAAGGGTGGACACTCTAGGGGCTGAGAGGTTTGGTGAGGTTGGGTGAGCAAACGCAGACCCTTTAAAGTAATACTGCGTGGTACCCATCGCATGGGTCCCAAATCTCCAGGTTCAAGGGCATCTTCCTACATCGAAAACATGCATGAGAAACCCAGAAGATGGTACACCGTGTGATGGGGAAAGGTTTCTAAAACGCACCTCATTTCTCATCACCTTGTGCCCGGGTTCGCCTTTCCAGCCGCTTTACTAGCAATCTCCCTACTTGGAGCATCAGCACCTTTAACCTCCTGTTCCGTACAGGTTGCAATTTGTCCTGAGGATGAACGGGAAGACGGGGAACCAACGAGAGACTAGCTCTTGGTGTCGGGACAGGCACAGGTCACTCTATTTTCCCATCAGGAAGAAGAATTAACCACAGGCTCAGCCTGCCCCCCGGAACCAGAACAGGGCCTGAAGCCATCCTGCGCTTTTGCGGCCAGCTCCCAAAAAAGCGAGTTGTAAAATGGAGGTTCAGGGCACTGCAATTCACAAACCTGCAGAGTTATAAATGATAACTCTCGTCCACAAATATATTGAGGGAAGGCAAAGAAGAGGATTTGAAATCAAGGCAGAATTGCACGAAACAGATTTCAGGAGGTAGATACGAATCGCCTTTAAAGCACATGAAAAGCGGCAAAACGTTGACAATGATGCCCTTGGCCAAAAAGGGCGTATGCGTTTTTTCCTGAATATATTCAGGAAAAAACGCATACGCCCTTTTTGGCCAACCAAGCAACCTGGAAAAGCAAGTCAGCGCTACAGAGAAGTCTCGCTTCCCATCGGTCAAAAGGGCCATGCTGAAAAAAGTGTCAAAACCAGAAATGCAGGACAGGCCATGGAGAAATGGGAGCCTTGCTACACTGATGGGCGGGATGTAAATTGCCAACAGCCACTCTAGAGAAGTGTACGGTGTGTCCTGAAATATCTGAAAAACACAGCTTAGAGAGCATAGGGCACTTCCACTCATGGGGGTATAAATTGGGAAAATTAAAAATCAGCAAGACACAAGCACCCCAAAGTTGAGGGCTGCTCTGTTGACAAGGACCTCCACTTCATTCCACCTTAAATATCCCAGGAAAGAGAAAAATGGATAAAGAAGTTGTGGTCCTTATGTACAATGGAATATCACTCAGCCATGAAATCAATGTCATAAGGTTAGTAGCAGCATGATGAGTGGATTTAGGTACGACGATTCTAAGTGAAATAAGTCACACAGAAAAGGACACTTCTCATAAGGTATCACTGATAGAGGGAATGTAAAAACCGTTACACTTGAACTGAATTACAAAACAGAACAGAGTCACACATGCAGAAAACACACTATGGCTGCTTAACGGGAAAGGTGAGGTGGGGTGATACATAAAACAAGGGTATCAAATTAGCTCAGATACCGTTCCATAAACCCAATATGTAATAGACAAGACCTACTCCTTGCTCAGAGAACTGGACTCAACACGCCCTATTCACCGCACAAGAATATATCTCACTAGTAATAATCTTAAAACCTATGTATTGATATCTCTCTGTTAGTGTGTCAAGTGGGTGTAAAGCGGCATAAACACAGCAGTGAAAAGCAGCTAAACCCCATTATGAAAATAAATTACTTTGAAAAACCCATGAAACAACGACAGTGAAAGAGAGAGAAATTCTTACACAATGAGTTCAGGGGCTGTGATGCAACCTGGATTGACCATATCTAGACCCACAGCTGGATGAGACATAAGGGTGGACACTCTTGGGGCTGAGAGGTTTGGTGAGGTTGGGTGAGCAAACGCAGACCCTTTAAAGTAATACTGCGTGGTACCCATCGCATGGGTCCCAAATCTCCAGGTTCAAGGGCATCTTCCTACATCGAAAACATGCATGAGAAACCCAGAAGATGGTACACCGTGTGATGGGGAAAGGTTTCTAAAACGCACCTCATTTCTCATCTCCTTGTGCCCGGGTTCGCCTTTCCAGCCGCTTTACTAGCAATCTCCCTACTTGGAGCATCAGCACCTTTAACCTCCTGTTCCGTACAGGTTGCAATTTGTCCTGAGGATGAACGGGAAGACGGGGAACCAACGAGAGACTAGCTCTTGGTGTCGGGACAGGCACAGGTCACTCTATTTTCCCATCAGGAAGAAGAATTAACCACAGGCTCAGCCTGCCCCCCGGAACCAGAACAGGGCCTGAAGCCATCCTGCGCTTTTGCGGCCAGCTCCCAAAAAAGCGAGTTGTAAAATGGAGGTTCAGGGCACTGCAATTCACAAACCTGCAGAGTTATAAATGATAACTCTCGTCCACAAATATATTGAGGGAAGGCAAAGAAGAGGATTTGAAATCAAGGCAGAATTGCACGAAACAGATTTCAGGAGGTAGATACGAATCGCCTTTAAAGCACATGAAAAGCGGCAAAACGTTGACAATGATGCCCTTGGCCAAAAAGGGCGTATACGTTTTTTCCTGAATATATTCAGGAAAAAACGCATACGCCCTTTTTGGCCAACCAAGCAACCTGGAAAAGCAAGTCAGCGCTACAGAGAAGTCTCGCTTCCCATCGGTCAAAAGGGCCATGCTGAAAAAAGTGTCAAAACCAGAAATGCAGGACAGGCCATGGAGAAATGGGAGCCTTGCTACACTGATGGGCGGGATGTAAATTGCCAACAGCCACTCTAGAGAAGTGTACGGTGTGTCCTGAAATATCTGAAAAACACAGCTTAGAGAGCATAGGGCACTTCCACTCATGGGGGTATAAATTGGGAAAATTAAAAATCAGCAAGACACAAGCACCCCAAAGTTGAGGGCTGCTCTGTTGACAAGGACCTCCACTTCATTCCACCTTAAATATCCCAGGAAAGAGAAAAATGGATAAAGAAGTTGTGGTCCTTATGTACAATGGAATATCACTCAGCCATGAAATCAATGTCATAAGGTTAGTAGCAGCATGATGAGTGGATTTAGGTACGACGATTCAAAGTGAAATAAGTCACACAGAAAAGGACACTTCTCATAAGGTATCACTTTTAGAGGGAATGTAAAAACCGTTACACTTGAACTGAATTACAAAACAGAACAGAGTCACACATGCAGAAAACACACTATGGCTGCTTAACGGGAAAGGTGAGGTGGGGTGATACATAAAACAAGGGTATCAAATTAGCTCAGATACCGTTCCATAAACCCAATATGTAATAGACAAGACCTACTCCTTGCTCAGAGAACTGGACTCAACACGCCCTATTCACCGCACAAGAATATATCTGACTAGTAATAATCTTAAAACCTATGTATTGATATCTCTCTGTTAGTGTGTCAAGTGGGTGTAAAGCGGCATAAACACAGCAGTGAAAAGCAGCTAAACCCCATTATGAAAATAAATTACTTTGAAAAACCCATGAAACAACGACAGTGAAAGAGAGAGAAATTCGTACACAATGCGTTCAGGGGCTGTGATGCAACCTGGATTGACCATATCTAGACCCACAGCTGGATGAGACATAAGGGTGGACACTCTTGGGGCTGAGAGGTTTGGTGAGGTTGGGTGAGCAAACGCAGACCCTTTAAAGTAATACTGCGTGGTACCCATCGCATGGGTCCCAAATCTCCAGCTTCAAGGGCATCTTCCTACATCGAAAACATGCATGAGAAACCCAGAAGATGGTACACCGTGTGATGGGGAAAGGTTTCTAAAACGCACCTCATTTCTCATCTCCTTGTGCCCGGGTTCGCCATTCCAGCCGCTTTACTAGCAATCTCCCTACTTGGAGCATCAGCACCTTTAACCTCCTGTTCCGTACAGGTTGCAATTTGTCCTGAGGATGAACGGGAAGACGGGGAACCAACGAGAGACTAGCTCTTGGTGTTGGGACAGGCACAGGTCACTCTATTTTCCCATCAGGAAGAAGAATTAACCACAGGTTCAGCCTGCCCCCCGGAACCAGAACAGGGCCTGAAGCCATCCTGCGCTTTTGCGGCCAGCTCCCAAAAAAGCGAGTTGTAAAATGGAGGTTCAGGGCACTGCAATTCACAAACCTGCAGAGTTATAAATGATAACTCTCGTCCACAAATATATTGAGGGAAGGCAAAGAAGAGGATTTTAAATCAAGGCAGAATTGCAGGAAACAGATTTCAGGAGGTAGATTCGAATCGCCTTTAAAGCACATGAAAAGCGGCAAAATGTTGACAATGATGCCCTTGGCCAAAAAGGGCGTATGCGTTTTTTCCTGAATATATTCAGGAAAAAACGCATACGCCCTTTTTGGCCCACCAAGCAACCTGGAAAGGCAAATCAGCGCTACAGAGAAGTCTCGCTTCCCATCGGTCAAAAGGGCCATGCTGAAAAAAGTGTCAAAACCAGAAATGCAGGACAGGCCATGGAGAAATGGGAGCCTTGCTACACTGATGGGCGGGATGTAAATTGCCAACAGCCACTCTGGAGAAGTGTATGGTGTGTCCTGAAACATCTGAAAAACACAGCTTAGAGAGCATAGGGCACTTCCACTCATGGGGGTATAAATTGGGAAAATTAAAAATCAGCAAGACACAAGCACCCCAAAGTTGAGGGCTGCTCTGTTGACAAGGACCTCCACTTCATTCCACCTTCAATATCCCAGGAAAGAGAAAAATGGATAAAGAAGTTGTGGTCCTTATGTACAATGGAATATCACTCAGCCATGAAATCAATGTCATAAGGTTAGTAGCAGCATGATGAGTGGATTTAGGTACGACGATTCTAAGTGAAATAAGTCACACAGAAAAGGACACTTCTCATAAGGTATCACTGATAGATGGAATGTAAAAAGCGTTACACTTGAACTGAATTACAAAACAGAACAGAGTCACACATGCAGAAAACACACTATGGCTGCTTAACGGGAAAGGTGAGGTGGGGTGATACATGAAACAAGGGTATCAAATTAGCTCAGATACCGTTCCATAAACCCAATATGTAGTAGACAAGACCTACTCCTTGCTCAGAGAACTGTACTCAACACGCCCTATTCACCGCACAAGAATATATCTGACTAGTAATAATCTTAAAACCTATGTATTGATATCTCTCTGTTAGTGTGTCAAGTGGGTGTAAAGCGACATAAACACAGCAGTGAAAAGCAGCTAAACCCCATTATGAAAATAAATTACTTTGAAAAACCCATGAAACAACGACAGTGAAAGAGAGAGAAATTCTTACACAATGCGTTCAGGGGCTGTGATGCAACCTGGATTGACCATATCTAGACCCACAGCTGGATGAGACATAAGGGTGGACACTCTTGGGGCTGAGAGGTTTGGTGAGGTTGGGTGAGCAAACGCAGACCCTTTAAAGTAATACTTCGTGGTACCCGTCGCATGGGTCCCAAATCTCCAGCTTCAAGGGCATCTTCCTACATCGAAAACATGCATGAGAAACCCAGAAGATGGTACACCGTGTGATGGGGAAAGGTTTCTAAAACGCACCTCATTTCTCATCTCCTTGTGCCCGGGTTCGCCTTTCCAGCCGCTTTACTAGCAATCTCCCTACTTGGAGCATCAGCACCTTTTACCTTCTGTTCCGTACAGGTTGCAATTTGTCCTGAGGATGAACGGGAAGACGGGGAACCAACGAGAGACTAGCTCTTGGTGTCGGGACAGGCACAGGTCACTCTATTTTCCCATCAGGAAGAAGAATTAACCACAGGCTCAGCCTGCCCCCCGGAACCAGAACAGGGCCTGAAGCCATCTGGCGCTTTTGCGGCCAGCTCCCAAAAAAGCGAGTTGTAAAATGGAGGTTCAGGGCACTGCAATTCACAAACCTGCAGAGTTATAAATGATAACTCTCGTCCACAAATATATTGAGGGAAGGCAAAGAAGAGGATTTGAAATCAAGGCAGAATTGCACGAAACAGATTTCAGGAGGTAGATACGAATCGCCTTTAAAGCACATGAAAAGCGGCAAAACGTTGACAATGATGCCCTTGGCCAAAAAGGGCGTATGCCTTTTTTCCTGAATATATTCAGGAAAAAACGCATACGCCCTTTTTGGCCAACCAAGCAACCTGGAAAGGCAAATCAGTGCTACAGAGAAGTCTCGCTTCCCATCGGTCAAAAGGGCCATGCTGAAAAAAGTGTCAAAACCAGAAATGCAGGACAGGCCATGGAGAAATGGGAGCCTTGCTACACTGATGGGCGGGATGTAAATTGCCAACAGCCACTCTGGAGAAGTGTACGGTGTGTCCTGAAACATCTGAAAAACACAGCTTAGAGAGCATAGGGCACTTCCACTCATGGGGGTATAAATTGGGAAAATTAAAAATCAGCAAGACACAAGCACCCCAAAGTTGAGGGCTGCTCTGTTGACAAGGACCTCCACTTCATTCCACCTTAAATATCCCAGGAAAGAGAAAAATGGATAAAGAAGTTGTGGTCCTTATGTACAATGGAATATCACTCAGCCATGAAATCAATGTCATAAGGTTAGTAGCAGCATGATGAGTGGATTTAGGTACGACGATTCTAAGTGAAATAAGTCACACAGAAAAGGACACTTCTCATAAGGTATCACTGATAGAGGGAATGTAAAAACCGTTACACTTGAACTGAATTACAAAACAGAACAGAGTCACACATGCAGAAAACACACTATGGCTGCTTAACGGGAAAGGTGAGGTGGGGTGATACATAAAACAAGGGTATCAAATTAGCTCAGATACCATTCCATAAACCCAATATGTAATAGACAAGACCTACTCCTTGCTCAGAGAACTGGACTCAACACGCCCTATTCACCGCACAAGAATATATCTGACTAGTAATAATCTTAAAACCTATGTATTGATATCTCTCTGTTAGTGTGTCAAGTGGGTGTAAAGCGGCATAAACACAGCCGTGAAAAGCAGCTAAACCCCATTATGAAAATAAATTACTTTGAAAAACCCATGAAACAACGACAGTGAAAGAGAGAGAAATTCTTACACAATGCGTTCAGGGGCTGTGATGCAACCTGGATTGACCATATCTAGACCCACAGCTGGATGAGACATAAGGGTGGACACTCTTGGGGCTGAGAGGTTTGGTGAGGTTGGGTGAGCAAACGCAGACCCTTTAAAGTAATACGGCGTGGTACCCATCGCATGGGTCCCAAATCTCCAGCTTCAAGGGCATCTTCCTACATCGAAAACATGCATGAGAAACCCAGAAGATAGTACACCGTGTGATGGGGAAAGGTTTCTAAAACGCACCTCATTTCTCATCTCCTTGTGCCCGGGTTCGCCATTCCAGCCGCTTTACTAGCAATCTCCCTACTTGGAGCATCAGCACCTTTAACCTCCTGTTCCGTACAGGTTGCAATTTGTCCTGAGGATGAACGGGAAGACGGGGAACCAACGAGAGACTAGCTCTTGGTGTTGGGACAGGCACAGGTCACTCTATTTTCCCATCAGGAAGAAGAATTAACCACAGGCTCAGCCTGCCCCCCGGAACCAGAACAGGGCCTGAAGCCATCCTGCGCTTTTGCGGCCAGCTCCCAAAAAAGCGAGTTGTAAAATGGAGGTTCAGGGCACTGCAATTCACAAACCTGCAGAGTTATAAATGATAACTCTCGTCCACAAATATATTGAGGGAAGGCAAAGAAGAGGATTTTAAATCAAGGCAGAATTGCAGGAAACAGATTTCAGGAGGTAGATTCGAATCGCCTTTAAAGCACATGAAAAGCGGCAAAATGTTGACAATGATGCCCTTGGCCAAAAAGGGCGTATGCGTTTTTTCCTGAATATATTCAGGAAAAAACGCATACGCCCTTTTTGGCCCACCAAGCAACCTGGAAAGGCAAATCAGCGCTACAGAGAAGTCTCGCTTCCCATCGGTCAAAAGGGCCATGCTGAAAAAAGTGTCAAAACCAGAAATGCAGGACAGGCCATGGAGAAATGGGAGCCTTGCTACACTGATGGGCGGGATGTAAATTGCCAACAGCCACTCTGGAGAAGTGTATGGTGTGTCCTGAAACATCTGAAAAACACAGCTTAGAGAGCATAGGGCACTTCCACTCATGGGGGTATAAATTGGGAAAATTAAAAATCAGCAAGACACAAGCACCCCAAAGTTGAGGGCTGCTCTGTTGACAAGGACCTCCACTTCATTCCACCTTCAATATCCCAGGAAAGAGAAAAATGGATAAAGAAGTTGTGGTCCTTATGTACAATGGAATATCACTCAGCCATGAAATCAATGTCATAAGGTTAGTAGCAGCATGATGAGTGGATTTAGGTACGACGATTCTAAGTGAAATAAGTCACACAGAAAAGGACACTTCTCATAAGGTATCACTGATAGATGGAATGTAAAAAGCGTTACACTTGAACTGAATTACAAAACAGAACAGAGTCACACATGCAGAAAACACACTATGGCTGCTTAACGGGAAAGGTGAGGTGGGGTGATACATGAAACAAGGGTATCAAATTAGCTCAGATACCGTTCCATAAACCCAATATGTAGTAGACAAGACCTACTCCTTGCTCAGAGAACTGTACTCAACACGCCCTATTCACCGCACAAGAATATATCTGACTAGTAATAATCTTAAAACCTATGTATTGATATCTCTCTGTTAGTGTGTCAAGTGGGTGTAAAGCGACATAAACACAGCAGTGAAAAGCAGCTAAACCCCATTATGAAAATAAATTACTTTGAAAAACCCATGAAACAACGACAGTGAAAGAGAGAGAAATTCTTACACAATGCGTTCAGGGGCTGTGATGCAACCTGGATTGACCATATCTAGACCCACAGCTGGATGAGACATAAGGGTGGACACTCTTGGGGCTGAGAGGTTTGGTGAGGTTGGGTGAGCAAACGCAGACCCTTTAAAGTAATACTTCGTGGTACCCGTCGCATGGGTCCCAAATCTCCAGCTTCAAGGGCATCTTCCTACATCGAAAACATGCATGAGAAACCCAGAAGATGGTACACCGTGTGATGGGGAAAGGTTTCTAAAACGCACCTCATTTCTCATCTCCTTGTGCCCGGGTTCGCCTTTCCAGCCGCTTTACTAGCAATCTCCCTACTTGGAGCATCAGCACCTTTTACCTTCTGTTCCGTACAGGTTGCAATTTGTCCTGAGGATGAACGGGAAGACGGGGAACCAACGAGAGACTAGCTCTTGGTGTCGGGACAGGCACAGGTCACTCTATTTTCCCATCAGGAAGAAGAATTAACCACAGGCTCAGCCTGCCCCCCGGAACCAGAACAGGGCCTGAAGCCATCTGGCGCTTTTGCGGCCAGCTCCCAAAAAAGCGAGTTGTAAAATGGAGGTTCAGGGCACTGCAATTCACAAACCTGCAGAGTTATAAATGATAACTCTCGTCCACAAATATATTGAGGGAAGGCAAAGAAGAGGATTTGAAATCAAGGCAGAATTGCACGAAACAGATTTCAGGAGGTAGATACGAATCGCCTTTAAAGCACATGAAAAGCGGCAAAACGTTGACAATGATGCCCTTGGCCAAAAAGGGCGTATGCCTTTTTTCCTGAATATATTCAGGAAAAAACGCATACGCCCTTTTTGGCCAACCAAGCAACCTGGAAAGGCAAATCAGTGCTACAGAGAAGTCTCGCTTCCCATCGGTCAAAAGGGCCATGCTGAAAAAAGTGTCAAAACCAGAAATGCAGGACAGGCCATGGAGAAATGGGAGCCTTGCTACACTGATGGGCGGGATGTAAATTGCCAACAGCCACTCTGGAGAAGTGTACGGTGTGTCCTGAAACATCTGAAAAACACAGCTTAGAGAGCATAGGGCACTTCCACTCATGGGGGTATAAATTGGGAAAATTAAAAATCAGCAAGACACAAGCACCCCAAAGTTGAGGGCTGCTCTGTTGACAAGGACCTCCACTTCATTCCACCTTAAATATCCCAGGAAAGAGAAAAATGGATAAAGAAGTTGTGGTCCTTATGTACAATGGAATATCACTCAGCCATGAAATCAATGTCATAAGGTTAGTAGCAGCATGATGAGTGGATTTAGGTACGACGATTCTAAGTGAAATAAGTCACACAGAAAAGGACACTTCTCATAAGGTATCACTGATAGAGGGAATGTAAAAACCGTTACACTTGAACTGAATTACAAAACAGAACAGAGTCACACATGCAGAAAACACACTATGGCTGCTTAACGGGAAAGGTGAGGTGGGGTGATACATAAAACAAGGGTATCAAATTAGCTCAGATACCATTCCATAAACCCAATATGTAATAGACAAGACCTACTCCTTGCTCAGAGAACTGGACTCAACACGCCCTATTCACCGCACAAGAATATATCTGACTAGTAATAATCTTAAAACCTATGTATTGATATCTCTCTGTTAGTGTGTCAAGTGGGTGTAAAGCGGCATAAACACAGCCGTGAAAAGCAGCTAAACCCCATTATGAAAATAAATTACTTTGAAAAACCCATGAAACAACGACAGTGAAAGAGAGAGAAATTCTTACACAATGCGTTCAGGGGCTGTGATGCAACCTGGATTGACCATATCTAGACCCACAGCTGGATGAGACATAAGGGTGGACACTCTTGGGGCTGAGAGGTTTGGTGAGGTTGGGTGAGCAAACGCAGACCCTTTAAAGTAATACGGCGTGGTACCCATCGCATGGGTCCCAAATCTCCAGCTTCAAGGGCATCTTCCTACATCGAAAACATGCATGAGAAACCCAGAAGATAGTACACCGTGTGATGGGGAAAGGTTTCTAAAACGCACCTCATTTCTCATCTCCTTGTGCCCGGGTTCGCCATTCCAGCCGCTTTACTAGCAATCTCCCTACTTGGAGCATCAGCACCTTTAACCTCCTGTTCCGTACAGGTTGCAATTTGTCCTGAGGATGAACGGGAAGACGGGGAACCAACGAGAGACTAGCTCTTGGTGTTGGGACAGGCACAGGTCACTCTATTTTCCCATCAGGAAGAAGAATTAACCACAGGCTCAGCCTGCCCCCCGGAACCAGAACAGGGCCTGAAGCCATCCTGCGCTTTTGCGGCCAGCTCCCAAAAAAGCGAGTTGTAAAATGGAGGTTCAGGGCACTTTAATTCACAAACCTGCAGAGTTATAAATGATAACTCTCGTCCACAAATATATTGAGGGAAGGCAAAGAAGAGGATTTGAAATCAAGGCAGAATTGCACGAAACAGATTTCAGGAGGTAGATACGAATCGCCTTTAAAGCACATGAAAAGCGGCAAAACGTTGACAATGATGCCCTTGGCCAAAAAGGGCGTATGCGTTTTTTCCTGAATATATTCAGGAAAAAACGCATACGCCCTTTTTGGCCAACCAAGCAACCTGGAAAGGCAAATCAGCGCTACAGAGAAGTCTCGCTTCCCATCGGTCAAAAGGGCCATGCTGAAAAAAGTGTCAAAACCAGAAATGCAGGACAGGCCATGGAGAAATGGGAGCCTTGCTACACTGATGGGCGGGATGTAAATTGCCAACAGCCACTCTGGAGAAGTGTACGGTGTGTCCTGAAACATCTGAAAAACACAGCTTAGAGAGCATAGGGCACTTCCACTCATGGGGGTATAAATTGGGAAAATTAAAAATCAGCAAGACACAAGCACCCCAAAGTTGAGGGCTGCTCTGTTGACAAGGACCTCCACTTCATTCCACCTTCAATATCCCAGGAAAGAGAAAAATGGATAAAGAAGTTGTGGTCCTTATGTACAATGGAATATCACTCAGCCATGAAATCAATGTCATAAGGTTAGTAGCAGCATGATGAGTGGATTTAGGTACGACGATTCTAAGTGAAATAAGTCACACAGAAAAGGACACTTCTCATAAGGTATCACTTATAGAGGGAATGTAAAAACCGTTACACTTGAACTGAATTACAAAACAGAACAGAGTCACACATGCAGAAAACACACTATGGCTGCTTAACGGGAAAGGTGAGGTGGGGTGATACATAAAACAAGGGTATCAAATTAGCTCAGATACCATTCCATAAACCCAATATGTAATAGACAAGACCTACTCCTTGCTCAGAGAACTGGACTCAACACGCCCTATTCACCGCACAAGAATATATCTGACTAGTAATAATCTTAAAACCTATGTATTGATATCTCTCTGTTAGTGTGTCAAGTGGGTGTAAAGCGGCATAAACACAGCCGTGAAAAGCAGCTAAACCCCATTATGAAAATAAATTACTTTGAAAAACCCATGAAACAACGACAGTGAAAGAGAGAGAAATTCTTACACAATGCGTTCAGGGGCTGTGATGCAACCTGGATTGACCATATCTAGACCCACAGCTGGATGAGACATAAGGGTGGACACTCTTGGGGCTGAGAGGTTTGGTGAGGTTGGGTGAGCAAACGCAGACCCTTTAAAGTAATACGGCGTGGTACCCATCGCATGGGTCCCAAATCTCCAGCTTCAAGGGCATCTTCCTACATCGAAAACATGCATGAGAAACCCAGAAGATAGTACACCGTGTGATGGGGAAAGGTTTCTAAAACGCACCTCATTTCTCATCTCCTTGTGCCCGGGTTCGCCATTCCAGCCGCTTTACTAGCAATCTCCCTACTTGGAGCATCAGCACCTTTAACCTCCTGTTCCGTACAGGTTGCAATTTGTCCTGAGGATGAACGGGAAGACGGGGAACCAACGAGAGACTAGCTCTTGGTGTTGGGACAGGCACAGGTCACTCTATTTTCCCATCAGGAAGAAGAATTAACCACAGGCTCAGCCTGCCCCCCGGAACCAGAACAGGGCCTGAAGCCATCCTGCGCTTTTGCGGCCAGCTCCCAAAAAAGCGAGTTGTAAAATGGAGGTTCAGGGCACTTTAATTCACAAACCTGCAGAGTTATAAATGATAACTCTCGTCCACAAATATATTGAGGGAAGGCAAAGAAGAGGATTTGAAATCAAGGCAGAATTGCACGAAACAGATTTCAGGAGGTAGATACGAATCGCCTTTAAAGCACATGAAAAGCGGCAAAACGTTGACAATGATGCCCTTGGCCAAAAAGGGCGTATGCGTTTTTTCCTGAATATATTCAGGAAAAAACGCATACGCCCTTTTTGGCCAACCAAGCAACCTGGAAAGGCAAATCAGCGCTACAGAGAAGTCTCGCTTCCCATCGGTCAAAAGGGCCATGCTGAAAAAAGTGTCAAAACCAGAAATGCAGGACAGGCCATGGAGAAATGGGAGCCTTGCTACACTGATGGGCGGGATGTAAATTGCCAACAGCCACTCTGGAGAAGTGTACGGTGTGTCCTGAAACATCTGAAAAACACAGCTTAGAGAGCATAGGGCACTTCCACTCATGGGGGTATAAATTGGGAAAATTAAAAATCAGCAAGACACAAGCACCCCAAAGTTGAGGGCTGCTCTGTTGACAAGGACCTCCACTTCATTCCACCTTCAATATCCCAGGAAAGAGAAAAATGGATAAAGAAGTTGTGGTCCTTATGTACAATGGAATATCACTCAGCCATGAAATCAATGTCATAAGGTTAGTAGCAGCATGATGAGTGGATTTAGGTACGACGATTCTAAGTGAAATAAGTCACACAGAAAAGGACACTTCTCATAAGGTATCACTTATAGAGGGAATGTAAAAACCGTTACACTTGAACTGAATTACAAAACAGAACAGAGTCACACATGCAGAAAACACACTATGGCTGCTTAACGGGAAAGGTGAGGTGGGGTGATACATAAAACAAGGGTATCAAATTAGCTCAGATACCGTTCCATAAACCCAATATGTAATAGACAAGACCTACTCCTTGCTCAGAGAACTGGACTCAACACGCCCTATTCACCGCACAAGAATATATCTGACTAGTAATAATCTTAAAACCTATGTATTGATATCTCTCTGTTAGTGTGTCAAGTGGGTGTAAAGCGGCATAAACACAGCAGTGAAAAGCAGCTAAACCCCATTATGAAAATAAATTACTTTGAAAAACCCATGAAACAACGACAGTGAAAGAGAGAGAAATTCGTACACAATGCGTTCAGGGGCTGTGATGCAACCTGGATTGACCATATCTAGACCCACAGCTGGATGAGACATAAGGGTGGACACTCTTGGGGCTGAGAGGTTTGGTGAGGTTGGGTGAGCAAACGCAGACCCTTTAAAGTAATACTGCGTGGTACCCATCGCATGGGTCCCAAATCTCCAGCTTCAAGGGCATCTTCCTACATCGAAAACATGCATGAGAAACCCAGAAGATGGTACACCGTGTGATGGGGAAAGGTTTCTAAAACGCACCTCATTTCTCATCTCCTTGTGCCCGGGTTCGCCATTCCAGCCGCTTTACTAGCAATCTCCCTACTTGGAGCATCAGCACCTTTAACCTCCTGTTCCGTACAGGTTGCAATTTGTCCTGAGGATGAACGGGAAGACGGGGAACCAACGAGAGACTAGCTCTTGGTGTTGGGACAGGCACAGGTCACTCTATTTTCCCATCAGGAAGAAGAATTAACCACAGGTTCAGCCTGCCCCCCGGAACCAGAACAGGGCCTGAAGCCATCCTGCGCTTTTGCGGCCAGCTCCCAAAAAAGCGAGTTGTAAAATGGAGGTTCAGGGCACTGCAATTCACAAACCTGCAGAGTTATAAATGATAACTCTCGTCCACAAATATATTGAGGGAAGGCAAAGAAGAGGATTTTAAATCAAGGCAGAATTGCAGGAAACAGATTTCAGGAGGTAGATTCGAATCGCCTTTAAAGCACATGAAAAGCGGCAAAATGTTGACAATGATGCCCTTGGCCAAAAAGGGCGTATGCGTTTTTTCCTGAATATATTCAGGAAAAAACGCATACGCCCTTTTTGGCCCACCAAGCAACCTGGAAAGGCAAATCAGCGCTACAGAGAAGTCTCGCTTCCCATCGGTCAAAAGGGCCATGCTGAAAAAAGTGTCAAAACCAGAAATGCAGGACAGGCCATGGAGAAATGGGAGCCTTGCTACACTGATGGGCGGGATGTAAATTGCCAACAGCCACTCTGGAGAAGTGTATGGTGTGTCCTGAAACATCTGAAAAACACAGCTTAGAGAGCATAGGGCACTTCCACTCATGGGGGTATAAATTGGGAAAATTAAAAATCAGCAAGACACAAGCACCCCAAAGTTGAGGGCTGCTCTGTTGACAAGGACCTCCACTTCATTCCACCTTCAATATCCCAGGAAAGAGAAAAATGGATAAAGAAGTTGTGGTCCTTATGTACAATGGAATATCACTCAGCCATGAAATCAATGTCATAAGGTTAGTAGCAGCATGATGAGTGGATTTAGGTACGACGATTCTAAGTGAAATAAGTCACACAGAAAAGGACACTTCTCATAAGGTATCACTGATAGATGGAATGTAAAAAGCGTTACACTTGAACTGAATTACAAAACAGAACAGAGTCACACATGCAGAAAACACACTATGGCTGCTTAACGGGAAAGGTGAGGTGGGGTGATACATGAAACAAGGGTATCAAATTAGCTCAGATACCGTTCCATAAACCCAATATGTAGTAGACAAGACCTACTCCTTGCTCAGAGAACTGTACTCAACACGCCCTATTCACCGCACAAGAATATATCTGACTAGTAATAATCTTAAAACCTATGTATTGATATCTCTCTGTTAGTGTGTCAAGTGGGTGTAAAGCGACATAAACACAGCAGTGAAAAGCAGCTAAACCCCATTATGAAAATAAATTACTTTGAAAAACCCATGAAACAACGACAGTGAAAGAGAGAGAAATTCTTACACAATGCGTTCAGGGGCTGTGATGCAACCTGGATTGACCATATCTAGACCCACAGCTGGATGAGACATAAGGGTGGACACTCTTGGGGCTGAGAGGTTTGGTGAGGTTGGGTGAGCAAACGCAGACCCTTTAAAGTAATACTTCGTGGTACCCGTCGCATGGGTCCCAAATCTCCAGCTTCAAGGGCATCTTCCTACATCGAAAACATGCATGAGAAACCCAGAAGATGGTACACCGTGTGATGGGGAAAGGTTTCTAAAACGCACCTCATTTCTCATCTCCTTGTGCCCGGGTTCGCCTTTCCAGCCGCTTTACTAGCAATCTCCCTACTTGGAGCATCAGCACCTTTTACCTTCTGTTCCGTACAGGTTGCAATTTGTCCTGAGGATGAACGGGAAGACGGGGAACCAACGAGAGACTAGCTCTTGGTGTCGGGACAGGCACAGGTCACTCTATTTTCCCATCAGGAAGAAGAATTAACCACAGGCTCAGCCTGCCCCCCGGAACCAGAACAGGGCCTGAAGCCATCTGGCGCTTTTGCGGCCAGCTCCCAAAAAAGCGAGTTGTAAAATGGAGGTTCAGGGCACTGCAATTCACAAACCTGCAGAGTTATAAATGATAACTCTCGTCCACAAATATATTGAGGGAAGGCAAAGAAGAGGATTTGAAATCAAGGCAGAATTGCACGAAACAGATTTCAGGAGGTAGATACGAATCGCCTTTAAAGCACATGAAAAGCGGCAAAACGTTGACAATGATGCCCTTGGCCAAAAAGGGCGTATGCCTTTTTTCCTGAATATATTCAGGAAAAAACGCATACGCCCTTTTTGGCCAACCAAGCAACCTGGAAAGGCAAATCAGTGCTACAGAGAAGTCTCGCTTCCCATCGGTCAAAAGGGCCATGCTGAAAAAAGTGTCAAAACCAGAAATGCAGGACAGGCCATGGAGAAATGGGAGCCTTGCTACACTGATGGGCGGGATGTAAATTGCCAACAGCCACTCTGGAGAAGTGTACGGTGTGTCCTGAAACATCTGAAAAACACAGCTTAGAGAGCATAGGGCACTTCCACTCATGGGGGTATAAATTGGGAAAATTAAAAATCAGCAAGACACAAGCACCCCAAAGTTGAGGGCTGCTCTGTTGACAAGGACCTCCACTTCATTCCACCTTAAATATCCCAGGAAAGAGAAAAATGGATAAAGAAGTTGTGGTCCTTATGTACAATGGAATATCACTCAGCCATGAAATCAATGTCATAAGGTTAGTAGCAGCATGATGAGTGGATTTAGGTACGACGATTCTAAGTGAAATAAGTCACACAGAAAAGGACACTTCTCATAAGGTATCACTGATAGAGGGAATGTAAAAACCGTTACACTTGAACTGAATTACAAAACAGAACAGAGTCACACATGCAGAAAACACACTATGGCTGCTTAACGGGAAAGGTGAGGTGGGGTGATACATGAAACAAGGGTATCAAATTAGCTCAGATACCGTTCCATAAACCCAATATGTAGTAGACAAGACCTACTCCTTGCTCAGAGAACTGTACTCAACACGCCCTATTCACCGCACAAGAATATATCTGACTAGTAATAATCTTAAAACCTATGTATTGATATCTCTCTGTTAGTGTGTCAAGTGGGTGTAAAGCGACATAAACACAGCAGTGAAAAGCAGCTAAACCCCATTATGAAAATAAATTACTTTGAAAAACCCATGAAACAACGACAGTGAAAGAGAGAGAAATTCTTACACAATGCGTTCAGGGGCTGTGATGCAACCTGGATTGACCATATCTAGACCCACAGCTGGATGAGACATAAGGGTGGACACTCTTGGGGCTGAGAGGTTTGGTGAGGTTGGGTGAGCAAACGCAGACCCTTTAAAGTAATACTTCGTGGTACCCGTCGCATGGGTCCCAAATCTCCAGCTTCAAGGGCATCTTCCTACATCGAAAACATGCATGAGAAACCCAGAAGATGGTACACCGTGTGATGGGGAAAGGTTTCTAAAACGCACCTCATTTCTCATCTCCTTGTGCCCGGGTTCGCCTTTCCAGCCGCTTTACTAGCAATCTCCCTACTTGGAGCATCAGCACCTTTTACCTTCTGTTCCGTACAGGTTGCAATTTGTCCTGAGGATGAACGGGAAGACGGGGAACCAACGAGAGACTAGCTCTTGGTGTCGGGACAGGCACAGGTCACTCTATTTTCCCATCAGGAAGAAGAATTAACCACAGGCTCAGCCTGCCCCCCGGAACCAGAACAGGGCCTGAAGCCATCTGGCGCTTTTGCGGCCAGCTCCCAAAAAAGCGAGTTGTAAAATGGAGGTTCAGGGCACTGCAATTCACAAACCTGCAGAGTTATAAATGATAACTCTCGTCCACAAATATATTGAGGGAAGGCAAAGAAGAGGATTTGAAATCAAGGCAGAATTGCACGAAACAGATTTCAGGAGGTAGATACGAATCGCCTTTAAAGCACATGAAAAGCGGCAAAACGTTGACAATGATGCCCTTGGCCAAAAAGGGCGTATGCCTTTTTTCCTGAATATATTCAGGAAAAAACGCATACGCCCTTTTTGGCCAACCAAGCAACCTGGAAAGGCAAATCAGTGCTACAGAGAAGTCTCGCTTCCCATCGGTCAAAAGGGCCATGCTGAAAAAAGTGTCAAAACCAGAAATGCAGGACAGGCCATGGAGAAATGGGAGCCTTGCTACACTGATGGGCGGGATGTAAATTGCCAACAGCCACTCTGGAGAAGTGTACGGTGTGTCCTGAAACATCTGAAAAACACAGCTTAGAGAGCATAGGGCACTTCCACTCATGGGGGTATAAATTGGGAAAATTAAAAATCAGCAAGACACAAGCACCCCAAAGTTGAGGGCTGCTCTGTTGACAAGGACCTCCACTTCATTCCACCTTAAATATCCCAGGAAAGAGAAAAATGGATAAAGAAGTTGTGGTCCTTATGTACAATGGAATATCACTCAGCCATGAAATCAATGTCATAAGGTTAGTAGCAGCATGATGAGTGGATTTAGGTACGACGATTCTAAGTGAAATAAGTCACACAGAAAAGGACACTTCTCATAAGGTATCACTGATAGAGGGAATGTAAAAACCGTTACACTTGAACTGAATTACAAAACAGAACAGAGTCACACATGCAGAAAACACACTATGGCTGCTTAACGGGAAAGGTGAGGTGGGGTGATACATAAAACAAGGGTATCAAATTAGCTCAGATACCATTCCATAAACCCAATATGTAATAGACAAGACCTACTCCTTGCTCAGAGAACTGGACTCAACACGCCCTATTCACCGCACAAGAATATATCTGACTAGTAATAATCTTAAAACCTATGTATTGATATCTCTCTGTTAGTGTGTCAAGTGGGTGTAAAGCGGCATAAACACAGCCGTGAAAAGCAGCTAAACCCCATTATGAAAATAAATTACTTTGAAAAACCCATGAAACAACGACAGTGAAAGAGAGAGAAATTCTTACACAATGCGTTCAGGGGCTGTGATGCAACCTGGATTGACCATATCTAGACCCACAGCTGGATGAGACATAAGGGTGGACACTCTTGGGGCTGAGAGGTTTGGTGAGGTTGGGTGAGCAAACGCAGACCCTTTAAAGTAATACGGCGTGGTACCCATCGCATGGGTCCCAAATCTCCAGCTTCAAGGGCATCTTCCTACATCGAAAACATGCATGAGAAACCCAGAAGATAGTACACCGTGTGATGGGGAAAGGTTTCTAAAACGCACCTCATTTCTCATCTCCTTGTGCCCGGGTTCGCCATTCCAGCCGCTTTACTAGCAATCTCCCTACTTGGAGCATCAGCACCTTTAACCTCCTGTTCCGTACAGGTTGCAATTTGTCCTGAGGATGAACGGGAAGACGGGGAACCAACGAGAGACTAGCTCTTGGTGTTGGGACAGGCACAGGTCACTCTATTTTCCCATCAGGAAGAAGAATTAACCACAGGCTCAGCCTGCCCCCCGGAACCAGAACAGGGCCTGAAGCCATCCTGCGCTTTTGCGGCCAGCTCCCAAAAAAGCGAGTTGTAAAATGGAGGTTCAGGGCACTTTAATTCACAAACCTGCAGAGTTATAAATGATAACTCTCGTCCACAAATATATTGAGGGAAGGCAAAGAAGAGGATTTGAAATCAAGGCAGAATTGCACGAAACAGATTTCAGGAGGTAGATACGAATCGCCTTTAAAGCACATGAAAAGCGGCAAAACGTTGACAATGATGCCCTTGGCCAAAAAGGGCGTATGCGTTTTTTCCTGAATATATTCAGGAAAAAACGCATACGCCCTTTTTGGCCAACCAAGCAACCTGGAAAGGCAAATCAGCGCTACAGAGAAGTCTCGCTTCCCATCGGTCAAAAGGGCCATGCTGAAAAAAGTGTCAAAACCAGAAATGCAGGACAGGCCATGGAGAAATGGGAGCCTTGCTACACTGATGGGCGGGATGTAAATTGCCAACAGCCACTCTGGAGAAGTGTACGGTGTGTCCTGAAACATCTGAAAAACACAGCTTAGAGAGCATAGGGCACTTCCACTCATGGGGGTATAAATTGGGAAAATTAAAAATCAGCAAGACACAAGCACCCCAAAGTTGAGGGCTGCTCTGTTGACAAGGACCTCCACTTCATTCCACCTTCAATATCCCAGGAAAGAGAAAAATGGATAAAGAAGTTGTGGTCCTTATGTACAATGGAATATCACTCAGCCATGAAATCAATGTCATAAGGTTAGTAGCAGCATGATGAGTGGATTTAGGTACGACGATTCTAAGTGAAATAAGTCACACAGAAAAGGACACTTCTCATAAGGTATCACTTATAGAGGGAATGTAAAAACCGTTACACTTGAACTGAATTACAAAACAGAACAGAGTCACACATGCAGAAAACACACTATGGCTGCTTAACGGGAAAGGTGAGGTGGGGTGATACATAAAACAAGGGTATCAAATTAGCTCAGATACCGTTCCATAAACCCAATATGTAATAGACAAGACCTACTCCTTGCTCAGAGAACTGGACTCAACACGCCCTATTCACCGCACAAGAATATATCTGACTAGTAATAATCTTAAAACCTATGTATTGATATCTCTCTGTTAGTGTGTCAAGTGGGTGTAAAGCGGCATAAACACAGCAGTGAAAAGCAGCTAAACCCCATTATGAAAATAAATTACTTTGAAAAACCCATGAAACAACGACAGTGAAAGAGAGAGAAATTCGTACACAATGCGTTCAGGGGCTGTGATGCAACCTGGATTGACCATATCTAGACCCACAGCTGGATGAGACATAAGGGTGGACACTCTTGGGGCTGAGAGGTTTGGTGAGGTTGGGTGAGCAAACGCAGACCCTTTAAAGTAATACTGCGTGGTACCCATCGCATGGGTCCCAAATCTCCAGCTTCAAGGGCATCTTCCTACATCGAAAACATGCATGAGAAACCCAGAAGATGGTACACCGTGTGATGGGGAAAGGTTTCTAAAACGCACCTCATTTCTCATCTCCTTGTGCCCGGGTTCGCCATTCCAGCCGCTTTACTAGCAATCTCCCTACTTGGAGCATCAGCACCTTTAACCTCCTGTTCCGTACAGGTTGCAATTTGTCCTGAGGATGAACGGGAAGACGGGGAACCAACGAGAGACTAGCTCTTGGTGTTGGGACAGGCACAGGTCACTCTATTTTCCCATCAGGAAGAAGAATTAACCACAGGTTCAGCCTGCCCCCCGGAACCAGAACAGGGCCTGAAGCCATCCTGCGCTTTTGCGGCCAGCTCCCAAAAAAGCGAGTTGTAAAATGGAGGTTCAGGGCACTGCAATTCACAAACCTGCAGAGTTATAAATGATAACTCTCGTCCACAAATATATTGAGGGAAGGCAAAGAAGAGGATTTTAAATCAAGGCAGAATTGCAGGAAACAGATTTCAGGAGGTAGATTCGAATCGCCTTTAAAGCACATGAAAAGCGGCAAAATGTTGACAATGATGCCCTTGGCCAAAAAGGGCGTATGCGTTTTTTCCTGAATATATTCAGGAAAAAACGCATACGCCCTTTTTGGCCCACCAAGCAACCTGGAAAGGCAAATCAGCGCTACAGAGAAGTCTCGCTTCCCATCGGTCAAAAGGGCCATGCTGAAAAAAGTGTCAAAACCAGAAATGCAGGACAGGCCATGGAGAAATGGGAGCCTTGCTACACTGATGGGCGGGATGTAAATTGCCAACAGCCACTCTGGAGAAGTGTATGGTGTGTCCTGAAACATCTGAAAAACACAGCTTAGAGAGCATAGGGCACTTCCACTCATGGGGGTATAAATTGGGAAAATTAAAAATCAGCAAGACACAAGCACCCCAAAGTTGAGGGCTGCTCTGTTGACAAGGACCTCCACTTCATTCCACCTTCAATATCCCAGGAAAGAGAAAAATGGATAAAGAAGTTGTGGTCCTTATGTACAATGGAATATCACTCAGCCATGAAATCAATGTCATAAGGTTAGTAGCAGCATGATGAGTGGATTTAGGTACGACGATTCTAAGTGAAATAAGTCACACAGAAAAGGACACTTCTCATAAGGTATCACTGATAGATGGAATGTAAAAAGCGTTACACTTGAACTGAATTACAAAACAGAACAGAGTCACACATGCAGAAAACACACTATGGCTGCTTAACGGGAAAGGTGAGGTGGGGTGATACATGAAACAAGGGTATCAAATTAGCTCAGATACCGTTCCATAAACCCAATATGTAGTAGACAAGACCTACTCCTTGCTCAGAGAACTGTACTCAACACGCCCTATTCACCGCACAAGAATATATCTGACTAGTAATAATCTTAAAACCTATGTATTGATATCTCTCTGTTAGTGTGTCAAGTGGGTGTAAAGCGACATAAACACAGCAGTGAAAAGCAGCTAAACCCCATTATGAAAATAAATTACTTTGAAAAACCCATGAAACAACGACAGTGAAAGAGAGAGAAATTCTTACACAATGCGTTCAGGGGCTGTGATGCAACCTGGATTGACCATATCTAGACCCACAGCTGGATGAGACATAAGGGTGGACACTCTTGGGGCTGAGAGGTTTGGTGAGGTTGGGTGAGCAAACGCAGACCCTTTAAAGTAATACTTCGTGGTACCCGTCGCATGGGTCCCAAATCTCCAGCTTCAAGGGCATCTTCCTACATCGAAAACATGCATGAGAAACCCAGAAGATGGTACACCGTGTGATGGGGAAAGGTTTCTAAAACGCACCTCATTTCTCATCTCCTTGTGCCCGGGTTCGCCTTTCCAGCCGCTTTACTAGCAATCTCCCTACTTGGAGCATCAGCACCTTTTACCTTCTGTTCCGTACAGGTTGCAATTTGTCCTGAGGATGAACGGGAAGACGGGGAACCAACGAGAGACTAGCTCTTGGTGTCGGGACAGGCACAGGTCACTCTATTTTCCCATCAGGAAGAAGAATTAACCACAGGCTCAGCCTGCCCCCCGGAACCAGAACAGGGCCTGAAGCCATCTGGCGCTTTTGCGGCCAGCTCCCAAAAAAGCGAGTTGTAAAATGGAGGTTCAGGGCACTGCAATTCACAAACCTGCAGAGTTATAAATGATAACTCTCGTCCACAAATATATTGAGGGAAGGCAAAGAAGAGGATTTGAAATCAAGGCAGAATTGCACGAAACAGATTTCAGGAGGTAGATACGAATCGCCTTTAAAGCACATGAAAAGCGGCAAAACGTTGACAATGATGCCCTTGGCCAAAAAGGGCGTATGCCTTTTTTCCTGAATATATTCAGGAAAAAACGCATACGCCCTTTTTGGCCAACCAAGCAACCTGGAAAGGCAAATCAGTGCTACAGAGAAGTCTCGCTTCCCATCGGTCAAAAGGGCCATGCTGAAAAAAGTGTCAAAACCAGAAATGCAGGACAGGCCATGGAGAAATGGGAGCCTTGCTACACTGATGGGCGGGATGTAAATTGCCAACAGCCACTCTGGAGAAGTGTACGGTGTGTCCTGAAACATCTGAAAAACACAGCTTAGAGAGCATAGGGCACTTCCACTCATGGGGGTATAAATTGGGAAAATTAAAAATCAGCAAGACACAAGCACCCCAAAGTTGAGGGCTGCTCTGTTGACAAGGACCTCCACTTCATTCCACCTTAAATATCCCAGGAAAGAGAAAAATGGATAAAGAAGTTGTGGTCCTTATGTACAATGGAATATCACTCAGCCATGAAATCAATGTCATAAGGTTAGTAGCAGCATGATGAGTGGATTTAGGTACGACGATTCTAAGTGAAATAAGTCACACAGAAAAGGACACTTCTCATAAGGTATCACTGATAGAGGGAATGTAAAAACCGTTACACTTGAACTGAATTACAAAACAGAACAGAGTCACACATGCAGAAAACACACTATGGCTGCTTAACGGGAAAGGTGAGGTGGGGTGATACATAAAACAAGGGTATCAAATTAGCTCAGATACCATTCCATAAACCCAATATGTAATAGACAAGACCTACTCCTTGCTCAGAGAACTGGACTCAACACGCCCTATTCACCGCACAAGAATATATCTGACTAGTAATAATCTTAAAACCTATGTATTGATATCTCTCTGTTAGTGTGTCAAGTGGGTGTAAAGCGGCATAAACACAGCCGTGAAAAGCAGCTAAACCCCATTATGAAAATAAATTACTTTGAAAAACCCATGAAACAACGACAGTGAAAGAGAGAGAAATTCTTACACAATGCGTTCAGGGGCTGTGATGCAACCTGGATTGACCATATCTAGACCCACAGCTGGATGAGACATAAGGGTGGACACTCTTGGGGCTGAGAGGTTTGGTGAGGTTGGGTGAGCAAACGCAGACCCTTTAAAGTAATACGGCGTGGTACCCATCGCATGGGTCCCAAATCTCCAGCTTCAAGGGCATCTTCCTACATCGAAAACATGCATGAGAAACCCAGAAGATAGTACACCGTGTGATGGGGAAAGGTTTCTAAAACGCACCTCATTTCTCATCTCCTTGTGCCCGGGTTCGCCATTCCAGCCGCTTTACTAGCAATCTCCCTACTTGGAGCATCAGCACCTTTAACCTCCTGTTCCGTACAGGTTGCAATTTGTCCTGAGGATGAACGGGAAGACGGGGAACCAACGAGAGACTAGCTCTTGGTGTTGGGACAGGCACAGGTCACTCTATTTTCCCATCAGGAAGAAGAATTAACCACAGGCTCAGCCTGCCCCCCGGAACCAGAACAGGGCCTGAAGCCATCCTGCGCTTTTGCGGCCAGCTCCCAAAAAAGCGAGTTGTAAAATGGAGGTTCAGGGCACTTTAATTCACAAACCTGCAGAGTTATAAATGATAACTCTCGTCCACAAATATATTGAGGGAAGGCAAAGAAGAGGATTTGAAATCAAGGCAGAATTGCACGAAACAGATTTCAGGAGGTAGATACGAATCGCCTTTAAAGCACATGAAAAGCGGCAAAACGTTGACAATGATGCCCTTGGCCAAAAAGGGCGTATGCGTTTTTTCCTGAATATATTCAGGAAAAAACGCATACGCCCTTTTTGGCCAACCAAGCAACCTGGAAAGGCAAATCAGCGCTACAGAGAAGTCTCGCTTCCCATCGGTCAAAAGGGCCATGCTGAAAAAAGTGTCAAAACCAGAAATGCAGGACAGGCCATGGAGAAATGGGAGCCTTGCTACACTGATGGGCGGGATGTAAATTGCCAACAGCCACTCTGGAGAAGTGTACGGTGTGTCCTGAAACATCTGAAAAACACAGCTTAGAGAGCATAGGGCACTTCCACTCATGGGGGTATAAATTGGGAAAATTAAAAATCAGCAAGACACAAGCACCCCAAAGTTGAGGGCTGCTCTGTTGACAAGGACCTCCACTTCATTCCACCTTCAATATCCCAGGAAAGAGAAAAATGGATAAAGAAGTTGTGGTCCTTATGTACAATGGAATATCACTCAGCCATGAAATCAATGTCATAAGGTTAGTAGCAGCATGATGAGTGGATTTAGGTACGACGATTCTAAGTGAAATAAGTCACACAGAAAAGGACACTTCTCATAAGGTATCACTTATAGAGGGAATGTAAAAACCGTTACACTTGAACTGAATTACAAAACAGAACAGAGTCACACATGCAGAAAACACACTATGGCTGCTTAACGGGAAAGGTGAGGTGGGGTGATACATGAAACAAGGGTATCAAATTAGCTCAGATACCGTTCCATAAACCCAATATGTAGTAGACAAGACCTACTCCTTGCTCAGAGAACTGGACTCAACACGCCCTATTCACCGCACAAGAATATATCTGACTAGTAATAATCTTAAAACCTATGTATTGATATCTCTCTGTTAGTGTGTCAAGTGGGTGTAAAGCGACATAAACACAGCAGTGAAAAGCAGCTAAACCCCATTATGAAAATAAATTACTTTGAAAAACCCATGAAACAACGACAGTGAAAGAGAGAGAAATTCTTACACAATGCGTTCAGGGGCTGTGATGCAACCTGGATTGACCATATCTAGACCCACAGCTGGATGAGACATAAGGGTGGACACTCTTGGGGCTGAGAGGTTTGGTGAGGTTGGGTGAGCAAACGCAGACCCTTTAAAGTAATACTGCGTGGTACCCATCGCATGGGTCCCAAATCTCCAGGTTCAAGGGCATCTTCCTACATCGAAAACATGCATGAGAAACCCAGAAGATGGTACACCGCGTGATGGGGAAAGGTTTCTAAAACGCACCTAATTTCTCATCTCCTTGTGCCCGGGTTCGCCTTTCCAGCCGCTTTACTAGCAATCTCCCTACTTGGAGCATCAGCACCTTTAACCTCCTGTTCCGTACAGGTTGCAATTTGTCCTGAGGATGAACGGGAAGACGGGGAACCAACGAGAGACTAGCTCTTGGTGTCGGGACAGGCACAGGTCACTCTATTTTCCCATCAGGAAGAAGAATTAACCACAGGCTAAGCCTGCCCCCCGGAACCAGAACAGGGCCTGAAGCCATCCTGCGCTTTTGCGGCCAGCTCCCAAAAAAGCGAGTTGTAAAATGGAGGTTCAGGGCACTGCAATTCACAAACCTGCAGAGTTATAAATGATAACTCTCGTCCACAAATATATTGAGGGAAGGCAAAGAAGAGGATTTGAAATCAAGGCAGAATTGCACGAAACAGATTTCAGGAGGTAGATACGAATCGCCTTTAAAGCACATGAAAAGCGGCAAAACGTTGACAATGATGCCCTTGGCCAAAAAGGGCGTATGCGTTTTTTCCTGAATATATTCAGGAAAAAACGCATACGCCCTTTTTGGCCAACCAAGCAACCTGGAAAGGCAAATCAGCGCTACAGAGAAGTCTCGCTTCCCATCGGTCAAAAGGGCCATGCTGAAAAAAGTGTCAAAACCAGAAATGCAGGACAGGCCATGGAGAAATGGGAGCCTTGCTACACTGATGGGCGGGATGTAAATTGCCAACAGCCACTCTGGAGAAGTGTATGGTGTGTCCTGAAACATCTGAAAAACACAGCTTAGAGAGCATAGGGCACTTCCACTCATGGGGGTATAAATTGGGAAAATTAAAAATCAGCAAGACACAAGCACCCCAAAGTTGAGGGCTGCTCTGTTGACAAGGACCTCCACTTCATTCCACCTTAAATATCCCAGGAAAGAGAAAAATGGATAAAGAAGTTGTGGTCCTTATGTACAATGGAATATCACTCAGCCATGAAATCAATGTCATAAGGTTAGTAGCAGCATGATGAGTGGATTTAGGTACGACGATTCTAAGTGAAATAAGTCACACAGAAAAGGACACTTCTCATAAGGTATCACTTATAGAGGGAATGTAAAAACCGTTACACTTGAACTGAATTACAAAACAGAACAGAGTCACACATGCAGAAAACACACTATGGCTGCTTAACGGGAAAGGTGAGGTGGGGTGATACATAAAACAAGGGTATCAAATTAGCTCAGATACCGTTCCATAAACCCAATATGTAATAGACAAGACCTACTCCTTGCTCAGAGAACTGGACTCAACACGCCCTATTCACCGCACAAGAATATATCTGACTAGTAATAATCTTAAAACCTATGTATTGATATCTCTCTGTTAGTGTGTCAAGTGGGTGTAAAGCGGCATAAACACAGCAGTGAAAAGCAGCTAAACCCCATTATGAAAATAAATTACTTTGAAAAACCCATGAAACAACGACAGTGAAAGAGAGAGAAATTCTTACACAATGAGTTCAGGGGCTGTGATGCAACCTGGATTGACCATATCTAGACCCACAGCTGGATGAGACATAAGGGTGGACACTCTTGGGGCTGAGAGGTTTGGTGAGGTTGGGTGAGCAAACGCAGACCCTTTAAAGTAATACTGCGTGGTACCCATCGCATGGGTCCCAAATCTCCAGCTTCAAGGGCATCTTCCTACATCGAAAACATGCATGAGAAACCCAGAAGATGGTACACCGTGTGATGGGGAAAGGTTTCTAAAACGCACCTCATTTCTCATCTCCTTGTGCCCGGGTTCGCCATTCCAGCCGCTTTACTAGCAATCTCCCTACTTGGAGCATCAGCACCTTTAACCTCCTGTTCCGTACAGGTTGCAATTTGTCCTGAGGATGAACGGGAAGACGGGGAACCAACGAGAGACTAGCTCTTGGTGTTGGGACAGGCACAGGTCACTCTATTTTCCCATCAGGAAGAAGCATTAACCACAGGTTCAGCCTGCCCCCCGGAACCAGAACAGGGCCTGAAGCCATCCTGCGCTTTTGCGGCCAGCTCCCAAAAAAGCGAGTTGTAAAATGGAGGTTCAGGGCACTGCAATTCACAAACCTGCAGAGTTATAAATGATAACTCTCGTCCACAAATATATTGAGGGAAGGCAAAGAAGAGGATTTTAAATCAAGGCAGAATTGCAGGAAACAGATTTCAGGAGGTAGATTCGAATCGCCTTTAAAGCACATGAAAAGCGGCAAAATGTTGACAATGATGCCCTTGGCCAAAAAGGGCGTATGCGTTTTTTCCTGAATATATTCAGGAAAAAACGCATACGCCCTTTTTGGCCAACCAAGCAACCTGGAAAGGCAAATCAGCGCTACAGAGAAGTCTCGCTTCCCATCGGTCAAAAGGGCCATGCTGAAAAAAGTGTCAAAACCAGAAATGCAGGACAGGCCATGGAGAAATGGGAGCCTTGCTACACTGATGGGCGGGATGTAAATTGCCAACAGCCACTCTGGAGAAGTGTATGGTGTGTCCTGAAACATCTGAAAAACACAGCTTAGAGAGCATAGGGCACTTCCACTCATGGGGGTATAAATTGGGAAAATTAAAAATCAGCAAGACACAAGCACCCCAAAGTTGAGGGCTGCTCTGTTGACAAGGACCTCCACTTCATTCCACCTTCAATATCCCAGGAAAGAGAAAAATGGATAAAGAAGTTGTGGTCCTTATGTACAATGGAATATCACTCAGCCATGAAATCAATGTCATAAGGTTAGTAGCAGCATGATGAGTGGATTTAGGTACGACGATTCTAAGTGAAATAAGTCACACAGAAAAGGACACTTCTCATAAGGTATCACTTATAGAGGGAATGTAAAAACCGTTACACTTGAACTGAATTACAAAACAGAACAGAGTCACACATGCAGAAAACACACTATGGCTGCTTAACGGGAAAGGTGAGGTGGGGTGATACATGAAACAAGGGTATCAAATTAGCTCAGATACCGTTCCATAAACCCAATATGTAATAGACAAGACCTACTCCTTGCTCAGAGAACTGGACTCAACACGCCCTATTCACCACACAAGAATATATCTGACTAGTAATAATCTTAAAACCTATGTATTGATATCTCTCTGTTAGTGTGTCAAGTGGGTGTAAAGCGACATAAACACAGCAGTGAAAAGCAGCTAAACCCCATTATGAAAATAAATTACTTTGAAAAACCCATGAAACAACGACAGTGAAAGAGAGAGAAATTCTTACACAATGCGTTCAGGGGCTGTGATGCAACCTGGATTGACCATATCTAGACCCACAGCTGGATGAGACATAAGGGTGGACACTCTTGGGGCTGAGAGGTTTGGTGAGGTTGGGTGAGCAAACGCAGACCCTTTAAAGTAATACTGCGTGGTACCCATCACATGGGTCCCAAATCTCCAGGTTCAAGGGCATCTTCCTACATCGAAAACATGCATGAGAAACCCAGAAGATGGTACACCGCGTGATGGGGAAAGGTTTCTAAAACGCACCTAATTTCTCATCTCCTTGTGCCCGGGTTCGCCTTTCCAGCCGCTTTACTAGCAATCTCCCTACTTGGAGCATCAGCACCTTTAACCTCCTGTTCCGTACAGGTTGCAATTTGTCCTGAGGATGAACGGGAAGACGGGGAACCAACGAGAGACTAGCTCTTGGTGTCGGGACAGGCACAGGTCACTCTATTTTCCCATCAGGAAGAAGAATTAACCACAGGCTAAGCCTGCCCCCCGGAACCAGAACAGGGCCTGAAGCCATCCTGCGCTTTTGCGGCCAGCTCCCAAAAAAGCGAGTTGTAAAATGGAGGTTCAGGGCACTGCAATTCACAAACCTGCAGAGTTATAAATGATAACTCTCGTCCACAAATATATTGAGGGAAGGCAAAGAAGAGGATTTGAAATCAAGGCAGAATTGCACGAAACAGATTTCAGGAGGTAGATACGAATCGCCTTTAAAGCACATGAAAAGCGGCAAAACGTTGACAATGATGCCCTTGGCCAAAAAGGGCGTATGCGTTTTTTCCTGAATATATTCAGGAAAAAACGCATACGCCCTTTTTGGCCAACCAAGCAACCTGGAAAGGCAAATCAGCGCTACAGAGAAGTCTCGCTTCCCATCGGTCAAAAGGGCCATGCTGAAAAAAGTGTCAAAACCAGAAATGCAGGACAGGCCATGGAGAAATGGGAGCCTTGCTACACTGATGGGCGGGATGTAAATTGCCAACAGCCACTCTGGAGAAGTGTATGGTGTGTCCTGAAACATCTGAAAAACACAGCTTAGAGAGCATAGGGCACTTCCACTCATGGGGGTATAAATTGGGAAAATTAAAAATCAGCAAGACACAAGCACCCCAAAGTTGAGGGCTGCTCTGTTGACAAGGACTTCCACTTCATTCCACCTTAAATATCCCAGGAAAGAGAAAAATGGATAAAGAAGTTGTGGTCCTTATGTACAATGGAATATCACTCAGCCATGAAATCAATGTCATAAGGTTAGTAGCAGCATGATGAGTGGATTTAGGTACGACGATTCTAAGTGAAATAAGTCACACAGAAAAGGACACTTCTCATAAGGTATCACTGATAGATGGAATGTAAAAAGCGTTACACTTGAACTGAATTACAAAACAGAACAGAGTCACACATGCAGAAAACACACTATGGCTGCTTAACGGGAAAGGTGAGGTGGGGTGATACATGAAACAAGGGTATCAAATTAGCTCAGATACCGTTCCATAAACCCAATATGTAGTAGACAAGACCTACTCCTTGCTCAGAGAACTGTACTCAACACGCCCTATTCACCGCACAAGAATATATCTGACTAGTAATAATCTTAAAACCTATGTATTGATATCTCTCTGTTAGTGTGTCAAGTGGGTGTAAAGCGACATAAACACAGCAGTGAAAAGCAGCTAAACCCCATTATGAAAATAAATTACTTTGAAAAACCCATGAAACAACGACAGTGAAAGAGAGAGAAATTCTTACACAATGAGTTCAGGGGCTGTGATGCAACCTGGATTGACCATATCTAGACCCACAGCTGGATGAGACATAAGGGTGGACACTCTTGGGGCTGAGAGGTTTGGTGAGGTTGGGTGAGCAAACGCAGACCCTTTAAAGTAATACTGCGTGGTACCCATCGCATGGGTCCCAAATCTCCAGGTTCAAGGGCATCTTCCTACATCGAAAACATGCATGAGAAACCCAGAAGATGGTACACCGTGTGATGGGGAAAGGTTTCTAAAACGCACCTCATTTCTCATCTCCTTGTGCCCGGGTTCGCCTTTCCAGCCGCTTTACTAGCAATCTCCCTACTTGGAGCATCAGCACCTTTAACCTCCTGTTCCGTACAGGTTGCAATTTGTCCTGAGGATGAACGGGAAGACGGGGAACCAACGAGAGACTAGCTCTTGGTGTCGGGACAGGCACAGGTCACTCTATTTTCCCATCAGGAAGAAGAATTAACCACAGGCTCAGCCTGCCCCCCGGAACCAGAACAGGGCCTGAAGCCATCCTGCGCTTTTGCGGCCAGCTCCCAAAAAAGCGAGTTATAAAATGGAGGTTCAGGGCACTGCAATTCACAAACCTGCAGAGTTATAAATGATAACTCTCGTCCACAAATATATTGAGGGAAGGCAAAGAAGAGGATTTGAAATCAAGGCAGAATTGCACGAAACAGATTTCAGGAGGTAGATACGAATCGCCTTTAAAGCACATGAAAAGCGGCAAAACGTTGACAATGATGCCCTTGGCCAAAAAGGGCGTATGCGTTTTTTCCTGAATATATTCAGGAAAAAACGCATACGCCCTTTTTGGCCAACCAAGCAACCTGGAAAAGCAAGTCAGCGCTACAGAGAAGTCTCGCTTCCCATCGGTCAAAAGGGCCATGCTGAAAAAAGTGTCAAAACCAGAAATGCAGGACAGGCCATGGAGAAATGGGAGCCTTGCTACACTGATGGGCGGGATGTAAATTGCCAACAGCCACTCTAGAGAAGTGTACGGTGTGTCCTGAAACATCTGAAAAACACAGCTTAGAGAGCATAGGGCACTTCCACTCATGGGGGTATAAATTGGGAAAATTAAAAATCAGCAAGACACAAGCACCCCAAAGTTGAGGGCTGCTCTGTTGACAAGGACCTCCACTTCATTCCACCTTCAATATCCCAGGAAAGAGAAAAATGGATAAAGAAGTTGTGGTCCTTATGTACAATGGAATATCACTCAGCCATGAAATCAATGTCATAAGGTTAGTAGCAGCATGATGAGTGGATTTAGGTACGACGATTCTAAGTGAAATAAGTCACACAGAAAAGGACACTTCTCATAAGGTATCACTTATAGAGGGAATGTAAAAACCGTTACACTTGAACTGAATTACAAAACAGAACAGAGTCACACATGCAGAAAACACACTATGGCTGCTTAACGGGAAAGGTGAGGTGGGGTGATACATGAAACAAGGGTATCAAATTAGCTCAGATACCGTTCCATAAACCCAATATGTAATAGACAAGACCTACTCCTTGCTCAGAGAACTGGACTCAACACGCCCTATTCACCGCACAAGAATATATCTGACTAGTAATAATCTTAAAACCTATGTATTGATATCTCTCTGTTAGTGTGTCAAGTGGGTGTAAAGCGACATAAACACAGCAGTGAAAAGCAGCTAAACCCCATTATGAAAATAAATTACTTTGAAAAACCCATGAAACAACGACAGTGAAAGAGAGAGAAATTCTTACACAATGCGTTCAGGGGCTGTGATGCAACCTGGATTGACCATATCTAGACCCACAGCTGGATGAGACATAAGGGTGGACACTCTTGGGGCTGAGAGGTTTGGTGAGGTTGGGTGAGCAAACGCAGACCCTTTAAAGTAATACTGCGTGGTACCCATCGCATGGGTCCCAAATCTCCAGGTTCAAGGGCATCTTCCTACATCGAAAACATGCATGAGAAACCCAGAAGATGGTACACCGTGTGATGGGGAAAGGTTTCTAAAACGCACCTCATTTCTCATCTCCTTGTGCCCGGGTTCGCCTTTCCAGCCGCTTTACTAGCAATCTCCCTACTTGGAGCATCAGCACCTTTAACCTCCTGTTCCGTACAGGTTGCAATTTGTCCTGAGGATGAACGGGAAGACGGGGAACCAACGAGAGACTAGCTCTTGGTGTCGGGACAGGCACAGGTCACTCTATTTTCCCATCAGGAAGAAGAATTAACCACAGGCTAAGCCTGCCCCCCGGAACCAGAACAGGGCCTGAAGCCATCCTGCGCTTTTGCGGCCAGCTCCCAAAAAAGCGAGTTGTAAAATGGAGGTTCAGGGCACTGCAATTCACAAACCTGCAGAGTTATAAATGATAACTCTCGTCCACAAATATATTGAGGGAAGGCAAAGAAGAGGATTTGAAATCAAGGCAGAATTGCACGAAACAGATTTCAGGAGGTAGATACGAATCGCCTTTAAAGCACATGAAAAGCGGCAAAACGTTGACAATGATGCCCTTGGCCAAAAAGGGCGTATGCGTTTTTTCCTGAATATATTCAGGAAAAAACGCATACGCCCTTTTTGGCCAACCAAGCAACCTGGAAAGGCAAATCAGCGCTACAGAGAAGTCTCGCTTCCCATCGGTCAAAAGGGCCATGCTGAAAAAAGTGTCAAAACCAGAAATGCAGGACAGGCCATGGAGAAATGGGAGCCTTGCTACACTGATGGGCGGGATGTAAATTGCCAACAGCCACTCTGGAGAAGTGTATGGTGTGTCCTGAAACATCTGAAAAACACAGCTTAGAGAGCATAGGGCACTTCCACTCATGGGGGTATAAATTGGGAAAATTAAAAATCAGCAAGACACAAGCACCCCAAAGTTGAGGGCTGCTCTGTTGACAAGGACTTCCACTTCATTCCACCTTAAATATCCCAGGAAAGAGAAAAATGGATAAAGAAGTTGTGGTCCTTATGTACAATGGAATATCACTCAGCCATGAAATCAATGTCATAAGGTTAGTAGCAGCATGATGAGTGGATTTAGGTACGACGATTCTAAGTGAAATAAGTCACACAGAAAAGGACACTTCTCATAAGGTATCACTGATAGATGGAATGTAAAAAGCGTTACACTTGAACTGAATTACAAAACAGAACAGAGTCACACATGCAGAAAACACACTATGGCTGCTTAACGGGAAAGGTGAGGTGGGGTGATACATGAAACAAGGGTATCAAATTAGCTCAGATACCGTTCCATAAACCCAATATGTAGTAGACAAGACCTACTCCTTGCTCAGAGAACTGTACTCAACACGCCCTATTCACCGCACAAGAATATATCTGACTAGTAATAATCTTAAAACCTATGTATTGATATCTCTCTGTTAGTGTGTCAAGTGGGTGTAAAGCGACATAAACACAGCAGTGAAAAGCAGCTAAACCCCATTATGAAAATAAATTACTTTGAAAAACCCATGAAACAACGACAGTGAAAGAGATAGAAATTCTTACACAATGAGTTCAGGGGCTGTGATGCAACCTGGATTGACCATATCTAGACCCACAGCTGGATGAGACATAAGGGTGGACACTCTTGGGGCTGAGAGGTTTGGTGAGGTTGGGTGAGCAAACGCAGACCCTTTAAAGTAATACTGCGTGGTACCCATCGCATGGGTCCCAAATCTCCAGGTTCAAGGGCATCTTCCTACATCGAAAACATGCATGAGAAACCCAGAAGATGGTACACCGTGTGATGGGGAAAGGTTTCTAAAACGCACCTCATTTCTCATCTCCTTGTGCCCGGGTTCGCCTTTCCAGCCGCTTTACTAGCAATCTCCCTACTTGGAGCATCAGCACCTTTAACCTCCTGTTCCGTACAGGTTGCAATTTGTCCTGAGGATGAACGGGAAGACGGGGAACCAACGAGAGACTAGCTCTTGGTGTCGGGACAGGCACAGGTCACTCTATTTTCCCATCAGGAAGAAGAATTAACCACAGGCTCAGCCTGCCCCCCGGAACCAGAACAGGGCCTGAAGCCATCCTGCGCTTTTGCGGCCAGCTCCCAAAAAAGCGAGTTGTAAAATGGAGGTTCAGGGCACTGCAATTCACAAACCTGCAGAGTTATAAATGATAACTCTCGTCCACAAATATATTGAGGGAAGGCAAAGAAGAGGATTTGAAATCAAGGCAGAATTGCACGAAACAGATTTCAGGAGGTAGATACGAATCGCCTTTAAAGCACATGAAAAGCGGCAAAACGTTGACAATGATGCCCTTGGCCAAAAAGGGCGTATGCGTTTTTTCCTGAATATATTCAGGAAAAAACGCATACGCCCTTTTTGGCCAACCAAGCAACCTGGAAAAGCAAGTCAGCGCTACAGAGAAGTCTCGCTTCCCATCGGTCAAAAGGGCCATGCTGAAAAAAGTGTCAAAACCAGAAATGCAGGACAGGCCATGGAGAAATGGGAGCCTTGCTACACTGATGGGCGGGATGTAAATTGCCAACAGCCACTCTAGAGAAGTGTACGGTGTGTCCTGAAATATCTGAAAAACACAGCTTAGAGAGCATAGGGCACTTCCACTCATGGGGGTATAAATTGGGAAAATTAAAAATCAGCAAGACACAAGCACCCCAAAGTTGAGGGCTGCTCTGTTGACAAGGACCTCCACTTCATTCCACCTTAAATATCCCAGGAAAGAGAAAAATGGATAAAGAAGTTGTGGTCCTTATGTACAATGGAATATCACTCAGCCATGAAATCAATGTCATAAGGTTAGTAGCAGCATGATGAGTGGATTTAGGTACGACGATTCAAAGTGAAATAAGTCACACAGAAAAGGACACTTCTCATAAGGTATCACTGATAGAGGGAATGTAAAAACCGTTACACTTGAACTGAATTACAAAACAGAACAGAGTCACACATGCAGAAAACACACTATGGCTGCTTAACGGGAAAGGTGAGGTGGGGTGATACATAAAACAAGGGTATCAAATTAGCTCAGATACCGTTCCATAAACCCAATATGTAGTAGACAAGACCTACTCCTTGCTCAGAGAACTGGACTCAACATGCCCTATTCACCGCACAAGAATATATCTGACTAGTAATAATCTTAAAACCTATGTATTGATATCTCTCTGTTAGTGTGTCAAGTGGGTGTAAAGCGGCATAAACACAGCCGTGAAAAGCAGCTAAACCCCATTATGAAAATAAATTACTTTGAAAAACCCATGAAACAACGACAGTGAAAGAGATAGAAATTCTTACACAATGAGTTCAGGGGCTGTGATGCAACCTGGATTGACCATATCTAGACCCACAGCTGGATGAGACATAAGGGTGGACACTCTAGGGGCTGAGAGGTTTGGTGAGGTTGGGTGAGCAAACGCAGACCCTTTAAAGTAATACTGCGTGGTACCCATCGCATGGGTCCCAAATCTCCAGGTTCAAGGGCATCTTCCTACATCGAAAACATGCATGAGAAACCCAGAAGATGGTACACCGTGTGATGGGGAAAGGTTTCTAAAACGCACCTCATTTCTCATCTCCTTGTGCCCGGGTTCGCCTTTCCAGCCGCTTTACTAGCAATCTCCCTACTTGGAGCATCAGCACCTTTAACCTCCTGTTCCGTACAGGTTGCAATTTGTCCTGAGGATGAACGGGAAGACGGGGAACCAACGAGAGACTAGCTCTTGGTGTCGGGACAGGCACAGGTCACTCTATTTTCCCATCAGGAAGAAGAATTAACCACAGGCTCAGCCTGCCCCCCGGAACCAGAACAGGGCCTGAAGCCATCCTGCGCTTTTGCGGCCAGCTCCCAAAAAAGCGAGTTGTAAAATGGAGGTTCAGGGCACTGCAATTCACAAACCTGCAGAGTTATAAATGATAACTCTCGTCCACAAATATATTGAGGGAAGGCAAAGAAGAGGATTTGAAATCAAGGCAGAATTGCACGAAACAGATTTCAGGAGGTAGATACGAATCGCCTTTAAAGCACATGAAAAGCGGCAAAACGTTGACAATGATGCCCTTGGCCAAAAAGGGCGTATGCGTTTTTTCCTGAATATATTCAGGAAAAAACGCATACGCCCTTTTTGGCCAACCAAGCAACCTGGAAAAGCAAGTCAGCGCTACAGAGAAGTCTCGCTTCCCATCGGTCAAAAGGGCCATGCTGAAAAAAGTGTCAAAACCAGAAATGCAGGACAGGCCATGGAGAAATGGGAGCCTTGCTACACTGATGGGCGAGATGTAAATTGCCAACAGCCACTCTAGAGAAGTGTACGGTGTGTCCTGAAATATCTGAAAAACACAGCTTAGAGAGCATAGGGCACTTCCACTCATGGGGGTATAAATTGGGAAAATTAAAAATCAGCAAGACACAAGCACCCCAAAGTTGAGGGCTGCTCTGTTGACAAGGACCTCCACTTCATTCCACCTTAAATATCCCAGGAAAGAGAAAAATGGATAAAGAAGTTGTGGTCCTTATGTACAATGGAATATCACTCAGCCATGAAATCAATGTCATAAGGTTAGCAGCAGCATGATGAGTGGATTTAGGTACGACGATTCTAAGTGAAATAAGTCACACAGAAAAGGACACTTCTCATAAGGTATCACTGATAGAGGGAATGTAAAAACCGTTACACTTGAACTGAATTACAAAACAGAACAGAGTCACACATGCAGAAAACACACTATGGCTGCTTAACGGGAAAGGTGAGGTGGGGTGATACATAAAACAAGGGTATCAAATTAGCTCAGATACCGTTCCATAAACCCAATATGTAATAGACAAGACCTACTCCTTGCTCAGAGAACTGGACTCAACACGCCCTATTCACCGCACAAGAATATATCTCACTAGTAATAATCTTAAAACCTATGTATTGATATCTCTCTGTTAGTGTGTCAAGTGGGTGTAAAGCGGCATAAACACAGCAGTGAAAAGCAGCTAAACCCCATTATGAAAATAAATTACTTTGAAAAACCCATGAAACAACGACAGTGAAAGAGAGAGAAATTCTTACACAATGAGTTCAGGGGCTGTGATGCAACCTGGATTGACCATATCTAGACCCACAGCTGGATGAGACATAAGGGTGGACACTCTTGGGGCTGAGAGGTTTGGTGAGGTTGGGTGAGCAAACGCAGACCCTTTAAAGTAATACTGCGTGGTACCCATCGCATGGGTCCCAAATCTCCAGGTTCAAGGGCATCTTCCTACATCGAAAACATGCATGAGAAACCCAGAAGATGGTACACCGTGTGATGGGGAAAGGTTTCTAAAACGCACCTCATTTCTCATCTCCTTGTGCCCGGGTTCGCCTTTCCAGCCGCTTTACTAGCAATCTCCCTACTTGGAGCATCAGCACCTTTAACCTCCTGTTCCGTACAGGTTGCAATTTGTCCTGAGGATGAACGGGAAGACGGGGAACCAACGAGAGACTAGCTCTTGGTGTCGGGACAGGCACAGGTCACTCTATTTTCCCATCAGGAAGAAGAATTAACCACAGGCTCAGCCTGCCCCCCGGAACCAGAACAGGGCCTGAAGCCATCCTGCGCTTTTGCGGCCAGCTCCCAAAAAAGCGAGTTGTAAAATGGAGGTTCAGGGCACTGCAATTCACAAACCTGCAGAGTTATAAATGATAACTCTCGTCCACAAATATATTGAGGGAAGGCAAAGAAGAGGATTTGAAATCAAGGCAGAATTGCACGAAACAGATTTCAGGAGGTAGATACGAATCGCCTTTAAAGCACATGAAAAGCGGCAAAACGTTGACAATGATGCCCTTGGCCAAAAAGGGCGTATACGTTTTTTCCTGAATTATTCAGGAAAAAACGCATACGCCCTTTTTGGCCAACCAAGCAACCTGGAAAAGCAAGTCAGCGCTACAGAGAAGTCTCGCTTCCCATCGGTCAAAAGGGCCATGCTGAAAAAAGTGTCAAAACCAGAAATGCAGGACAGGCCATGGAGAAATGGGAGCCTTGCTACACTGATGGGCGGGATGTAAATTGCCAACAGCCACTCTAGAGAAGTGTACGGTGTGTCCTGAAATATCTGAAAAACACAGCTTAGAGAGCATAGGGCACTTCCACTCATGGGGGTATAAATTGGGAAAATTAAAAATCAGCAAGACACAAGCACCCCAAAGTTGAGGGCTGCTCTGTTGACAAGGACCTCCACTTCATTCCACCTTAAATATCCCAGGAAAGAGAAAAATGGATAAAGAAGTTGTGGTCCTTATGTACAATGGAATATCACTCAGCCATGAAATCAATGTCATAAGGTTAGTAGCAGCATGATGAGTGGATTTAGGTACGACGATTCAAAGTGAAATAAGTCACACAGAAAAGGACACTTCTCATAAGGTATCACTTTTAGAGGGAATGTAAAAACCGTTACACTTGAACTGAATTACAAAACAGAACAGAGTCACACATGCAGAAAACACACTATGGCTGCTTAACGGGAAAGGTGAGGTGGGGTGATACATAAAACAAGGGTATCAAATTAGCTCAGATACCGTTCCATAAACCCAATATGTAATAGACAAGACCTACTCCTTGCTCAGAGAACTGGACTCAACACGCCCTATTCACCGCACAAGAATATATCTGACTAGTAATAATCTTAAAACCTATGTATTGATATCTCTCTGTTAGTGTGTCAAGTGGGTGTAAAGCGGCATAAACACAGCAGTGAAAAGCAGCTAAACCCCATTATGAAAATAAATTACTTTGAAAAACCCATGAAACAACGACAGTGAAAGAGAGAGAAATTCGTACACAATGCGTTCAGGGGCTGTGATGCAACCTGGATTGACCATATCTAGACCCACAGCTGGATGAGACATAAGGGTGGACACTCTTGGGGCTGAGAGGTTTGGTGAGGTTGGGTGAGCAAACGCAGACCCTTTAAAGTAATACTGCGTGGTACCCATCGCATGGGTCCCAAATCTCCAGCTTCAAGGGCATCTTCCTACATCGAAAACATGCATGAGAAACCCAGAAGATGGTACACCGTGTGATGGGGAAAGGTTTCTAAAACGCACCTCATTTCTCATCTCCTTGTGCCCGGGTTCGCCATTCCAGCCGCTTTACTAGCAATCTCCCTACTTGGAGCATCAGCACCTTTAACCTCCTGTTCCGTACAGGTTGCAATTTGTCCTGAGGATGAACGGGAAGACGGGGAACCAACGAGAGACTAGCTCTTGGTGTTGGGACAGGCACAGGTCACTCTATTTTCCCATCAGGAAGAAGAATTAACCACAGGTTCAGCCTGCCCCCCGGAACCAGAACAGGGCCTGAAGCCATCCTGCGCTTTTGCGGCCAGCTCCCAAAAAAGCGAGTTGTAAAATGGAGGTTCAGGGCACTGCAATTCACAAACCTGCAGAGTTATAAATGATAACTCTCGTCCACAAATATATTGAGGGAAGGCAAAGAAGAGGATTTTAAATCAAGGCAGAATTGCAGGAAACAGATTTCAGGAGGTAGATTCGAATCGCCTTTAAAGCACATGAAAAGCGGCAAAATGTTGACAATGATGCCCTTGGCCAAAAAGGGCGTATGCGTTTTTTCCTGAATATATTCAGGAAAAAACGCATACGCCCTTTTTGGCCAACCAAGCAACCTGGAAAGGCAAATCAGCGCTACAGAGAAGTCTCGCTTCCCATCGGTCAAAAGGGCCATGCTGAAAAAAGTGTCAAAACCAGAAATGCAGGACAGGCCATGGAGAAATGGGAGCCTTGCTACACTGATGGGCGGGATGTAAATTGCCAACAGCCACTCTGGAGAAGTGTATGGTGTGTCCTGAAACATCTGAAAAACACAGCTTAGAGAGCATAGGGCACTTCCACTCATGGGGGTATAAATTGGGAAAATTAAAAATCAGCAAGACACAAGCACCCCAAAGTTGAGGGCTGCTCTGTTGACAAGGACCTCCACTTCATTCCACCTTCAATATCCCAGGAAAGAGAAAAATGGATAAAGAAGTTGTGGTCCTTATGTACAATGGAATATCACTCAGCCATGAAATCAATGTCATAAGGTTAGTAGCAGCATGATGAGTGGATTTAGGTACGACGATTCTAAGTGAAATAAGTCACACAGAAAAGGACACTTCTCATAAGGTATCACTGATAGATGGAATGTAAAAAGCGTTACACTTGAACTGAATTACAAAACAGAACAGAGTCACACATGCAGAAAACACACTATGGCTGCTTAACGGGAAAGGTGAGGTGGGGTGATACATGAAACAAGGGTATCAAATTAGCTCAGATACCGTTCCATAAACCCAATATGTAGTAGACAAGACCTACTCCTTGCTCAGAGAACTGTACTCAACACGCCCTATTCACCGCACAAGAATATATCTGACTAGTAATAATCTTAAAACCTATGTATTGATATCTCTCTGTTAGTGTGTCAAGTGGGTGTAAAGCGACATAAACACAGCAGTGAAAAGCAGCTAAACCCCATTATGAAAATAAATTACTTTGAAAAACCCATGAAACAACGACAGTGAAAGAGAGAGAAATTCTTACACAATGCGTTCAGGGGCTGTGATGCAACCTGGATTGACCATATCTAGACCCACAGCTGGATGAGACATAAGGGTGGACACTCTTGGGGCTGAGAGGTTTGGTGAGGTTGGGTGAGCAAACGCAGACCCTTTAAAGTAATACGGCGTGGTACCCATCGCATGGGTCCCAAATCTCCAGGTTCAAGGGCATCTTCCTACATCGAAAACATGCATGAGAAACCCAGAAGATGGTACACCGTGTGATGGGGAAAGGTTTCTAAAACGCACCTCATTTCTCATCTCCTTGTGCCCGGGTTCGCCATTCCAGCCGCTTTACTAGCAATCTCCCTACTTGGAGCATCAGCACCTTTAACCTCCTGTTCCGTACAGGTTGCAATTTGTCCTGAGGATGAACGGGAAGACGGGGAACCAACGAGAGACTAGCTCTTGGTGTCGGGACAGGCACAGGTCACTCTATTTTCCCATCAGGAAGAAGAATTAACCACAGGCTCAGCCTGCCCCCCGGAACCAGAACAGGGCCTGAAGCCATCCTGCGCTTTTGCGGCCAGCTCCCAAAAAAGCGAGTTGTAAAATGGAGGTTCAGGGCACTGCAATTCACAAACCTGCAGAGTTATAAATGATAACTCTCGTCCACAAATATATTGAGGGAAGGCAAAGAAGAGGATTTGAAATCAAGGCAGAATTGCACGAAACAGATTTCAGGAGGTAGATACGAATCGCCTTTAAAGCACATGAAAAGCGGCAAAACGTTGACAATGATGCCCTTGGCCAAAAAGGGCGTATGCGTTTTTTCCTGAATATATTCAGGAAAAAACGCATACGCCCTTTTTGGCCAACCAAGCAACCTGGAAAAGCAAGTCAGCGCTACAGAGAAGTCTCGCTTCCCATCGGTCAAAAGGGCCATGCTGAAAAAAGTGTCAAAACCAGAAATGCAGGACAGGCCATGGAGAAATGGGAGCCTTGCTACACTGATGGGCGGGATGTAAATTGCCAACAGCCACTCTAGAGAAGTGTACGGTGTGTCCTGAAATATCTGAAAAACACAGCTTAGAGAGCATAGGGCACTTCCACTCATGGGGGTATAAATTGGGAAAATTAAAAATCAGCAAGACACAAGCACCCCAAAGTTGAGGGCTGCTCTGTTGACAAGGACCTCCACTTCATTCCACCTTAAATATCCCAGGAAAGAGAAAAATGGATAAAGAAGTTGTGGTCCTTATGTACAATGGAATATCACTCAGCCATGAAATCAATGTCATAAGGTTAGTAGCAGCATGATGAGTGGATTTAGGTACGACGATTCAAAGTGAAATAAGTCACACAGAAAAGGACACTTCTCATAAGGTATCACTGATAGAGGGAATGTAAAAACCGTTACACTTGAACTGAATTACAAAACAGAACAGAGTCACACATGCAGAAAACACACTATGGCTGCTTAACGGGAAAGGTGAGGTGGGGTGATACATAAAACAAGGGTATCAAATTAGCTCAGATACCGTTCCATAAACCCAATATGTAGTAGACAAGACCTACTCCTTGCTCAGAGAACTGGACTCAACATGCCCTATTCACCGCACAAGAATATATCTGACTAGTAATAATCTTAAAACCTATGTATTGATATCTCTCTGTTAGTGTGTCAAGTGGGTGTAAAGCGGCATAAACACAGCCGTGAAAAGCAGCTAAACCCCATTATGAAAATAAATTACTTTGAAAAACCCATGAAACAACGACAGTGAAAGAGATAGAAATTCTTACACAATGAGTTCAGGGGCTGTGATGCAACCTGGATTGACCATATCTAGACCCACAGCTGGATGAGACATAAGGGTGGACACTCTAGGGGCTGAGAGGTTTGGTGAGGTTGGGTGAGCAAACGCAGACCCTTTAAAGTAATACTGCGTGGTACCCATCGCATGGGTCCCAAATCTCCAGGTTCAAGGGCATCTTCCTACATCGAAAACATGCATGAGAAACCCAGAAGATGGTACACCGTGTGATGGGGAAAGGTTTCTAAAACGCACCTCATTTCTCATCTCCTTGTGCCCGGGTTCGCCTTTCCAGCCGCTTTACTAGCAATCTCCCTACTTGGAGCATCAGCACCTTTAACCTCCTGTTCCGTACAGGTTGCAATTTGTCCTGAGGATGAACGGGAAGACGGGGAACCAACGAGAGACTAGCTCTTGGTGTCGGGACAGGCACAGGTCACTCTATTTTCCCATCAGGAAGAAGAATTAACCACAGGCTCAGCCTGCCCCCCGGAACCAGAACAGGGCCTGAAGCCATCCTGCGCTTTTGCGGCCAGCTCCCAAAAAAGCGAGTTGTAAAATGGAGGTTCAGGGCACTGCAATTCACAAACCTGCAGAGTTATAAATGATAACTCTCGTCCACAAATATATTGAGGGAAGGCAAAGAAGAGGATTTGAAATCAAGGCAGAATTGCACGAAACAGATTTCAGGAGGTAGATACGAATCGCCTTTAAAGCACATGAAAAGCGGCAAAACGTTGACAATGATGCCCTTGGCCAAAAAGGGCGTATGCGTTTTTTCCTGAATATATTCAGGAAAAAACGCATACGCCCTTTTTGGCCAACCAAGCAACCTGGAAAAGCAAGTCAGCGCTACAGAGAAGTCTCGCTTCCCATCGGTCAAAAGGGCCATGCTGAAAAAAGTGTCAAAACCAGAAATGCAGGACAGGCCATGGAGAAATGGGAGCCTTGCTACACTGATGGGCGGGATGTAAATTGCCAACAGCCACTCTAGAGAAGTGTACGGTGTGTCCTGAAATATCTGAAAAACACAGCTTAGAGAGCATAGGGCACTTCCACTCATGGGGGTATAAATTGGGAAAATTAAAAATCAGCAAGACACAAGCACCCCAAAGTTGAGGGCTGCTCTGTTGACAAGGACCTCCACTTCATTCCACCTTAAATATCCCAGGAAAGAGAAAAATGGATAAAGAAGTTGTGGTCCTTATGTACAATGGAATATCACTCAGCCATGAAATCAATGTCATAAGGTTAGCAGCAGCATGATGAGTGGATTTAGGTACGACGATTCTAAGTGAAATAAGTCACACAGAAAAGGACACTTCTCATAAGGTATCACTGATAGAGGGAATGTAAAAACCGTTACACTTGAACTGAATTACAAAACAGAACAGAGTCACACATGCAGAAAACACACTATGGCTGCTTAACGGGAAAGGTGAGGTGGGGTGATACATAAAACAAGGGTATCAAATTAGCTCAGATACCGTTCCATAAACCCAATATGTAATAGACAAGACCTACTCCTTGCTCAGAGAACTGGACTCAACACGCCCTATTCACCGCACAAGAATATATCTCACTAGTAATAATCTTAAAACCTATGTATTGATATCTCTCTGTTAGTGTGTCAAGTGGGTGTAAAGCGGCATAAACACAGCAGTGAAAAGCAGCTAAACCCCATTATGAAAATAAATTACTTTGAAAAACCCATGAAACAACGACAGTGAAAGAGAGAGAAATTCTTACACAATGAGTTCAGGGGCTGTGATGCAACCTGGATTGACCATATCTAGACCCACAGCTGGATGAGACATAAGGGTGGACACTCTTGGGGCTGAGAGGTTTGGTGAGGTTGGGTGAGCAAACGCAGACCCTTTAAAGTAATACTGCGTGGTACCCATCGCATGGGTCCCAAATCTCCAGGTTCAAGGGCATCTTCCTACATCGAAAACATGCATGAGAAACCCAGAAGATGGTACACCGTGTGATGGGGAAAGGTTTCTAAAACGCACCTCATTTCTCATCTCCTTGTGCCCGGGTTCGCCTTTCCAGCCGCTTTACTAGCAATCTCCCTACTTGGAGCATCAGCACCTTTAACCTCCTGTTCCGTACAGGTTGCAATTTGTCCTGAGGATGAACGGGAAGACGGGGAACCAACGAGAGACTAGCTCTTGGTGTCGGGACAGGCACAGGTCACTCTATTTTCCCATCAGGAAGAAGAATTAACCACAGGCTCAGCCTGCCCCCCGGAACCAGAACAGGGCCTGAAGCCATCCTGCGCTTTTGCGGCCAGCTCCCAAAAAAGCGAGTTGTAAAATGGAGGTTCAGGGCACTGCAATTCACAAACCTGCAGAGTTATAAATGATAACTCTCGTCCACAAATATATTGAGGGAAGGCAAAGAAGAGGATTTGAAATCAAGGCAGAATTGCACGAAACAGATTTCAGGAGGTAGATACGAATCGCCTTTAAAGCACATGAAAAGCGGCAAAACGTTGACAATGATGCCCTTGGCCAAAAAGGGCGTATACGTTTTTTCCTGAATTATTCAGGAAAAAACGCATACGCCCTTTTTGGCCAACCAAGCAACCTGGAAAAGCAAGTCAGCGCTACAGAGAAGTCTCGCTTCCCATCGGTCAAAAGGGCCATGCTGAAAAAAGTGTCAAAACCAGAAATGCAGGACAGGCCATGGAGAAATGGGAGCCTTGCTACACTGATGGGCGGGATGTAAATTGCCAACAGCCACTCTAGAGAAGTGTACGGTGTGTCCTGAAATATCTGAAAAACACAGCTTAGAGAGCATAGGGCACTTCCACTCATGGGGGTATAAATTGGGAAAATTAAAAATCAGCAAGACACAAGCACCCCAAAGTTGAGGGCTGCTCTGTTGACAAGGACCTCCACTTCATTCCACCTTAAATATCCCAGGAAAGAGAAAAATGGATAAAGAAGTTGTGGTCCTTATGTACAATGGAATATCACTCAGCCATGAAATCAATGTCATAAGGTTAGTAGCAGCATGATGAGTGGATTTAGGTACGACGATTCAAAGTGAAATAAGTCACACAGAAAAGGACACTTCTCATAAGGTATCACTTTTAGAGGGAATGTAAAAACCGTTACACTTGAACTGAATTACAAAACAGAACAGAGTCACACATGCAGAAAACACACTATGGCTGCTTAACGGGAAAGGTGAGGTGGGGTGATACATAAAACAAGGGTATCAAATTAGCTCAGATACCGTTCCATAAACCCAATATGTAATAGACAAGACCTACTCCTTGCTAAGAGAACTGGACTCAACACGCCCTATTCACCGCACAAGAATATATCTGACTAGTAATAATCTTAAAACCTATGTATTGATATCTCTCTGTTAGTGTGTCAAGTGGGTGTAAAGCGGCATAAACACAGCAGTGAAAAGCAGCTAAACCCCATTATGAAAATAAATTACTTTGAAAAACCCATGAAACAACGACAGTGAAAGAGAGAGAAATTCGTACACAATGCGTTCAGGGGCTGTGATGCAACCTGGATTGACCATATCTAGACCCACAGCTGGATGAGACATAAGGGTGGACACTCTTGGGGCTGAGAGGTTTGGTGAGGTTGGGTGAGCAAACGCAGACCCTTTAAAGTAATACTGCGTGGTACCCATCGCATGGGTCCCAAATCTCCAGGTTCAAGGGCATCTTCCTACATCGAAAACATGCATGAGAAACCCAGAAGATGGTACACCGTGTGATGGGGAAAGGTTTCTAAAACGCACCTCATTTCTCATCTCCTTGTGCCCGGGTTCGCCATTCCAGCCGCTTTACTAGCAATCTCCCTACTTGGAGCATCAGCACCTTTAACCTCCTGTTCCGTACAGGTTGCAATTTGTCCTGAGGATGAACGGGAAGACGGGGAACCAACGAGAGACTAGCTCTTGGTGTTGGGACAGGCACAGGTCACTCTATTTTCCCATCAGGAAGAAGAATTAACCACAGGTTCAGCCTGCCCCCCGGAACCAGAACAGGGCCTGAAGCCATCCTGCGCTTTTGCGGCCAGCTCCCAAAAAAGCGAGTTGTAAAATGGAGGTTCAGGGCACTGCAATTCACAAACCTGCAGAGTTATAAATGATAACTCTCGTCCACAAATATATTGAGGGAAGGCAAAGAAGAGGATTTTAAATCAAGGCAGAATTGCAGGAAACAGATTTCAGGAGGTAGATTCGAATCGCCTTTAAAGCACATGAAAAGCGGCAAAATGTTGACAATGATGCCCTTGGCCAAAAAGGGCGTATGCGTTTTTTCCTGAATATATTCAGGAAAAAACGCATACGCCCTTTTTGGCCAACCAAGCAACCTGGAAAGGCAAATCAGCGCTACAGAGAAGTCTCGCTTCCCATCGGTCAAAAGGGCCATGCTGAAAAAAGTGTCAAAACCAGAAATGCAGGACAGGCCATGGAGAAATGGGAGCCTTGCTACACTGATGGGCGGGATGTAAATTGCCAACAGCCACTCTGGAGAAGTGTATGGTGTGTCCTGAAACATCTGAAAAACACAGCTTAGAGAGCATAGGGCACTTCCACTCATGGGGGTATAAATTGGGAAAATTAAAAATCAGCAAGACACAAGCACCCCAAAGTTGAGGGCTGCTCTGTTGACAAGGACCTCCACTTCATTCCACCTTCAATATCCCAGGAAAGAGAAAAATGGATAAAGAAGTTGTGGTCCTTATGTACAATGGAATATCACTCAGCCATGAAATCAATGTCATAAGGTTAGTAGCAGCATGATGAGTGGATTTAGGTACGACGATTCTAAGTGAAATAAGTCACACAGAAAAGGACACTTCTCATAAGGTATCACTGATAGATGGAATGTAAAAAGCGTTACACTTGAACTGAATTACAAAACAGAACAGAGTCACACATGGAGAAAACACACTATGGCTGCTTAACGGGAAAGGTGAGGTGGGGTGATACATGAAACAAGGGTATCAAATTAGCTCAGATACCGTTCCATAAACCCAATATGTAGTAGACAAGACCTACTCCTTGCTCAGAGAACTGTACTCAACACGCCCTATTCACCGCACAAGAATATATCTGACTAGTAATAATCTTAAAACCTATGTATTGATATCTCTCTGTTAGTGTGTCAAGTGGGTGTAAAGCGACATAAACACAGCAGTGAAAAGCAGCTAAACCCCATTATGAAAATAAATTACTTTGAAAAACCCATGAAACAACGACAGTGAAAGAGAGAGAAATTCTTACACAATGCGTTCAGGGGCTGTGATGCAACCTGGATTGACCATATCTAGACCCACAGCTGGATGAGACATAAGGGTGGACACTCTTGGGGCTGAGAGGTTTGGTGAGGTTGGGTGAGCAAACGCAGACCCTTTAAAGTAATACTTCGTGGTACCCGTCGCATGGGTCCCAAATCTCCAGCTTCAAGGGCATCTTCCTACATCGAAAACATGCATGAGAAACCCAGAAGATGGTACACCGTGTGATGGGGAAAGGTTTCTAAAACGCACCTCATTTCTCATCTCCTTGTGCCCGGGTTCGCCTTTCCAGCCGCTTTACTAGCAATCTCCCTACTTGGAGCATCAGCACCTTTTACCTTCTGTTCCGTACAGGTTGCAATTTGTCCTGAGGATGAACGGGAAGACGGGGAACCAACGAGAGCCTAGCTCTTGGTGTCGGGACAGGCACAGGTCACTCTATTTTCCCATCAGGAAGAAGAATTAACCACAGGCTCAGCCTGCCCCCCGGAACCAGAACAGGGCCTGAAGCCATCTGGCGCTTTTGCGGCCAGCTCCCAAAAAAGCGAGTTGTAAAATGGAGGTTCAGGGCACTGCAATTCACAAACCTGCAGAGTTATAAATGATAACTCTCGTCCACAAATATATTGAGGGAAGGCAAAGAAGAGGATTTGAAATCAAGGCAGAATTGCACGAAACAGATTTCAGGAGGTAGATACGAATCGCCTTTAAAGCACATGAAAAGCGGCAAAACGTTGACAATGATGCCCTTGGCCAAAAAGGGCGTATGCCTTTTTTCCTGAATATATTCAGGAAAAAACGCATACGCCCTTTTTGGCCAACCAAGCAACCTGGAAAGGCAAATCAGTGCTACAGAGAAGTCTCGCTTCCCATCGGTCAAAAGGGCCATGCTGAAAAAAGTGTCAAAACCAGAAATGCAGGACAGGCCATGGAGAAATGGGAGCCTTGCTACACTGATGGGCGGGATGTAAATTGCCAACAGCCACTCTGGAGAAGTGTACGGTGTGTCCTGAAACATCTGAAAAACACAGCTTAGAGAGCATAGGGCACTTCCACTCATGGGGGTATAAATTGGGAAAATTAAAAATCAGCAAGACACAAGCACCCCAAAGTTGAGGGCTGCTCTGTTGACAAGGACCTCCACTTCATTCCACCTTAAATATCCCAGGAAAGAGAAAAATGGATAAAGAAGTTGTGGTCCTTATGTACAATGGAATATCACTCAGCCATGAAATCAATGTCATAAGGTTAGTAGCAGCATGATGAGTGGATTTAGGTACGACGATTCTAAGTGAAATAAGTCACACAGAAAAGGACACTTCTCATAAGGTATCACTGATAGAGGGAATGTAAAAACCGTTACACTTGAACTGAATTACAAAACAGAACAGAGTCACACATGCAGAAAACACACTATGGCTGCTTAACGGGAAAGGTGAGGTGGGGTGATACATAAAACAAGGGTATCAAATTAGCTCAGATACCATTCCATAAACCCAATATGTAATAGACAAGACCTACTCCTTGCTCAGAGAACTGGACTCAACACGCCCTATTCACCGCACAAGAATATATCTGACTAGTAATAATCTTAAAACCTATGTATTGATATCTCTCTGTTAGTGTGTCAAGTGGGTGTAAAGCGGCATAAACACAGCCGTGAAAAGCAGCTAAACCCCATTATGAAAATAAATTACTTTGAAAAACCCATGAAACAACGACAGTGAAAGAGAGAGAAATTCTTACACAATGCGTTCAGGGGCTGTGATGCAACCTGGATTGACCATATCTAGACCCACAGCTGGATGAGACATAAGGGTGGACACTCTTGGGGCTGAGAGGTTTGGTGAGGTTGGGTGAGCAAACGCAGACCCTTTAAAGTAATACTGCGTGGTACCCATCGCATGGGTCCCAAATCTCCAGCTTCAAGGGCATCTTCCTACATCGAAAACATGCATGAGAAACCCAGAAGATAGTACACCGTGTGATGGGGAAAGGTTTCTAAAACGCACCTCATTTCTCATCTCCTTGTGCCCGGGTTCGCCATTCCAGCCGCTTTACTAGCAATCTCCCTACTTGGAGCATCAGCACCTTTAACCTCCTGTTCCGTACAGGTTGCAATTTGTCCTGAGGATGAACGGGAAGACGGGGAACCAACGAGAGACTAGCTCTTGGTGTTGGGACAGGCACAGGTCACTCTATTTTCCCATCAGGAAGAAGAATTAACCACAGGCTCAGCCTGCCCCCCGGAACCAGAACAGGGCCTGAAGCCATCCTGCGCTTTTGCGGCCAGCTCCCAAAAAAGCGAGTTGTAAAATGGAGGTTCAGGGCACTTTAATTCACAAACCTGCAGAGTTATAAATGATAACTCTCGTCCACAAATATATTGAGGGAAGGCAAAGAAGAGGATTTGAAATCAAGGCAGAATTGCACGAAACAGATTTCAGGAGGTAGATACGAATCGCCTTTAAAGCACATGAAAAGCGGCAAAACGTTGACAATGATGCCCTTGGCCAAAAAGGGCGTATGCGTTTTTTCCTGAATATATTCAGGAAAAAACGCATACGCCCTTTTTGGCCAACCAAGCAACCTGGAAAGGCAAATCAGCGCTACAGAGAAGTCTCGCTTCCCATCGGTCAAAAGGGCCATGCTGAAAAAAGTGTCAAAACCAGAAATGCAGGACAGGCCATGGAGAAATGGGAGCCTTGCTACACTGATGGGCGGGATGTAAATTGCCAACAGCCACTCTGGAGAAGTGTATGGTGTGTCCTGAAACATCTGAAAAACACAGCTTAGAGAGCATAGGGCACTTCCACTCATGGGGGTATAAATTGGGAAAATTAAAAATCAGCAAGACACAAGCACCCCAAAGTTGAGGGCTGCTCTGTTGACAAGGACCTCCACTTCATTCCACCTTCAATATCCCAGGAAAGAGAAAAATGGATAAAGAAGTTGTGGTCCTTATGTACAATGGAATATCACTCAGCCATGAAATCAATGTCATAAGGTTAGTAGCAGCATGATGAGTGGATTTAGGTACGACGATTCTAAGTGAAATAAGTCACACAGAAAAGGACACTTCTCATAAGGTATCACTGATAGATGGAATGTAAAAAGCGTTACACTTGAACTGAATTACAAAACAGAACAGAGTCACACATGGAGAAAACACACTATGGCTGCTTAACGGGAAAGGTGAGGTGGGGTGATACATGAAACAAGGGTATCAAATTAGCTCAGATACCGTTCCATAAACCCAATATGTAGTAGACAAGACCTACTCCTTGCTCAGAGAACTGTACTCAACACGCCCTATTCACCGCACAAGAATATATCTGACTAGTAATAATCTTAAAACCTATGTATTGATATCTCTCTGTTAGTGTGTCAAGTGGGTGTAAAGCGACATAAACACAGCAGTGAAAAGCAGCTAAACCCCATTATGAAAATAAATTACTTTGAAAAACCCATGAAACAACGACAGTGAAAGAGAGAGAAATTCTTACACAATGCGTTCAGGGGCTGTGATGCAACCTGGATTGACCATATCTAGACCCACAGCTGGATGAGACATAAGGGTGGACACTCTTGGGGCTGAGAGGTTTGGTGAGGTTGGGTGAGCAAACGCAGACCCTTTAAAGTAATACTTCGTGGTACCCGTCGCATGGGTCCCAAATCTCCAGCTTCAAGGGCATCTTCCTACATCGAAAACATGCATGAGAAACCCAGAAGATGGTACACCGTGTGATGGGGAAAGGTTTCTAAAACGCACCTCATTTCTCATCTCCTTGTGCCCGGGTTCGCCTTTCCAGCCGCTTTACTAGCAATCTCCCTACTTGGAGCATCAGCACCTTTTACCTTCTGTTCCGTACAGGTTGCAATTTGTCCTGAGGATGAACGGGAAGACGGGGAACCAACGAGAGCCTAGCTCTTGGTGTCGGGACAGGCACAGGTCACTCTATTTTCCCATCAGGAAGAAGAATTAACCACAGGCTCAGCCTGCCCCCCGGAACCAGAACAGGGCCTGAAGCCATCTGGCGCTTTTGCGGCCAGCTCCCAAAAAAGCGAGTTGTAAAATGGAGGTTCAGGGCACTGCAATTCACAAACCTGCAGAGTTATAAATGATAACTCTCGTCCACAAATATATTGAGGGAAGGCAAAGAAGAGGATTTGAAATCAAGGCAGAATTGCACGAAACAGATTTCAGGAGGTAGATACGAATCGCCTTTAAAGCACATGAAAAGCGGCAAAACGTTGACAATGATGCCCTTGGCCAAAAAGGGCGTATGCCTTTTTTCCTGAATATATTCAGGAAAAAACGCATACGCCCTTTTTGGCCAACCAAGCAACCTGGAAAGGCAAATCAGTGCTACAGAGAAGTCTCGCTTCCCATCGGTCAAAAGGGCCATGCTGAAAAAAGTGTCAAAACCAGAAATGCAGGACAGGCCATGGAGAAATGGGAGCCTTGCTACACTGATGGGCGGGATGTAAATTGCCAACAGCCACTCTGGAGAAGTGTACGGTGTGTCCTGAAACATCTGAAAAACACAGCTTAGAGAGCATAGGGCACTTCCACTCATGGGGGTATAAATTGGGAAAATTAAAAATCAGCAAGACACAAGCACCCCAAAGTTGAGGGCTGCTCTGTTGACAAGGACCTCCACTTCATTCCACCTTAAATATCCAAGGAAAGAGAAAAATGGATAAAGAAGTTGTGGTCCTTATGTACAATGGAATATCACTCAGCCATGAAATCAATGTCATAAGGTTAGTAGCAGCATGATGAGTGGATTTAGGTACGACGATTCTAAGTGAAATAAGTCACACAGAAAAGGACACTTCTCATAAGGTATCACTGATAGAGGGAATGTAAAAACCGTTACACTTGAACTGAATTACAAAACAGAACAGAGTCACACATGCAGAAAACACACTATGGCTGCTTAACGGGAAAGGTGAGGTGGGGTGATACATAAAACAAGGGTATCAAATTAGCTCAGATACCATTCCATAAACCCAATATGTAATAGACAAGACCTACTCCTTGCTCAGAGAACTGGACTCAACACGCCCTATTCACCGCACAAGAATATATCTGACTAGTAATAATCTTAAAACCTATGTATTGATATCTCTCTGTTAGTGTGTCAAGTGGGTGTAAAGCGGCATAAACACAGCCGTGAAAAGCAGCTAAACCCCATTATGAAAATAAATTACTTTGAAAAACCCATGAAACAACGACAGTGAAAGAGAGAGAAATTCTTACACAATGCGTTCAGGGGCTGTGATGCAACCTGGATTGACCATATCTAGACCCACAGCTGGATGAGACATAAGGGTGGACACTCTTGGGGCTGAGAGGTTTGGTGAGGTTGGGTGAGCAAACGCAGACCCTTTAAAGTAATACTGCGTGGTACCCATCGCATGGGTCCCAAATCTCCAGCTTCAAGGGCATCTTCCTACATCGAAAACATGCATGAGAAACCCAGAAGATAGTACACCGTGTGATGGGGAAAGGTTTCTAAAACGCACCTCATTTCTCATCTCCTTGTGCCCGGGTTCGCCATTCCAGCCGCTTTACTAGCAATCTCCCTACTTGGAGCATCAGCACCTTTAACCTCCTGTTCCGTACAGGTTGCAATTTGTCCTGAGGATGAACGGGAAGACGGGGAACCAACGAGAGACTAGCTCTTGGTGTTGGGACAGGCACAGGTCACTCTATTTTCCCATCAGGAAGAAGAATTAACCACAGGCTCAGCCTGCCCCCCGGAACCAGAACAGGGCCTGAAGCCATCCTGCGCTTTTGCGGCCAGCTCCCAAAAAAGCGAGTTGTAAAATGGAGGTTCAGGGCACTTTAATTCACAAACCTGCAGAGTTATAAATGATAACTCTCGTCCACAAATATATTGAGGGAAGGCAAAGAAGAGGATTTGAAATCAAGGCAGAATTGCACGAAACAGATTTCAGGAGGTAGATACGAATCGCCTTTAAAGCACATGAAAAGCGGCAAAACGTTGACAATGATGCCCTTGGCCAAAAAGGGCGTATGCGTTTTTTCCTGAATATATTCAGGAAAAAACGCATACGCCCTTTTTGGCCAACCAAGCAACCTGGAAAGGCAAATCAGCGCTACAGAGAAGTCTCGCTTCCCATCGGTCAAAAGGGCCATGCTGAAAAAAGTGTCAAAACCAGAAATGCAGGACAGGCCATGGAGAAATGGGAGCCTTGCTACACTGATGGGCGGGATGTAAATTGCCAACAGCCACTCTGGAGAAGTGTACGGTGTGTCCTGAAACATCTGAAAAACACAGCTTAGAGAGCATAGGGCACTTCCACTCATGGGGGTATAAATTGGGAAAATTAAAAATCAGCAAGACACAAGCACCCCAAAGTTGAGGGCTGCTCTGTTGACAAGGACCTCCACTTCATTCCACCTTAAATATCCAAGGAAAGAGAAAAATGGATAAAGAAGTTGTGGTCCTTATGTACAATGGAATATCACTCAGACATGAAATCAATGTCATAAGGTTAGTAGCAGCATGATGAGTGGATTTAGGTACGACGATTCTAAGTGAAATAAGTCACACAGAAAAGGACACTTCTCATAAGGTATCACTTATAGAGGGAATGTAAAAACCGTTACACTTGAACTGAATTACAAAACAGAACAGAGTCACACATGCAGAAAACACACTATGGCTGCTTAACGGGAAAGGTGAGGTGGGGTGATACATGAAACAAGGGTATCAAATTAGCTCAGATACCGTTCCATAAACCCAATATGTAATAGACAAGACCTACTCCTTGCTCAGAGAACTGTACTCAACACGCCCTATTCACCGCACAAGAATATATCTGACTAGTAATAATCTTAAAACCTATGTATTGATATCTCTCTGTTAGTGTGTCAAGTGGGTGTAAAGCGACATAAACACAGCAGTGAAAAGCAGCTAAACCCCATTATGAAAATAAATTACTTTGAAAAACCCATGAAACAACGACAGTGAAAGAGAGAGAAATTCTTACACAATGCGTTCAGGGGCTGTGATGCAACCTGGATTGACCATATCTAGACCCACAGCTGGATGAGACATAAGGGTGGACACTCTTGGGGCTGAGAGGTTTGGTGAGGTTGGGTGAGCAAACGCAGACCCTTTAAAGTAATACTGCGTGGTACCCATCGCATGGGTCCCAAATCTCCAGGTTCAAGGGCATCTTCCTACATCGAAAACATGCATGAGAAACCCAGAAGATGGTACACCGCGTGATGGGGAAAGGTTTCTAAAACGCACCTCATTTCTCATCGCCTTGTGCCCGGGTTCGCCTTTCCAGCCGCTTTACTAGCAATCTCCCTACTTGGAGCATCAGCACCTTTAACCTCCTGTTCCGTACAGGTTGCAATTTGTCCTGAGGATGAACGGGAAGACGGGGAACCAACGAGAGACTAGCTCTTGGTGTCGGGACAGGCACAGGTCACTCTATTTTCCCATCAGGAAGAAGAATTAACCACAGGCTAAGCCTGCCCCCCGGAACCAGAACAGGGCCTGAAGCCATCCTGCGCTTTTGCGGCCAGCTCCCAAAAAAGCGAGTTGTAAAATGGAGGTTCAGGGCACTGCAATTCACAAACCTGCAGAGTTATAAATGATAACTCTCGTCCACAAATATATTGAGGGAAGGCAAAGAAGAGGATTTGAAATCAAGGCAGAATTGCACGAAACAGATTTCAGGAGGTAGATACGAATCGCCTTTAAAGCACATGAAAAGCGGCAAAACGTTGACAATGATGCCCTTGGCCAAAAAGGGCGTATGCGTTTTTTCCTGAATATATTCAGGAAAAAACGCATACGCCCTTTTTGGCCAACCAAGCAACCTGGAAAGGCAAATCAGCGCTACAGAGAAGTCTCGCTTCCCATCGGTCAAAAGGGCCATGCTGAAAAAAGTGTCAAAACCAGAAATGCAGGACAGGCCATGGAGAAATGGGAGCCTTGCTACACTGATGGGCGGGATGTAAATTGCCAACAGCCACTCTGGAGAAGTGTATGGTGTGTCCTGAAACATCTGAAAAACACAGCTTAGAGAGCATAGGGCACTTCCACTCATGGGGGTATAAATTGGGAAAATTAAAAATCAGCAAGACACAAGCACCCCAAAGTTGAGGGCTGCTCTGTTGACAAGGACTTCCACTTCATTCCACCTTAAATATCCCAGGAAAGAGAAAAATGGATAAAGAAGTTGTGGTCCTTATGTACAATGGAATATCACTCAGCCATGAAATCAATGTCATAAGGTTAGTAGCAGCATGATGAGTGGATTTAGGTACGACGATTCTAAGTGAAATAAGTCACACAGAAAAGGACACTTCTCATAAGGTATCACTGATAGATGGAATGTAAAAAGCGTTACACTTGAACTGAATTACAAAACAGAACAGAGTCACACATGCAGAAAACACACTATGGCTGCTTAACGGGAAAGGTGAGGTGGGGTGATACATGAAACAAGGGTATCAAATTAGCTCAGATACCGTTCCATAAACCCAATATGTAGTAGACAAGACCTACTCCTTGCTCAGAGAACTGTACTCAACACGCCCTATTCACCGCACAAGAATATATCTGACTAGTAATAATCTTAAAACCTATGTATTGATATCTCTCTGTTAGTGTGTCAAGTGGGTGTAAAGCGACATAAACACAGCAGTGAAAAGCAGCTAAACCCCATTATGAAAATAAATTACTTTGAAAAACCCATGAAACAACGACAGTGAAAGAGATAGAAATTCTTACACAATGAGTTCAGGGGCTGTGATGCAACCTGGATTGACCATATCTAGACCCACAGCTGGATGAGACATAAGGGTGGACACTCTTGGGGCTGAGAGGTTTGGTGAGGTTGGGTGAGCAAACGCAGACCCTTTAAAGTAATACTGCGTGGTACCCATCGCATGGGTCCCAAATCTCCAGGTTCAAGGGCATCTTCCTACATCGAAAACATGCATGAGAAACCCAGAAGATGGTACACCGTGTGATGGGGAAAGGTTTCTAAAACGCACCTCATTTCTCATCTCCTTGTGCCCGGGTTCGCCTTTCCAGCCGCTTTACTAGCAATCTCCCTACTTGGAGCATCAGCACCTTTAACCTCCTGTTCCGTACAGGTTGCAATTTGTCCTGAGGATGAACGGGAAGACGGGGAACCAACGAGAGACTAGCTCTTGGTGTCGGGACAGGCACAGGTCACTCTATTTTCCCATCAGGAAGAAGAATTAACCACAGGCTCAGCCTGCCCCCCGGAACCAGAACAGGGCCTGAAGCCATCCTGCGCTTTTGCGGCCAGCTCCCAAAAAAGCGAGTTGTAAAATGGAGGTTCAGGGCACTGCAATTCACAAACCTGCAGAGTTATAAATGATAACTCTCGTCCACAAATATATTGAGGGAAGGCAAAGAAGAGGATTTGAAATCAAGGCAGAATTGCACGAAACAGATTTCAGGAGGTAGATACGAATCGCCTTTAAAGCACATGAAAAGCGGCAAAACGTTGACAATGATGCCCTTGGCCAAAAAGGGCGTATGCGTTTTTTCCTGAATATATTCAGGAAAAAACGCATACGCCCTTTTTGGCCAACCAAGCAACCTGGAAAAGCAAGTCAGCGCTACAGAGAAGTCTCGCTTCCCATCGGTCAAAAGGGCCATGCTGAAAAAAGTGTCAAAACCAGAAATGCAGGACAGGCCATGGAGAAATGGGAGCCTTGCTACACTGATGGGCGGGATGTAAATTGCCAACAGCCACTCTAGAGAAGTGTACGGTGTGTCCTGAAATATCTGAAAAACACAGCTTAGAGAGCATAGGGCACTTCCACTCATGGGGGTATAAATTGGGAAAATTAAAAATCAGCAAGACACAAGCACCCCAAAGTTGAGGGCTGCTCTGTTGACAAGGACCTCCACTTCATTCCACCTTAAATATCCCAGGAAAGAGAAAAATGGATAAAGAAGTTGTGGTCCTTATGTACAATGGAATATCACTCAGCCATGAAATCAATGTCATAAGGTTAGTAGCAGCATGATGAGTGGATTTAGGTACGACGATTCAAAGTGAAATAAGTCACACAGAAAAGGACACTTCTCATAAGGTATCACTGATAGAGGGAATGTAAAAACCGTTACACTTGAACTGAATTACAAAACAGAACAGAGTCACACATGCAGAAAACACACTATGGCTGCTTAACGGGAAAGGTGAGGTGGGGTGATACATAAAACAAGGGTATCAAATTAGCTCAGATACCGTTCCATAAACCCAATATGTAGTAGACAAGACCTACTCCTTGCTCAGAGAACTGGACTCAACATGCCCTATTCACCGCACAAGAATATATCTGACTAGTAATAATCTTAAAACCTATGTATTGATATCTCTCTGTTAGTGTGTCAAGTGGGTGTAAAGCGGCATAAACACAGCCGTGAAAAGCAGCTAAACCCCATTATGAAAATAAATTACTTTGAAAAACCCATGAAACAACGACAGTGAAAGAGATAGAAATTCTTACACAATGAGTTCAGGGGCTGTGATGCAACCTGGATTGACCATATCTAGACCCACAGCTGGATGAGACATAAGGGTGGACACTCTAGGGGCTGAGAGGTTTGGTGAGGTTGGGTGAGCAAACGCAGACCCTTTAAAGTAATACTGCGTGGTACCCATCGCATGGGTCCCAAATCTCCAGGTTCAAGGGCATCTTCCTACATCGAAAACATGCATGAGAAACCCAGAAGATGGTACACCGTGTGATGGGGAAAGGTTTCTAAAACGCACCTCATTTCTCATCTCCTTGTGCCCGGGTTCGCCTTTCCAGCCGCTTTACTAGCAATCTCCCTACTTGGAGCATCAGCACCTTTAACCTCCTGTTCCGTACAGGTTGCAATTTGTCCTGAGGATGAACGGGAAGACGGGGAACCAACGAGAGACTAGCTCTTGGTGTCGGGACAGGCACAGGTCACTCTATTTTCCCATCAGGAAGAAGAATTAACCACAGGCTCAGCCTGCCCCCCGGAACCAGAACAGGGCCTGAAGCCATCCTGCGCTTTTGCGGCCAGCTCCCAAAAAAGCGAGTTGTAAAATGGAGGTTCAGGGCACTGCAATTCACAAACCTGCAGAGTTATAAATGATAACTCTCGTCCACAAATATATTGAGGGAAGGCAAAGAAGAGGATTTGAAATCAAGGCAGAATTGCACGAAACAGATTTCAGGAGGTAGATACGAATCGCCTTTAAAGCACATGAAAAGCGGCAAAACGTTGACAATGATGCCCTTGGCCAAAAAGGGCGTATGCGTTTTTTCCTGAATATATTCAGGAAAAAACGCATACGCCCTTTTTGGCCAACCAAGCAACCTGGAAAAGCAAGTCAGCGCTACAGAGAAGTCTCGCTTCCCATCGGTCAAAAGGGCCATGCTGAAAAAAGTGTCAAAACCAGAAATGCAGGACAGGCCATGGAGAAATGGGAGCCTTGCTACACTGATGGGCGGGATGTAAATTGCCAACAGCCACTCTAGAGAAGTGTACGGTGTGTCCTGAAATATCTGAAAAACACAGCTTAGAGAGCATAGGGCACTTCCACTCATGGGGGTATAAATTGGGAAAATTAAAAATCAGCAAGACACAAGCACCCCAAAGTTTAGGGCTGCTCTGTTGACAAGGACCTCCACTTCATTCCACCTTAAATATCCCAGGAAAGAGAAAAATGGATAAAGAAGTTGTGGTCCTTATGTACAATGGAATATCACTCAGCCATGAAATCAATGTCATAAGGTTAGTAGCAGCATGATGAGTGGATTTAGGTACGACGATTCTAAGTGAAATAAGTCACACAGAAAAGGACACTTCTCATAAGGTATCACTGATAGAGGGAATGTAAAAACCGTTACACTTGAACTGAATTACAAAACAGAACAGAGTCACACATGCAGAAAACACACTATGGCTGCTTAACGGGAAAGGTGAGGTGGGGTGATACATAAAACAAGGGTATCAAATTAGCTCAGATACCGTTCCATAAACCCAATATGTAATAGACAAGACCTACTCCTTGCTCAGAGAACTGGACTCAACACGCCCTATTCACCGCACAAGAATATATCTCACTAGTAATAATCTTAAAACCTATGTATTGATATCTCTCTGTTAGTGTGTCAAGTGGGTGTAAAGCGGCATAAACACAGCAGTGAAAAGCAGCTAAACCCCATTATGAAAATAAATTACTTTGAAAAACCCATGAAACAACGACAGTGAAAGAGAGAGAAATTCTTACACAATGAGTTCAGGGGCTGTGATGCAACCTGGATTGACCATATCTAGACCCACAGCTGGATGAGACATAAGGGTGGACACTCTTGGGGCTGAGAGGTTTGGTGAGGTTGGGTGAGCAAACGCAGACCCTTTAAAGTAATACTGCGTGGTACCCATCGCATGGGTCCCAAATCTCCAGGTTCAAGGGCATCTTCCTACATCGAAAACATGCATGAGAAACCCAGAAGATGGTACACCGTGTGATGGGGAAAGGTTTCTAAAACGCACCTCATTTCTCATCTCCTTGTGCCCGGGTTCGCCTTTCCAGCCGCTTTACTAGCAATCTCCCTACTTGGAGCATCAGCACCTTTAACCTCCTGTTCCGTACAGGTTGCAATTTGTCCTGAGGATGAACGGGAAGACGGGGAACCAACGAGAGACTAGCTCTTGGTGTCGGGACAGGCACAGGTCACTCTATTTTCCCATCAGAAAGAAGAATTAACCACAGGCTCAGCCTGCCCCCCGGAACCAGAACAGGGCCTGAAGCCATCCTGCGCTTTTGCGGCCAGCTCCCAAAAAAGCGAGTTGTAAAATGGAGGTTCAGGGCACTGCAATTCACAAACCTGCAGAGTTATAAATGATAACTCTCGTCCACAAATATATTGAGGGAAGGCAAAGAAGAGGATTTGAAATCAAGGCAGAATTGCACGAAACAGATTTCAGGAGGTAGATACGAATCGCCTTTAAAGCACATGAAAAGCGGCAAAACGTTGACAATGATGCCCTTGGCCAAAAAGGGCGTATACGTTTTTTCCTGAATATATTCAGGAAAAAACGCATACGCCCTTTTTGGCCAACCAAGCAACCTGGAAAAGCAAGTCAGCGCTACAGAGAAGTCTCGCTTCCCATCGGTCAAAAGGGCCATGCTGAAAAAAGTGTCAAAACCAGAAATGCAGGACAGGCCATGGAGAAATGGGAGCCTTGCTACACTGATGGGCGGGATGTAAATTGCCAACAGCCACTCTAGAGAAGTGTACGGTGTGTCCTGAAATATCTGAAAAACACAGCTTAGAGAGCATAGGGCACTTCCACTCATGGGGGTATAAATTGGGAAAATTAAAAATCAGCAAGACACAAGCACCCCAAAGTTGAGGGCTGCTCTGTTGACAAGGACCTCCACTTCATTCCACCTTAAATATCCCAGGAAAGAGAAAAATGGATAAAGAAGTTGTGGTCCTTATGTACAATGGAATATCACTCAGCCATGAAATCAATGTCATAAGGTTAGTAGCAGCATGATGAGTGGATTTAGGTACGACGATTCAAAGTGAAATAAGTCACACAGAAAAGGACACTTCTCATAAGGTATCACTTTTAGAGGGAATGTAAAAACCGTTACACTTGAACTGAATTACAAAACAGAACAGAGTCACACATGCAGAAAACACACTATGGCTGCTTAACGGGAAAGGTGAGGTGGGGTGATACATAAAACAAGGGTATCAAATTAGCTCAGATACCGTTCCATAAACCCAATATGTAATAGACAAGACCTACTCCTTGCTCAGAGAACTGGACTCAACACGCCCTATTCACCGCACAAGAATATATCTGACTAGTAATAATCTTAAAACCTATGTATTGATATCTCTCTGTTAGTGTGTCAAGTGGGTGTAAAGCGGCATAAACACAGCAGTGAAAAGCAGCTAAACCCCATTATGAAAATAAATTACTTTGAAAAACCCATGAAACAACGACAGTGAAAGAGAGAGAAATTCGTACACAATGCGTTCAGGGGCTGTGATGCAACCTGGATTGACCATATCTAGACCCACAGCTGGATGAGACATAAGGGTGGACACTCTTGGGGCTGAGAGGTTTGGTGAGGTTGGGTGAGCAAACGCAGACCCTTTAAAGTAATACTGCGTGGTACCCATCGCATGGGTCCCAAATCTCCAGCTTCAAGGGCATCTTCCTACATCGAAAACATGCATGAGAAACCCAGAAGATGGTACACCGTGTGATGGGGAAAGGTTTCTAAAACGCACCTCATTTCTCATCTCCTTGTGCCCGGGTTCGCCATTCCAGCCGCTTTACTAGCAATCTCCCTACTTGGAGCATCAGCACCTTTAACCTCCTGTTCCGTACAGGTTGCAATTTGTCCTGAGGATGAACGGGAAGACGGGGAACCAACGAGAGACTAGCTCTTGGTGTTGGGACAGGCACACGTCACTCTATTTTCCCATCAGGAAGAAGAATTAACCACAGGTTCAGCCTGCCCCCCGGAACCAGAACAGGGCCTGAAGCCATCCTGCGCTTTTGCGGCCAGCTCCCAAAAAAGCGAGTTGTAAAATGGAGGTTCAGGGCACTGCAATTCACAAACCTGCAGAGTTATAAATGATAACTCTCGTCCACAAATATATTGAGGGAAGGCAAAGAAGAGGATTTTAAATCAAGGCAGAATTGCAGGAAACAGATTTCAGGAGGTAGATTCGAATCGCCTTTAAAGCACATGAAAAGCGGCAAAATGTTGACAATGATGCCCTTGGCCAAAAAGGGCGTATGCGTTTTTTCCTGAATATATTCAGGAAAAAACGCATACGCCCTTTTTGGCCAACCAAGCAACCTGGAAAGGCAAATCAGCGCTACAGAGAAGTCTCGCTTCCCATCGGTCAAAAGGGCCATGCTGAAAAAAGTGTCAAAACCAGAAATGCAGGACAGGCCATGGAGAAATGGGAGCCTTGCTACACTGATGGGCGGGATGTAAATTGCCAACAGCCACTCTGGAGAAGTGTATGGTGTGTCCTGAAACATCTGAAAAACACAGCTTAGAGAGCATAGGGCACTTCCACTCATGGGGGTATAAATTGGGAAAATTAAAAATCAGCAAGACACAAGCACCCCAAAGTTGAGGGCTGCTCTGTTGACAAGGACCTCCACTTCATTCCACCTTCAATATCCCAGGAAAGAGAAAAATGGATAAAGAAGTTGTGGTCCTTATGTACAATGGAATATCACTCAGCCATGAAATCAATGTCATAAGGTTAGTAGCAGCATGATGAGTGGATTTAGGTACGACGATTCTAAGTGAAATAAGTCACACAGAAAAGGACACTTCTCATAAGGTATCACTGATAGATGGAATGTAAAAAGCGTTACACTTGAACTGAATTACAAAACAGAACAGAGTCACACATGCAGAAAACACACTATGGCTGCTTAACGGGAAAGGTGAGGTGGGGTGATACATGAAACAAGGGTATCAAATTAGCTCAGATACCGTTCCATAAACCCAATATGTAGTAGACAAGACCTACTCCTTGCTCAGAGAACTGTACTCAACACGCCCTATTCACCGCACAAGAATATATCTGACTAGTAATAATCTTAAAACCTATGTATTGATATCTCTCTGTTAGTGTGTCAAGTGGGTGTAAAGCGACATAAACACAGCAGTGAAAAGCAGCTAAACCCCATTATGAAAATAAATTACTTTGAAAAACCCATGAAACAACGACAGTGAAAGAGAGAGAAATTCTTACACAATGCGTTCAGGGGCTGTGATGCAACCTGGATTGACCATATCTAGACCCACAGCTGGATGAGACATAAGGGTGGACACTCTTGGGGCTGAGAGGTTTGGTGAGGTTGGGTGAGCAAACGCAGACCCTTTAAAGTAATACTTCGTGGTACCCGTCGCATGGGTCCCAAATCTCCAGCTTCAAGGGCATCTTCCTACATCGAAAACATGCATGAGAAACCCAGAAGATGGTACACCGTGTGATGGGGAAAGGTTTCTAAAACGCACCTCATTTCTCATCTCCTTGTGCCCGGGTTCGCCTTTCCAGCCGCTTTACTAGCAATCTCCCTACTTGGAGCATCAGCACCTTTTACCTTCTGTTCCGTACAGGTTGCAATTTGTCCTGAGGATGAACGGGAAGACGGGGAACCAACGAGAGACTAGCTCTTGGTGTCGGGACAGGCACAGGTCACTCTATTTTCCCATCAGGAAGAAGAATTAACCACAGGCTCAGCCTGCCCCCCGGAACCAGAACAGGGCCTGAAGCCATCTGGCGCTTTTGCGGCCAGCTCCCAAAAAAGCGAGTTGTAAAATGGAGGTTCAGGGCACTGCAATTCACAAACCTGCAGAGTTATAAATGATAACTCTCGTCCACAAATATATTGAGGGAAGGCAAAGAAGAGGATTTGAAATCAAGGCAGAATTGCACGAAACAGATTTCAGGAGGTAGATACGAATCGCCTTTAAAGCACATGAAAAGCGGCAAAACGTTGACAATGATGCCCTTGGCCAAAAAGGGCGTATGCCTTTTTTCCTGAATATATTCAGGAAAAAACGCATACGCCCTTTTTGGCCAACCAAGCAACCTGGAAAGGCAAATCAGTGCTACAGAGAAGTCTCGCTTCCCATCGGTCAAAAGGGCCATGCTGAAAAAAGTGTCAAAACCAGAAATGCAGGACAGGCCATGGAGAAATGGGAGCCTTGCTACACTGATGGGCGGGATGTAAATTGCCAACAGCCACTCTGGAGAAGTGTACGGTGTGTCCTGAAACATCTGAAAAACACAGCTTAGAGAGCATAGGGCACTTCCACTCATGGGGGTATAAATTGGGAAAATTAAAAATCAGCAAGACACAAGCACCCCAAAGTTGAGGGCTGCTCTGTTGACAAGGACCTCCACTTCATTCCACCTTAAATATCCCAGGAAAGAGAAAAATGGATAAAGAAGTTGTGGTCCTTATGTACAATGGAATATCACTCAGCCATGAAATCAATGTCATAAGGTTAGTAGCAGCATGATGAGTGGATTTAGGTACGACGATTCTAAGTGAAATAAGTCACACAGAAAAGGACACTTCTCATAAGGTATCACTGATAGAGGGAATGTAAAAACCGTTACACTTGAACTGAATTACAAAACAGAACAGAGTCACACATGCAGAAAACACACTATGGCTGCTTAACGGGAAAGGTGAGGTGGGGTGATACATAAAACAAGGGTATCAAATTAGCTCAGATACCATTCCATAAACCCAATATGTAATAGACAAGACCTACTCCTTGCTCAGAGAACTGGACTCAACACGCCCTATTCACCGCACAAGAATATATCTGACTAGTAATAATCTTAAAACCTATGTATTGATATCTCTCTGTTAGTGTGTCAAGTGGGTGTAAAGCGGCATAAACACAGCCGTGAAAAGCAGCTAAACCCCATTATGAAAATAAATTACTTTGAAAAACCCATGAAACAACGACAGTGAAAGAGAGAGAAATTCTTACACAATGCGTTCAGGGGCTGTGATGCAACCTGGATTGACCATATCTAGACCCACAGCTGGATGAGACATAAGGGTGGACACTCTTGGGGCTGAGAGGTTTGGTGAGGTTGGGTGAGCAAACGCAGACCCTTTAAAGTAATACTGCGTGGTACCCATCGCATGGGTCCCAAATCTCCAGCTTCAAGGGCATCTTCCTACATCGAAAACATGCATGAGAAACCCAGAAGATAGTACACCGTGTGATGGGGAAAGGTTTCTAAAACGCACCTCATTTCTCATCTCCTTGTGCCCGGGTTCGCCATTCCAGCCGCTTTACTAGCAATCTCCCTACTTGGAGCATCAGCACCTTTAACCTCCTGTTCTGTACAGGTTGCAATTTGTCCTGAGGATGAACGGGAAGACGGGGAACCAACGAGAGACTAGCTCTTGGTGTTGGGACAGGCACAGGTCACTCTATTTTCCCATCAGGAAGAAGAATTAACCACAGGCTCAGCCTGCCCCCCGGAACCAGAACAGGGCCTGAAGCCATCCTGCGCTTTTGCGGCCAGCTCCCAAAAAAGCGAGTTGTAAAATGGAGGTTCAGGGCACTTTAATTCACAAACCTGCAGAGTTATAAATGATAACTCTCGTCCACAAATATATTGAGGGAAGGCAAAGAAGAGGATTTGAAATCAAGGCAGAATTGCACGAAACAGATTTCAGGAGGTAGATACGAATCGCCTTTAAAGCACATGAAAAGCGGCAAAACGTTGACAATGATGCCCTTGGCCAAAAAGGGCGTATGCGTTTTTTCCTGAATATATTCAGGAAAAAACGCATACGCCCTTTTTGGCCAACCAAGCAACCTGGAAAAGCAAGTCAGCGCTACAGAGAAGTCTCGCTTCCCATCGGTCAAAAGGGCCATGCTGAAAAAAGTGTCAAAACCAGAAATGCAGGACAGGCCATGGAGAAATGGGAGCCTTGCTACACTGATGGGCGGGATGTAAATTGCCAACAGCCACTCTAGAGAAGTGTACGGTGTGTCCTGAAACATCTGAAAAACACAGCTTAGAGAGCATAGGGCACTTCCACTCATGGGGGTATAAATTGGGAAAATTAAAAATCAGCAAGACACAAGCACCCCAAAGTTTAGGGCTGCTCTGTTGACAAGGACCTCCACTTCATTCCACCTTAAATATCCAAGGAAAGAGAAAAATGGATAAAGAAGTTGTGGTCCTTATGTACAATGGAATATCACTCAGCCATGAAATCAATGTCATAAGGTTAGTAGCAGCATGATGAGTGGATTTAGGTACGACGATTCAAAGTGAAATAAGTCACACAGAAAAGGACACTTCTCATAAGGTATCACTTTTAGAGGGAATGTAAAAACCGTTACACTTGAACTGAATTACAAAACAGAACAGAGTCACACATGCAGAAAACACACTATGGCTGCTTAACGGGAAAGGTGAGGTGGGGTGATACATAAAACAAGGGTATCAAATTAGCTCAGATACCGTTCCATAAACCCAATATGTAATAGACAAGACCTACTCCTTGCTCAGAGAACTGGACTCAACACGCCCTATTCACCGCACAAGAATATATCTGACTAGTAATAATCTTAAAACCTATGTATTGATATCTCTCTGTTAGTGTGTCAAGTGGGTGTAAAGCGGCATAAACACAGCAGTGAAAAGCAGCTAAACCCCATTATGAAAATAAATTACTTTGAAAAACCCATGAAACAACGACAGTGAAAGAGAGAGAAATTCGTACACAATGCGTTCAGGGGCTGTGATGCAACCTGGATTGACCATATCTAGACCCACAGCTGGATGAGACATAAGGGTGGACACTCTTGGGGCTGAGAGGTTTGGTGAGGTTGGGTGAGCAAACGCAGACCCTTTAAAGTAATACTGCGTGGTACCCATCGCATGGGTCCCAAATCTCCAGCTTCAAGGGCATCTTCCTACATCGAAAACATGCATGAGAAACCCAGAAGATGGTACACCGCGTGATGGGGAAAGGTTTCTAAAACGCACCTAATTTCTCATCTCCTTGTGCCCGGGTTCGCCTTTCCAGCCGCTTTACTAGCAATCTCCCTACTTGGAGCATCAGCACCTTTAACCTCCTGTTCCGTACAGGTTGCAATTTGTCCTGAGGATGAACGGGAAGACGGGGAACCAACGAGAGACTAGCTCTTGGTGTCGGGACAGGCACAGGTCACTCTATTTTCCCATCAGGAAGAAGAATTAACCACAGGCTAAGCCTGCCCCCCGGAACCAGAACAGGGCCTGAAGCCATCCTGCGCTTTTGCGGCCAGCTCCCAAAAAAGCGAGTTGTAAAATGGAGGTTCAGGGCACTGCAATTCACAAACCTGCAGAGTTATAAATGATAACTCTCGTCCACAAATATATTGAGGGAAGGCAAAGAAGAGGATTTGAAATCAAGGCAGAATTGCACGAAACAGATTTCAGGAGGTAGATACGAATCGCCTTTAAAGCACATGAAAAGCGGCAAAACGTTGACAATGATGCCCTTGGCCAAAAAGGGCGTATGCGTTTTTTCCTGAATATATTCAGGAAAAAACGCATACGCCCTTTTTGGCCAACCAAGCAACCTGGAAAGGCAAATCAGCGCTACAGAGAAGTCTCGCTTCCCATCGGTCAAAAGGGCCATGCTGAAAAAAGTGTCAAAACCAGAAATGCAGGACAGGCCATGGAGAAATGGGAGCCTTGCTACACTGATGGGCGGGATGTAAATTGCCAACAGCCACTCTGGAGAAGTGTATGGTGTGTCCTGAAACATCTGAAAAACACAGCTTAGAGAGCATAGGGCACTTCCACTCATGGGGGTATAAATTGGGAAAATTAAAAATCAGCAAGACACAAGCACCCCAAAGTTGAGGGCTGCTCTGTTGACAAGGACTTCCACTTCATTCCACCTTAAATATCCCAGGAAAGAGAAAAATGGATAAAGAAGTTGTGGTCCTTATGTACAATGGAATATCACTCAGCCATGAAATCAATGTCATAAGGTTAGTAGCAGCATGATGAGTGGATTTAGGTACGACGATTCTAAGTGAAATAAGTCACACAGAAAAGGACACTTCTCATAAGGTATCACTGATAGATGGAATGTAAAAAGCGTTACACTTGAACTGAATTACAAAACAGAACAGAGTCACACATGCAGAAAACACACTATGGCTGCTTAACGGGAAAGGTGAGGTGGGGTGATACATGAAACAAGGGTATCAAATTAGCTCAGATACCGTTCCATAAACCCAATATGTAGTAGACAAGACCTACTCCTTGCTCAGAGAACTGTACTCAACACGCCCTATTCACCGCACAAGAATATATCTGACTAGTAATAATCTTAAAACCTATGTATTGATATCTCTCTGTTAGTGTGTCAAGTGGGTGTAAAGCGACATAAACACAGCAGTGAAAAGCAGCTAAACCCCATTATGAAAATAAATTACTTTGAAAAACCCATGAAACAACGACAGTGAAAGAGATAGAAATTCTTACACAATGAGTTCAGGGGCTGTGATGCAACCTGGATTGACCATATCTAGACCCACAGCTGGATGAGACATAAGGGTGGACACTCTTGGGGCTGAGAGGTTTGGTGAGGTTGGGTGAGCAAACGCAGACCCTTTAAAGTAATACTGCGTGGTACCCATCGCATGGGTCCCAAATCTCCAGGTTCAAGGGCATCTTCCTACATCGAAAACATGCATGAGAAACCCAGAAGATGGTACACCGTGTGATGGGGAAAGGTTTCTAAAACGCACCTCATTTCTCATCTCCTTGTGCCCGGGTTCGCCTTTCCAGCCGCTTTACTAGCAATCTCCCTACTTGGAGCATCAGCACCTTTAACCTCCTGTTCCGTACAGGTTGCAATTTGTCCTGAGGATGAACGGGAAGACGGGGAACCAACGAGAGACTAGCTCTTGGTGTCGGGACAGGCACAGGTCACTCTATTTTCCCATCAGGAAGAAGAATTAACCACAGGCTCAGCCTGCCCCCCGGAACCAGAACAGGGCCTGAAGCCATCCTGCGCTTTTGCGGCCAGCTCCCAAAAAAGCGAGTTGTAAAATGGAGGTTCAGGGCACTGCAATTCACAAACCTGCAGAGTTATAAATGATAACTCTCGTCCACAAATATATTGAGGGAAGGCAAAGAAGAGGATTTGAAATCAAGGCAGAATTGCACGAAACAGATTTCAGGAGGTAGATACGAATCGCCTTTAAAGCACATGAAAAGCGGCAAAACGTTGACAATGATGCCCTTGGCCAAAAAGGGCGTATGCGTTTTTTCCTGAATATATTCAGGAAAAAACGCATACGCCCTTTTTGGCCAACCAAGCAACCTGGAAAAGCAAGTCAGCGCTACAGAGAAGTCTCGCTTCCCATCGGTCAAAAGGGCCATGCTGAAAAAAGTGTCAAAACCAGAAATGCAGGACAGGCCATGGAGAAATGGGAGCCTTGCTACACTGATGGGCGGGATGTAAATTGCCAACAGCCACTCTAGAGAAGTGTACGGTGTGTCCTGAAATATCTGAAAAACACAGCTTAGAGAGCATAGGGCACTTCCACTCATGGGGGTATAAATTGGGAAAATTAAAAATCAGCAAGACACAAGCACCCCAAAGTTGAGGGCTGCTCTGTTGACAAGGACCTCCACTTCATTCCACCTTAAATATCCCAGGAAAGAGAAAAATGGATAAAGAAGTTGTGGTCCTTATGTACAATGGAATATCACTCAGCCATGAAATCAATGTCATAAGGTTAGTAGCAGCATGATGAGTGGATTTAGGTACGACGATTCTAAGTGAAATAAGTCACACAGAAAAGGACACTTCTCATAAGGTATCACTGATAGAGGGAATGTAAAAACCGTTACACTTGAACTGAATTACAAAACAGAACAGAGTCACACATGCAGAAAACACACTATGGCTGCTTAACGGGAAAGGTGAGGTGGGGTGATACATAAAACAAGGGTATCAAATTAGCTCAGATACCGTTCCATAAACCCAATATGTAATAGACAAGACCTACTCCTTGCTCAGAGAACTGGACTCAACACGCCCTATTCACCGCACAAGAATATATCTCACTAGTAATAATCTTAAAACCTATGTATTGATATCTCTCTGTTAGTGTGTCAAGTGGGTGTAAAGCGGCATAAACACAGCAGTGAAAAGCAGCTAAACCCCATTATGAAAATAAATTACTTTGAAAAACCCATGAAACAACGACAGTGAAAGAGAGAGAAATTCTTACACAATGAGTTCAGGGGCTGTGATGCAACCTGGATTGACCATATCTAGACCCACAGCTGGATGAGACATAAGGGTGGACACTCTTGGGGCTGAGAGGTTTGGTGAGGTTGGGTGAGCAAACGCAGACCCTTTAAAGTAATACTGCGTGGTACCCATCGCATGGGTCCCAAATCTCCAGGTTCAAGGGCATCTTCCTACATCGAAAACATGCATGAGAAACCCAGAAGATGGTACACCGTGTGATGGGGAAAGGTTTCTAAAACGCACCTCATTTCTCATCTCCTTGTGCCCGGGTTCGCCTTTCCAGCCGCTTTACTAGCAATCTCCCTACTTGGAGCATCAGCACCTTTAACCTCCTGTTCCGTACAGGTTGCAATTTGTCCTGAGGATGAACGGGAAGACGGGGAACCAACGAGAGACTAGCTCTTGGTGTCGGGACAGGCACAGGTCACTCTATTTTCCCATCAGGAAGAAGAATTAACCACAGGCTCAGCCTGCCCCCCGGAACCAGAACAGGGCCTGAAGCCATCCTGCGCTTTTGCGGCCAGCTCCCAAAAAAGCGAGTTGTAAAATGGAGGTTCAGGGCACTGCAATTCACAAACCTGCAGAGTTATAAATGATAACTCTCGTCCACAAATATATTGAGGGAAGGCAAAGAAGAGGATTTGAAATCAAGGCAGAATTGCACGAAACAGATTTCAGGAGGTAGATACGAATCGCCTTTAAAGCACATGAAAAGCGGCAAAATGTTGACAATGATGCCCTTGGCCAAAAAGGGCGTATACGTTTTTTCCTGAATATATTCAGGAAAAAACGCATACGCCCTTTTTGGCCAACCAAGCAACCTGGAAAAGCAAGTCAGCGCTACAGAGAAGTCTCGCTTCCCATCGGTCAAAAGGGCCATGCTGAAAAAAGTGTCAAAACCAGAAATGCAGGACAGGCCATGGAGAAATGGGAGCCTTGCTACACTGATGGGCGGGATGTAAATTGCCAACAGCCACTCTAGAGAAGTGTACGGTGTGTCCTGAAATATCTGAAAAACACAGCTTAGAGAGCATAGGGCACTTCCACTCATGGGGGTATACATTGGGAAAATTAAAAATCAGCAAGACACAAGCACCCCAAAGTTGAGGGCTGCTCTGTTGACAAGGACCTCCACTTCATTCCACCTTAAATATCCCAGGAAAGAGAAAAATGGATAAAGAAGTTGTGGTCCTTATGTACAATGGAATATCACTCAGCCATGAAATCAATGTCATAAGGTTAGTAGCAGCATGATGAGTGGATTTAGGTACGACGATTCTAAGTGAAATAAGTCACACAGAAAAGGACACTTCTCATAAGGTATCACTGATAGAGGGAATGTAAAAACCGTTACACTTGAACTGAATTACAAAACAGAACAGAGTCACACATGCAGAAAACACACTATGGCTGCTTAACGGGAAAGGTGAGGTGGGGTGATACATAAAACAAGGGTATCAAATTAGCTCAGATACCGTTCCATAAACCCAATATGTAATAGACAAGACCTACTCCTTGCTCAGAGAACTGGACTCAACACGCCCTATTCACCGCACAAGAATATATCTCACTAGTAATAATCTTAAAACCTATGTATTGATATCTCTCTGTTAGTGTGTCAAGTGGGTGTAAAGCGGCATAAACACAGCAGTGAAAAGCAGCTAAACCCCATTATGAAAATAAATTACTTTGAAAAACCCATGAAACAACGACAGTGAAAGAGAGAGAAATTCTTACACAATGAGTTCAGGGGCTGTGATGCAACCTGGATTGACCATATCTAGACCCACAGCTGGATGAGACATAAGGGTGGACACTCTTGGGGCTGAGAGGTTTGGTGAGGTTGGGTGAGCAAACGCAGACCCTTTAAAGTAATACTGCGTGGTACCCATCGCATGGGTCCCAAATCTCCAGGTTCAAGGGCATCTTCCTACATCGAAAACATGCATGAGAAACCCAGAAGATGGTACACCGTGTGATGGGGAAAGGTTTCTAAAACGCACCTCATTTCTCATCTCCTTGTGCCCGGGTTCGCCTTTCCAGCCGCTTTACTAGCAATCTCCCTACTTGGAGCATCAGCACCTTTAACCTCCTGTTCCGTACAGGTTGCAATTTGTCCTGAGGATGAACGGGAAGACGGGGAACCAACGAGAGACTAGCTCTTGGTGTCGGGACAGGCACAGGTCACTCTATTTTCCCATCAGGAAGAAGAATTAACCACAGGCTCAGCCTGCCCCCCGGAACCAGAACAGGGCCTGAAGCCATCCTGCGCTTTTGCGGCCAGCTCCCAAAAAAGCGAGTTGTAAAATGGAGGTTCAGGGCACTGCAATTCACAAACCTGCAGAGTTATAAATGATAACTCTCGTCCACAAATATATTGAGGGAAGGCAAAGAAGAGGATTTGAAATCAAGGCAGAATTGCACGAAACAGATTTCAGGAGGTAGATACGAATCGCCTTTAAAGCACATGAAAAGCGGCAAAATGTTGACAATGATGCCCTTGGCCAAAAAGGGCGTATACGTTTTTTCCTGAATATATTCAGGAAAAAACGCATACGCCCTTTTTGGCCAACCAAGCAACCTGGAAAAGCAAGTCAGCGCTACAGAGAAGTCTCGCTTCCCATCGGTCAAAAGGGCCATGCTGAAAAAAGTGTCAAAACCAGAAATGCAGGACAGGCCATGGAGAAATGGGAGCCTTGCTACACTGATGGGCGGGATGTAAATTGCCAACAGCCACTCTAGAGAAGTGTACGGTGTGTCCTGAAATATCTGAAAAACACAGCTTAGAGAGCATAGGGCACTTCCACTCATGGGGGTATAAATTGGGAAAATTAAAAATCAGCAAGACACAAGCACCCCAAAGTTGAGGGCTGCTCTGTTGACAAGGACCTCCACTTCATTCCACCTTAAATATCCCAGGAAAGAGAAAAATGGATAAAGAAGTTGTGGTCCTTATGTACAATGGAATATCACTCAGCCATGAAATCAATGTCATAAGGTTAGTAGCAGCATGATGAGTGGATTTAGGTACGACGATTCAAAGTGAAATAAGTCACACAGAAAAGGACACTTCTCATAAGGTATCACTTTTAGAGGGAATGTAAAAACCGTTACACTTGAACTGAATTACAAAACAGAACAGAGTCACACATGCAGAAAACACACTATGGCTGCTTAACGGGAAAGGTGAGGTGGGGTGATACATAAAACAAGGGTATCAAATTAGCTCAGATACCGTTCCATAAACCCAATATGTAATAGACAAGACCTACTCCTTGCTCAGAGAACTGGACTCAACACGCCCTATTCACCGCACAAGAATATATCTGACTAGTAATAATCTTAAAACCTATGTATTGATATCTCTCTGTTAGTGTGTCAAGTGGGTGTAAAGCGGCATAAACACAGCAGTGAAAAGCAGCTAAAGCCCATTATGAAAATAAATTACTTTGAAAAACCCATGAAACAACGACAGTGAAAGAGATAGAAATTCTTACACAATGAGTTCAGGGGCTGTGATGCAACCTGGATTGACCATATCTAGACCCACAGCTGGATGAGACATAAGGGTGGACACTCTTGGGGCTGAGAGGTTTGGTGAGGTTGGGTGAGCAAACGCAGACCCTTTAAAGTAATACTGCGTGGTACCCATCGCATGGGTCCCAAATCTCCAGGTTCAAGGGCATCTTCCTACATCGAAAACATGCATGAGAAACCCAGAAGATGGTACACCGTGTGATGGGGAAAGGTTTCTAAAACGCACCTCATTTCTCATCTCCTTGTGCCCGGGTTCGCCATTCCAGCCGCTTTACTAGCAATCTCCCTACTTGGAGCATCAGCACCTTTAACCTCCTGTTCCGTACAGGTTGCAATTTGTCCTGAGGATGAACGGGAAGACGGGGAACCAACGAGAGACTAGCTCTTGGTGTCGGGACAGGCACAGGTCACTCTATTTTCCCATCAGGAAGAAGAATTAACAACAGGCTCAGCCTGCCCCCCGGAACCAGAACAGGGCCTGAAGCCATCCTGCGCTTTTGCGGCCAGCTCCCAAAAAAGCGAGTTGTAAAATGGAGGTTCAGGGCACTGCAATTCCCAAACCTGCAGAGTTATAAATGATAACTCTCGTCCACAAATATATTGAGGGAAGGCAAAGAAGAGGATTTGAAATCAAGGCAGAATTGCACGAAACAGATTTCAGGAGGTAGATACGAATCGCCTTTAAAGCACATGAAAAGCGGCAAAACGTTGACAATGATGCCCTTGGCCAAAAAGGGCGTATGCGTTTTTTCCTGAATATATTCAGGAAAAAACGCATACGCCCTTTTTGGCCAACCAAGCAACCTGGAAAAGCAAGTCAGCGCTACAGAGAAGTCTCGCTTCCCATCGGTCAAAAGGGCCATGCTGAAAAAAGTGTCAAAACCAGAAATGCAGGACAGGCCATGGAGAAATGGGAGCCTTGCTACACTGATGGGCGGGATGTAAATTGCCAACAGCCACTCTAGAGAAGTGTACGGTGTGTCCTGAAATATCTGAAAAACACAGCTTAGAGAGCATAGGGCACTTCCACTCATGGGGGTATAAATTGGGAAAATTAAAAATCAGCAAGACACAAGCACCCCAAAGTTGAGGGCTGCTCTGTTGACAAGGACCTCCACTTCATTCCACCTTAAATATCCCAGGAAAGAGAAAAATGGATAAAGAAGTTGTGGTCCTTATGTACAATGGAATATCACTCAGCCATGAAATCAATGTCATAAGGTTAGTAGCAGCATGATGAGTGGATTTAGGTACGACGATTCAAAGTGAAATAAGTCACACAGAAAAGGACACTTCTCATAAGGTATCACTGATAGAGGGAATGTAAAAACCGTTACACTTGAACTGAATTACAAAACAGAACAGAGTCACACATGCAGAAAACACACTATGGCTGCTTAACGGGAAAGGTGAGGTGGGGTGATACATAAAACAAGGGTATCAAATTAGCTCAGATACCGTTCCATAAACCCAATATGTAGTAGACAAGACCTACTCCTTGCTCAGAGAACTGGACTCAACATGCCCTATTCACCGCACAAGAATATATCTGACTAGTAATAATCTTAAAACCTATGTATTGATATCTCTCTGTTAGTGTGTCAAGTGGGTGTAAAGCGGCATAAACACAGCCGTGAAAAGCAGCTAAACCCCATTATGAAAATAAATTACTTTGAAAAACCCATGAAACAACGACAGTGAAAGAGATAGAAATTCTTACACAATGAGTTCAGGGGCTGTGATGCAACCTGGATTGACCATATCTAGACCCACAGCTGGATGAGACATAAGGGTGGACACTCTAGGGGCTGAGAGGTTTGGTGAGGTTGGGTGAGCAAACGCAGACCCTTTAAAGTAATACTGCGTGGTACCCATCGCATGGGTCCCAAATCTCCAGGTTCAAGGGCATCTTCCTACATCGAAAACATGCATGAGAAACCCAGAAGATGGTACACCGTGTGATGGGGAAAGGTTTCTAAAACGCACCTCATTTCTCATCTCCTTGTGCCCGGGTTCGCCTTTCCAGCCGCTTTACTAGCAATCTCCCTACTTGGAGCATCAGCACCTTTAACCTCCTGTTCCGTACAGGTTGCAATTTGTCCTGAGGATGAACGGGAAGACGGGGAACCAACGAGAGACTAGCTCTTGGTGTCGGGACAGGCACAGGTCACTCTATTTTCCCATCAGGAAGAAGAATTAACCACAGGCTCAGCCTGCCCCCCGGAACCAGAACAGGGCCTGAAGCCATCCTGCGCTTTTGCGGCCAGCTCCCAAAAAAGCGAGTTGTAAAATGGAGGTTCAGGGCACTGCAATTCACAAACCTGCAGAGTTATAAATGATAACTCTCGTCCACAAATATATTGAGGGAAGGCAAAGAAGAGGATTTGAAATCAAGGCAGAATTGCACGAAACAGATTTCAGGAGGTAGATACGAATCGCCTTTAAAGCACATGAAAAGCGGCAAAACGTTGACAATGATGCCCTTGGCCAAAAAGGGCGTATGCGTTTTTTCCTGAATATATTCAGGAAAAAACGCATACGCCCTTTTTGGCCAACCAAGCAACCTGGAAAAGCAAGTCAGCGCTACAGAGAAGTCTCGCTTCCCATCGGTCAAAAGGGCCATGCTGAAAAAAGTGTCAAAACCAGAAATGCAGGACAGGCCATGGAGAAATGGGAGCCTTGCTACACTGATGGGCGGGATGTAAATTGCCAACAGCCACTCTAGAGAAGTGTACGGTGTGTCCTGAAATATCTGAAAAACACAGCTTAGAGAGCATAGGGCACTTCCACTCATGGGGGTATAAATTGGGAAAATTAAAAATCAGCAAGACACAAGCACCCCAAAGTTGAGGGCTGCTCTGTTGACAAGGACCTCCACTTCATTCCACCTTAAATATCCCAGGAAAGAGAAAAATGGATAAAGAAGTTGTGGTCCTTATGTACAATGGAATATCACTCAGCCATGAAATCAATGTCATAAGGTTAGTAGCAGCATGATGAGTGGATTTAGGTACGACGATTCTAAGTGAAATAAGTCACACAGAAAAGGACACTTCTCATAAGGTATCACTGATAGAGGGAATGTAAAAACCGTTACACTTGAACTGAATTACAAAACAGAACAGAGTCACACATGCAGAAAACACACTATGGCTGCTTAACGGGAAAGGTGAGGTGGGGTGATACATAAAACAAGGGTATCAAATTAGCTCAGATACCGTTCCATAAACCCAATATGTAATAGACAAGACCTACTCCTTGCTCAGAGAACTGGACTCAACACGCCCTATTCACCGCACAAGAATATATCTCACTAGTAATAATCTTAAAACCTATGTATTGATATCTCTCTGTTAGTGTGTCAAGTGGGTGTAAAGCGGCATAAACACAGCAGTGAAAAGCAGCTAAACCCCATTATGAAAATAAATTACTTTGAAAAACCCATGAAACAACGACAGTGAAAGAGAGAGAAATTCTTACACAATGAGTTCAGGGGCTGTGATGCAACCTGGATTGACCATATCTAGACCCACAGCTGGATGAGACATAAGGGTGGACACTCTTGGGGCTGAGAGGTTTGGTGAGGTTGGGTGAGCAAACGCAGACCCTTTAAAGTAATACTGCGTGGTACCCATCGCATGGGTCCCAAATCTCCAGGTTCAAGGGCATCTTCCTACATCGAAAACATGCATGAGAAACCCAGAAGATGGTACACCGTGTGATGGGGAAAGGTTTCTAAAACGCACCTCATTTCTCATCTCCTTGTGCCCGGGTTCGCCTTTCCAGCCGCTTTACTAGCAATCTCCCTACTTGGAGCATCAGCACCTTTAACCTCCTGTTCCGTACAGGTTGCAATTTGTCCTGAGGATGAACGGGAAGACGGGGAACCAACGAGAGACTAGCTCTTGGTGTCGGGACAGGCACAGGTCACTCTATTTTCCCATCAGGAAGAAGAATTAACCACAGGCTCAGCCTGCCCCCCGGAACCAGAACAGGGCCTGAAGCCATCCTGCGCTTTTGCGGCCAGCTCCCAAAAAAGCGAGTTGTAAAATGGAGGTTCAGGGCACTGCAATTCACAAACCTGCAGAGTTATAAATGATAACTCTCGTCCACAAATATATTGAGGGAAGGCAAAGAAGAGGATTTGAAATCAAGGCAGAATTGCACGAAACAGATTTCAGGAGGTAGATACGAATCGCCTTTAAAGCACATGAAAAGCGGCAAAATGTTGACAATGATGCCCTTGGCCAAAAAGGGCGTATACGTTTTTTCCTGAATATATTCAGGAAAAAACGCATACGCCCTTTTTGGCCAACCAAGCAACCTGGAAAAGCAAGTCAGCGCTACAGAGAAGTCTCGCTTCCCATCGGTCAAAAGGGCCATGCTGAAAAAAGTGTCAAAACCAGAAATGCAGGACAGGCCATGGAGAAATGGGAGCCTTGCTACACTGATGGGCGGGATGTAAATTGCCAACAGCCACTCTAGAGAAGTGTACGGTGTGTCCTGAAATATCTGAAAAACACAGCTTAGAGAGCATAGGGCACTTCCACTCATGGGGGTATACATTGGGAAAATTAAAAATCAGCAAGACACAAGCACCCCAAAGTTGAGGGCTGCTCTGTTGACAAGGACCTCCACTTCATTCCACCTTAAATATCCCAGGAAAGAGAAAAATGGATAAAGAAGTTGTGGTCCTTATGTACAATGGAATATCACTCAGCCATGAAATCAATGTCATAAGGTTAGTAGCAGCATGATGAGTGGATTTAGGTACGACGATTCTAAGTGAAATAAGTCACACAGAAAAGGACACTTCTCATAAGGTATCACTGATAGAGGGAATGTAAAAACCGTTACACTTGAACTGAATTACAAAACAGAACAGAGTCACACATGCAGAAAACACACTATGGCTGCTTAACGGGAAAGGTGAGGTGGGGTGATACATAAAACAAGGGTATCAAATTAGCTCAGATACCGTTCCATAAACCCAATATGTAATAGACAAGACCTACTCCTTGCTCAGAGAACTGGACTCAACACGCCCTATTCACCGCACAAGAATATATCTCACTAGTAATAATCTTAAAACCTATGTATTGATATCTCTCTGTTAGTGTGTCAAGTGGGTGTAAAGCGGCATAAACACAGCAGTGAAAAGCAGCTAAACCCCATTATGAAAATAAATTACTTTGAAAAACCCATGAAACAACGACAGTGAAAGAGAGAGAAATTCTTACACAATGAGTTCAGGGGCTGTGATGCAACCTGGATTGACCATATCTAGACCCACAGCTGGATGAGACATAAGGGTGGACACTCTTGGGGCTGAGAGGTTTGGTGAGGTTGGGTGAGCAAACGCAGACCCTTTAAAGTAATACTGCGTGGTACCCATCGCATGGGTCCCAAATCTCCAGGTTCAAGGGCATCTTCCTACATCGAAAACATGCATGAGAAACCCAGAAGATGGTACACCGTGTGATGGGGAAAGGTTTCTAAAACGCACCTCATTTCTCATCTCCTTGTGCCCGGGTTCGCCTTTCCAGCTGCTTTACTAGCAATCTCCCTACTTGGAGCATCAGCACCTTTAACCTCCTGTTCCGTACAGGTTGCAATTTGTCCTGAGGATGAACGGGAAGACGGGGAACCAACGAGAGACTAGCTCTTGGTGTCGGGACAGGCACAGGTCACTCTATTTTCCCATCAGGAAGAAGAATTAACCACAGGCTCAGCCTGCCCCCCGGAACCAGAACAGGGCCTGAAGCCATCCTGCGCTTTTGCGGCCAGCTCCCAAAAAAGCGAGTTGTAAAATGGAGGTTCAGGGCACTGCAATTCACAAACCTGCAGAGTTATAAATGATAACTCTCGTCCACAAATATATTGAGGGAAGGCAAAGAAGAGGATTTGAAATCAAGGCAGAATTGCACGAAACAGATTTCAGGAGGTAGATACGAATCGCCTTTAAAGCACATGAAAAGCGGCAAAATGTTGACAATGATGCCCTTGGCCAAAAAGGGCGTATACGTTTTTTCCTGAATATATTCAGGAAAAAACGCATACGCCCTTTTTGGCCAACCAAGCAACCTGGAAAAGCAAATCAGCGCTACAGAGAAGTCTCGCTTCCCATCGGTCAAAAGGGCCATGCTGAAAAAAGTGTCAAAACCAGAAATGCAGGACAGGCCATGGAGAAATGGGAGCCTTGCTACACTGATGGGCGGGATGTAAATTGCCAACAGCCACTCTAGAGAAGTGTACGGTGTGTCCTGAAATATCTGAAAAACACAGCTTAGAGAGCATAGGGCACTTCCACTCATGGGGGTATAAATTGGGAAAATTAAAAATCAGCAAGACACAAGCACCCCAAAGTTGAGGGCTGCTCTGTTGACAAGGACCTCCACTTCATTCCACCTTAAATATCCCAGGAAAGAGAAAAATGGATAAAGAAGTTGTGGTCCTTATGTACAATGGAATATCACTCAGCCATGAAATCAATGTCATAAGGTTAGTAGCAGCATGATGAGTGGATTTAGGTACGACGATTCAAAGTGAAATAAGTCACACAGAAAAGGACACTTCTCATAAGGTATCACTTTTAGAGGGAATGTAAAAACCGTTACACTTGAACTGAATTACAAAACAGAACAGAGTCACACATGCAGAAAACACACTATGGCTGCTTAACGGGAAAGGTGAGGTGGGGTGATACATAAAACAAGGGTATCAAATTAGCTCAGATACCGTTCCATAAACCCAATATGTAATAGACAAGACCTACTCCTTGCTCAGAGAACTGGACTCAACACGCCCTATTCACCGCACAAGAATATATCTGACTAGTAATAATCTTAAAACCTATGTATTGATATCTCTCTGTTAGTGTGTCAAGTGGGTGTAAAGCGGCATAAACACAGCAGTGAAAAGCAGCTAAAGCCCATTATGAAAATAAATTACTTTGAAAAACCCATGAAACAACGACAGTGAAAGAGATAGAAATTCTTACACAATGAGTTCAGGGGCTGTGATGCAACCTGGATTGACCATATCTAGACCCACAGCTGGATGAGACATAAGGGTGGACACTCTTGGGGCTGAGAGGTTTGGTGAGGTTGGGTGAGCAAACGCAGACCCTTTAAAGTAATACTGCGTGGTACCCATCGCATGGGTCCCAAATCTCCAGGTTCAAGGGCATCTTCCTACATCGAAAACATGCATGAGAAACCCAGAAGATGGTACACCGTGTGATGGGGAAAGGTTTCTAAAACGCACCTCATTTCTCATCTCCTTGTGCCCGGGTTCGCCATTCCAGCCGCTTTACTAGCAATCTCCCTACTTGGAGCATCAGCACCTTTAACCTCCTGTTCCGTACAGGTTGCAATTTGTCCTGAGGATGAACGGGAAGACGGGGAACCAACGAGAGACTAGCTCTTGGTGTCGGGACAGGCACAGGTCACTCTATTTTCCCATCAGGAAGAAGAATTAACAACAGGCTCAGCCTGCCCCCCGGAACCAGAACAGGGCCTGAAGCCATCCTGCGCTTTTGCGGCCAGCTCCCAAAAAAGCGAGTTGTAAAATGGAGGTTCAGGGCACTGCAATTCCCAAACCTGCAGAGTTATAAATGATAACTCTCGTCCACAAATATATTGAGGGAAGGCAAAGAAGAGGATTTGAAATCAAGGCAGAATTGCACGAAACAGATTTCAGGAGGTAGATACGAATCGCCTTTAAAGCACATGAAAAGCGGCAAAACGTTGACAATGATGCCCTTGGCCAAAAAGGGCGTATGCGTTTTTTCCTGAATATATTCAGGAAAAAACGCATACGCCCTTTTTGGCCAACCAAGCAACCTGGAAAAGCAAGTCAGCGCTACAGAGAAGTCTCGCTTCCCATCGGTCAAAAGGGCCATGCTGAAAAAAGTGTCAAAACCAGAAATGCAGGACAGGCCATGGAGAAATGGGAGCCTTGCTACACTGATGGGCGGGATGTAAATTGCCAACAGCCACTCTAGAGAAGTGTACGGTGTGTCCTGAAATATCTGAAAAACACAGCTTAGAGAGCACAGGGCACTTCCACTCATGGGGGTATAAATTGGGAAAATTAAAAATCAGCAAGACACAAGCACCCCAAAGTTGAGGGCTGCTCTGTTGACAAGGACCTCCACTTCATTCCACCTTAAATATCCCAGGAAAGAGAAAAATGGATAAAGAAGTTGTGGTCCTTATGTACAATGGAATATCACTCAGCCATGAAATCAATGTCATAAGGTTAGTAGCAGCATGATGAGTGGATTTAGGTACGACGATTCAAAGTGAAATAAGTCACACAGAAAAGGACACTTCTCATAAGGTATCACTGATAGAGGGAATGTAAAAACCGTTACACTTGAACTGAATTACAAAACAGAACAGAGTCACACATGCAGAAAACACACTATGGCTGCTTAACGGGAAAGGTGAGGTGGGGTGATACATAAAACAAGGGTATCAAATTAGCTCAGATACCGTTCCATAAACCCAATATGTAGTAGACAAGACCTACTCCTTGCTCAGAGAACTGGACTCAACATGCCCTATTCACCGCACAAGAATATATCTGACTAGTAATAATCTTAAAACCTATGTATTGATATCTCTCTGTTAGTGTGTCAAGTGGGTGTAAAGCGGCATAAACACAGCCGTGAAAAGCAGCTAAACCCCATTATGAAAATAAATTACTTTGAAAAACCCATGAAACAACGACAGTGAAAGAGATAGAAATTCTTACACAATGAGTTCAGGGGCTGTGATGCAACCTGGATTGACCATATCTAGACCCACAGCTGGATGAGACATAAGGGTGGACACTCTAGGGGCTGAGAGGTTTGGTGAGGTTGGGTGAGCAAACGCAGACCCTTTAAAGTAATACTGCGTGGTACCCATCGCATGGGTCCCAAATCTCCAGGTTCAAGGGCATCTTCCTACATCGAAAACATGCATGAGAAACCCAGAAGATGGTACACCGTGTGATGGGGAAAGGTTTCTAAAACGCACCTCATTTCTCATCTCCTTGTGCCCGGGTTCGCCTTTCCAGCCGCTTTACTAGCAATCTCCCTACTTGGAGCATCAGCACCTTTAACCTCCTGTTCCGTACAGGTTGCAATTTGTCCTGAGGATGAACGGGAAGACGGGGAACCAACGAGAGACTAGCTCTTGGTGTCGGGACAGGCACAGGTCACTCTATTTTCCCATCAGGAAGAAGAATTAACCACAGGCTCAGCCTGCCCCCCGGAACCAGAACAGGGCCTGAAGCCATCCTGCGCTTTTGCGGCCAGCTCCCAAAAAAGCGAGTTGTAAAATGGAGGTTCAGGGCACTGCAATTCACAAACCTGCAGAGTTATAAATGATAACTCTCGTCCACAAATATATTGAGGGAAGGCAAAGAAGAGGATTTGAAATCAAGGCAGAATTGCACGAAACAGATTTCAGGAGGTAGATACGAATCGCCTTTAAAGCACATGAAAAGCGGCAAAACGTTGACAATGATGCCCTTGGCCAAAAAGGGCGTATGCGTTTTTTCCTGAATATATTCAGGAAAAAACGCATACGCCCTTTTTGGCCAACCAAGCAACCTGGAAAAGCAAGTCAGCGCTACAGAGAAGTCTCGCTTCCCATCGGTCAAAAGGGCCATGCTGAAAAAAGTGTCAAAACCAGAAATGCAGGACAGGCCATGGAGAAATGGGAGCCTTGCTACACTGATGGGCGGGATGTAAATTGCCAACAGCCACTCTAGAGAAGTGTACGGTGTGTCCTGAAATATCTGAAAAACACAGCTTAGAGAGCATAGGGCACTTCCACTCATGGGGGTATAAATTGGGAAAATTAAAAATCAGCAAGACACAAGCACCCCAAAGTTGAGGGCTGCTCTGTTGACAAGGACCTCCACTTCATTCCACCTTAAATATCCCAGGAAAGAGAAAAATGGATAAAGAAGTTGTGGTCCTTATGTACAATGGAATATCACTCAGCCATGAAATCAATGTCATAAGGTTAGTAGCAGCATGATGAGTGGATTTAGGTACGACGATTCTAAGTGAAATAAGTCACACAGAAAAGGACACTTCTCATAAGGTATCACTGATAGAGGGAATGTAAAAACCGTTACACTTGAACTGAATTACAAAACAGAACAGAGTCACACATGCAGAAAACACACTATGGCTGCTTAACGGGAAAGGTGAGGTGGGGTGATACATAAAACAAGGGTATCAAATTAGCTCAGATACCGTTCCATAAACCCAATATGTAATAGACAAGACCTACTCCTTGCTCAGAGAACTGGACTCAACACGCCCTATTCACCGCACAAGAATATATCTCACTAGTAATAATCTTAAAACCTATGTATTGATATCTCTCTGTTAGTGTGTCAAGTGGGTGTAAAGCGGCATAAACACAGCAGTGAAAAGCAGCTAAACCCCATTATGAAAATAAATTACTTTGAAAAACCCATGAAACAACGACAGTGAAAGAGAGAGAAATTCTTACACAATGAGTTCAGGGGCTGTGATGCAACCTGGATTGACCATATCTAGACCCACAGCTGGATGAGACATAAGGGTGGACACTCTTGGGGCTGAGAGGTTTGGTGAGGTTGGGTGAGCAAACGCAGACCCTTTAAAGTAATACTGCGTGGTACCCATCGCATGGGTCCCAAATCTCCAGGTTCAAGGGCATCTTCCTACATCGAAAACATGCATGAGAAACCCAGAAGATGGTACACCGTGTGATGGGGAAAGGTTTCTAAAACGCACCTCATTTCTCATCTCCTTGTGCCCGGGTTCGCCTTTCCAGCCGCTTTACTAGCAATCTCCCTACTTGGAGCATCAGCACCTTTAACCTCCTGTTCCGTACAGGTTGCAATTTGTCCTGAGGATGAACGGGAAGACGGGGAACCAACGAGAGACTAGCTCTTGGTGTCGGGACAGGCACAGGTCACTCTATTTTCCCATCAGGAAGAAGAATTAACCACAGGCTCAGCCTGCCCCCCGGAACCAGAACAGGGCCTGAAGCCATCCTGCGCTTTTGCGGCCAGCTCCCAAAAAAGCGAGTTGTAAAATGGAGGTTCAGGGCACTGCAATTCACAAACCTGCAGAGTTATAAATGATAACTCTCGTCCACAAATATATTGAGGGAAGGCAAAGAAGAGGATTTGAAATCAAGGCAGAATTGCACGAAACAGATTTCAGGAGGTAGATACGAATCGCCTTTAAAGCACATGAAAAGCGGCAAAACGTTGACAATGATGCCCTTGGCCAAAAAGGGCGTATACGTTTTTTCCTGAATATATTCAGGAAAAAACGCATACGCCCTTTTTGGCCAACCAAGCAACCTGGAAAAGCAAGTCAGCGCTACAGAGAAGTCTCGCTTCCCATCGGTCAAAAGGGCCATGCTGAAAAAAGTGTCAAAACCAGAAATGCAGGACAGGCCATGGAGAAATGGGAGCCTTGCTACACTGATGGGCGGGATGTAAATTGCCAACAGCCACTCTAGAGAAGTGTACGGTGTGTCCTGAAATATCTGAAAAACACAGCTTAGAGAGCATAGGGCACTTCCACTCATGGGGGTATAAATTGGGAAAATTAAAAATCAGCAAGACACAAGCACCCCAAAGTTGAGGGCTGCTCTGTTGACAAGGACCTCCACTTCATTCCACCTTAAATATCCCAGGAAAGAGAAAAATGGATAAAGAAGTTGTGGTCCTTATGTACAATGGAATATCACTCAGCCATGAAATCAATGTCATAAGGTTAGTAGCAGCATGATGAGTGGATTTAGGTACGACGATTCAAAGTGAAATAAGTCACACAGAAAAGGACACTTCTCATAAGGTATCACTTTTAGAGGGAATGTAAAAACCGTTACACTTGAACTGAATTACAAAACAGAACAGAGTCACACATGCAGAAAACACACTATGGCTGCTTAACGGGAAAGGTGAGGTGGGGTGATACATAAAACAAGGGTATCAAATTAGCTCAGATACCGTTCCATAAACCCAATATGTAATAGACAAGACCTACTCCTTGCTCAGAGAACTGGACTCAACACGCCCTATTCACCGCACAAGAATATATCTGACTAGTAATAATTTTAAAACCTATGTATTGATATCTCTCTGTTAGTGTGTCAAGTGGGTGTAAAGCGGCATAAACACAGCAGTGAAAAGCAGCTAAAGCCCATTATGAAAATAAATTACTTTGAAAAACCCATGAAACAACGACAGTGAAAGAGATAGAAATTCTTACACAATGAGTTCAGGGGCTGTGATGCAACCTGGATTGACCATATCTAGACCCACAGCTGGATGAGACATAAGGGTGGACACTCTTGGGGCTGAGAGGTTTGGTGAGGTTGGGTGAGCAAACGCAGACCCTTTAAAGTAATACTGCGTGGTACCCATCGCATGGGTCCCAAATCTCCAGGTTCAAGGGCATCTTCCTACATCGAAAACATGCATGAGAAACCCAGAAGATGGTACACCGTGTGATGGGGAAAGGTTTCTAAAACGCACCTCATTTCTCATCTCCTTGTGCCCGGGTTCGCCATTCCAGCCGCTTTACTAGCAATCTCCCTACTTGGAGCATCAGCACCTTTAACCTCCTGTTCCGTACAGGTTGCAATTTTTCCTGAGGATGAACGGGAAGACGGGGAACCAACGAGAGACTAGCTCTTGGTGTCGGGACAGGCACAGGTCACTCTATTTTCCCATCAGGAAGAAGAATTAACAACAGGCTCAGCCTGCCCCCCGGAACCAGAACAGGGCCTGAAGCCATCCTGCGCTTTTGCGGCCAGCTCCCAAAAAAGCGAGTTGTAAAATGGAGGTTCAGGGCACTGCAATTCCCAAACCTGCAGAGTTATAAATGATAACTCTCGTCCACAAATATATTGAGGGAAGGCAAAGAAGAGGATTTGAAATCAAGGCAGAATTGCACGAAACAGATTTCAGGAGGTAGATACGAATCGCCTTTAAAGCACACGAAAAGCGGCAAAACGTTGACAATGATGCCCTTGGCCAAAAAGGGCGTATGCGTTTTTTCCTGAATATATTCAGGAAAAAACGCATACGCCCTTTTTGGCCAACCAAGCAACCTGGAAAGGCAAATCAGCGCTACAGAGAAGTCTCGCTTCCCATCGGTCAAAAGGGCCATGCTGAAAAAAGTGTCAAAACCAGAAATGCAGGACAGGCCATGGAGAAATGGGAGCCTTGCTACACTGATGGGCGGGATGTAAATTGCCAACAGCCACTCTGGAGAAGTGTACGGTGTGTCCTGAAACATCTGAAAAACACATCTTAGAGAGCATAGGGCACTTCCACTCATGGGGGTATAAATTGGGAAAATTAAAAATCAGCAAGACACAAGCACCCCAAAGTTGAGGGCTGCTCTGTTGACAAGGACCTCCACTTCATTCCACCTTAAATATCCCAGGAAAGAGAAAAATGGATAAAGAAGTTCTGGTCCTTATGTACAATGGAATATCACTCAGCCATGAAATCAATGTCATAAGGTTAGTAGCAGCATGATGAGTGGATTTAGGTACGACAATTCTAAGTGAAATAAGTCACACAGAAAAGGACACTTCTCATAAGGTATCACTGATAGATGGAATGTAAAAAGCGTTACACTTGAACCGAATTACAAAACAGAACAGAGTCACACATGCAGAAAACACACTATGGCTGCTTAACGGGAAAGGTGATGTGGGGTGATACATAAAACAAGGGTATCAAATTAGCTCAGATACCGTTCCATAAACCCAATATGTAGTAGACAAGACCTACTCCTTGCTCAGAGAACTGGACTCAACACGCCCTATTCACCGCACAAGAATATATCTGACTAGTAATAATCTTAAAACCTATGTATTGATATCTCTCTGTTAGTGTGTCAAGTGGGTGTAAAGCGACATAAACACAGCAGTGAAAAGCAGCTAAACCCCATTATGAAAATAAATTACTTTGAAAAACCCATGAAACAACGACAGTGAAAGACAGAGAAATTCTTACACAATGCGTTCAGGGGCTGTGATGCAACCTGGATTGACCATATCTAGACCCACAGCTGGATGAGACATAAGGGTGGACACTCTTGGGGCTGAGAGGTTTGGTGAGGTTGGGTGAGCAAACGCAGACCCTTTAAAGTAATACTCCGTGGTACCCATCGCATGGGTCCCAAATCTCCAGCTTCAAGGGCATCTTCCTACATCGAAAACATGCATGAGAAACCCAGAAGATAGTACACCGTGTGATGGGGAAAGGTTTCTAAAACGCACCTCATTTCTCATCTCCTTGTGCCCGGGTTCGCCATTCCAGCCGCTTTACTAGCAATCTCCCTACTTGGAGCATCAGCACCTTTAACCTCCTGTTCCGTACAGGTTGCAATTTGTCCTGAGGATGAACGGGAAGACGGGGAACCAACGAGAGACTAGCTCTTGGTGTCGGGACAGGCACAGGTCACTCTATTTTCCCATCAGGAAGAAGAATTAACCACAGGCTCAGTCTGCCCCCCGGAACCAGAACAGGGCCTGAAGCCATCCTGCGCTTTTGCGGCCAGCTCCCAAAAAAGCGAGTTGTAAAATGGAGGTTCAGGGCACTGCAATTCACAAACCTGCAGAGTTATAAATGATAACTCTCGTCCACAAATATATTGAGGGAAGGCAAAGAAGAGGATTTGAAATCAAGGCAGAATTGCACGAAACAGATTTCAGGAGGTAGATTCGAATCGCCTTTAAAGCACATGAAAAGCGGCAAAACGTTGACAATGATGCCCTTGGCCAAAAAGGGCGTATGCGTTTTTTCCTGAATATATTCAGGAAAAAACGCATACGCCCTTTTTGGCCAACCAAGCAACCTGGAAAGGCAAATCAGCGCTACAGAGAAGTCTCGCTTCCCATCGGTCAAAAGGGCCATGCTGAAAAAAGTGTCAAAACCAGAAATGCAGGACAGGCCATGGAGAAATGGGAGCCTTGCTACACTGATGGGCGGGATGTAAATTGCCAACAGCCACTCTGGAGAAGTGTACGGTGTGTCCTGAAACATCTGAAAAACACAGCTTAGAGAGCATAGGGCACTTCCACTCATGGGGGTATAAATTGGGAAAATTAAAAATCAGCAAGACACAAGCACCCCAAAGTTGAGGGCTGCTCTGTTGGCAAGGACCTCCACTTCATTCCACCTTAAATATCCCAGGAAAGAGAAAAATGGATAAAGAAGTTGTGGTCCTTATGTACAATGGAATATCACTCAGCCATGAAATCAATGTCATAAGGTTAGTAGCAGCATGATGAGTGGATTTAGGTACGACGATTCTAAGTGAAATAAGTCACACAGAAAAGGACACTTCTCATAAGGTATCACTGATAGAGGGAATGTAAAAACCGTTACACTTGAACTGAATTACAAAACAGAACAGAGTCACACATGCAGAAAACACACTATGGCTGCTTAACGGGAAAGGTGAGGTGGGGTGATACATAAAACAAGGGTATCAAATTAGCTCAGATACCATTCCATAAACCCAATATGTAATAGACAAGACCTACTCCTTGCTCAGAGAACTGGACTCAACACGCCCTATTCACCGCACAAGAATATATCTGACTAGTAATAATCTTAAAACCTATGTATTGATATCTCTCTGTTAGTGTGTCAAGTGGGTGTAAAGCGGCATAAACACAGCCGTGAAAAGCAGCTAAACCCCATTATGAAAATAAATTACTTTGAAAAACCCATGAAACAACGACAGTGAAAGAGAGAGAAATTCTTACACAATGCGTTCAGGGGCTGTGATGCAACCTGGATTGACCATATCTAGACCCACAGCTGGATGAGACATAAGGGTGGACACTCTTGGGGCTGAGAGGTTTGGTGAGGTTGGGTGAGCAAACGCAGACCCTTTAAAGTAATACTGCGTGGTACCCATCGCATGGGTCCCAAATCTCCAGCTTCAAGGGCATCTTCCTACATCGAAAACATGCATGAGAAACCCAGAAGATAGTACACCGTGTGATGGGGAAAGGTTTCTAAAACGCACCTCATTTCTCATCTCCTTGTGCCCGGGTTCGCCATTCCAGCCGCTTTACTAGCAATCTCCCTACTTGGAGCATCAGCACCTTTAACCTCCTGTTCCGTACAGGTTGCAATTTGTCCTGAGGATGAACGGGAAGACGGGGAACCAACGAGAGACTAGCTCTTGGTGTTGGGACAGGCACAGGTCACTCTATTTTCCCATCAGGAAGAAGAATTAACCACAGGCTCAGCCTGCCCCCCGGAACCAGAACAGGGCCTGAAGCCATCCTGCGCTTTTGCGGCCAGCTCCCAAAAAAGCGAGTTGTAAAATGGAGGTTCAGGGCACTGCAATTCCCAAACCTGCAGAGTTATAAATGATAACTCTCGTCCACAAATATATTGAGGGAAGGCAAAGAAGAGGATTTTAAATCAAGGCAGAATTGCACGAAACAGATTTCAGGAGGTAGATACGAATCGCCTTTAAAGCACATGAAAAGCGGCAAAACGTTGACAATGATGCCCTTGGCCAAAAAGGGCGTATGCGTTTTTTCCTGAATATATTCAGGAAAAAACGCATACGCCCTTTTTGGCCAACCAAGCAACCTGGAAAGGCAAATCAGCGCTACAGAGAAGTCTCGCTTCCCATCGGTCAAAAGGGCCATGCTGAAAAAAGTGTCAAAACCAGAAATGCAGGACAGGCCATGGAGAAATGGGAGCCTTGCTACACTGATGGGCGGGATGTAAATTGCCAACAGCCACTCTGGAGAAGTGTACGGTGTGTCCTGAAACATCTGAAAAACACAGCTTAGAGAGCATAGGGCACTTCCACTCATGGGGGTATAAATTGGGAAAATTAAAAATCAGCAAGACACAAGCACCCCAAAGTTGAGGGCTGCTCTGTTGACAAGGACCTCCACTTCATTCCACCTTCAATATCCCAGGAAAGAGAAAAATGGATAAAGAAGTTGTGGTCCTTATGTACAATGGAATATCACTCAGCCATGAAATCAATGTCATAAGGTTAGTAGCAGCATGATGAGTGGATTTAGGTACGACGATTCTAAGTGAAATAAGTCACACAGAAAAGGACACTTCTCATAAGGTATCACTTATAGAGGGAATGTAAAAACCGTTACACTTGAACTGAATTACAAAACAGAACAGAGTCACACATGCAGAAAACACACTATGGCTGCTTAACGGGAAAGGTGAGGTGGGGTGATACATGAAACAAGGGTATCAAATTAGCTCAGATACCGTTCCATAAACCCAATATGTAATAGACAAGACCTACTCCTTGCTCAGAGAACTGGACTCAACACGCCCTATTCACCGCACAAGAATATATCTGACTAGTAATAATCTTAAAACCTATGTATTGATATCTCTCTGTTAGTGTGTCAAGTGGGTGTAAAGCGACATAAACACAGCAGTGAAAAGCAGCTAAACCCCATTATGAAAATAAATTACTTTGAAAAACCCATGAAACAACGACAGTGAAAGAGAGAGAAATTCTTACACAATGCGTTCAGGGGCTGTGATGCAACCTGGATTGACCATATCTAGACCCACAGCTGGATGAGACATAAGGGTGGACACTCTTGGGGCTGAGAGGTTTGGTGCGGTTGGGTGAGCAAACGCAGACCCTTTAAAGTAATACTGCGTGGTACCCATCGCATGGGTCCCAAATCTCCAGCTTCAAGGGCATCTTCCTACATCGAAAACATGCATGAGAAACCCAGAAGATAGTACACCGTGTGATGGGGAAAGGTTTCTAAAACGCACCTCATTTCTCATCTCCTTGTGCCCGGGTTCGCCATTCCAGCCGCTTTACTAGCAATCTCCCTACTTGGAGCATCAGCACCTTTAACCTCCTGTTCCGTACAGGTTGCAATTTGTCCTGAGGATGAACGGGAAGACGGGGAACCAACGAGAGACTAGCTCTTGGTGTCGGGACAGGCACAGGTCACTCTATTTTCCCATCAGGAAGAAGAATTAACCACAGGCTCAGTCTGCCCCCCGGAACCAGAACAGGGCCTGAAGCCATCCTGCGCTTTTGCGGCCAGCTCCCAAAAAAGCGAGTTGTAAAATGGAGGTTCAGGGCACTGCAATTCACAAACCTGCAGAGTTATAAATGATAACTCTCGTCCACAAATATATTGAGGGAAGGCAAAGAAGAGGATTTGAAATCAAGGCAGAATTGCACGAAACAGATTTCAGGAGGTAGATTCGAATCGCCTTTAAAGCACATGAAAAGCGGCAAAACGTTGACAATGATGCCCTTGGCCAAAAAGGGCGTATGCGTTTTTTCCTGAATATATTCAGGAAAAAACGCATACGCCCTTTTTGGCCAACCAAGCAACCTGGAAAGGCAAATCAGCGCTACAGAGAAGTCTCGCTTCCCATCGGTCAAAAGGGCCATGCTGAAAAAAGTGTCAAAACCAGAAATGCAGGACAGGCCATGGAGAAATGGGAGCCTTGCTACACTGATGGGCGGGATGTAAATTGCCAACAGCCACTCTGGAGAAGTATACGGTGTGTCCTGAAACATCTGAAAAACACAGCTTAGAGAGCATAGGGCACTTCCACTCATGGGGGTATAAATTGGGAAAATTAAAAATCAGCAAGACACAAGCACCCCAAAGTTGAGGGCTGCTCTGTTGACAAGGACCTCCACTTCATTCCACCTTAAATATCCCAGGAAAGAGAAAAATGGATAAAGAAGTTGTGGTCCTTATGTACAATGGAATATCACTCAGCCATGAAATCAATGTCATAAGGTTAGTAGCAGCATGATGAGTGGATTTAGGTACGACGATTCTAAGTGAAATAAGTCACACAGAAAAGGACACTTCTCATAAGGTATCACTGATAGAGGGAATGTAAAAACCGTTACACTTGAACTGAATTACAAAACAGAACAGAGTCACACATGCAGAAAACAGACTATGGCTGCTTAACGGGAAAGGTGATGTGGGGTGATACATAAAACAAGGGTATCAAATTAGCTCAGATACCGTTCCATAAACCCAATATGTAGTAGACAAGACCTACTCCTTGCTCAGAGAACTGGACTCAACACGCCCTATTCACCGCACAAGAATATATCTGACTAGTAATAATCTTAAAACCTATGTATTGATATCTCTCTGTTAGTGTGTCAAGTGGGTGTAAAGCGGCATAAACACAGCCGTGAAAAGCAGCTAAACCCCATTATGAAAATAAATTACTTTGAAAAACCCATGAAACAACGACAGTGAAAGAGATAGAAATTCTTACACAATGAGTTCAGGGGCTGTGATGCAACCTGGATTGACCATATCTAGACCCACAGCTGAATGAGACATAAGGGTGGACACTCTTGGGGCTGAGAGGTTTGGTGAGGTTGGGTGAGCAAACGCAGACCCTTTAAAGTAATACGGCGTGGTACCCATCGCATGGGTCCCAAATCTCCAGGTTCAAGGGCATCTTCCTACATCGAAAACATGCATGAGAAACCCAGAAGATGGTACACCGTGTGATGGGGAAAGGTTTCTAAAACGCACCTCATTTCTCATCTCCTTGTGCCCGGGTTCGCCATTCCAGCCACTTTACTAGCAATCTCCCTACTTGGAGCATCAGCACCTTTAACCTCCTGTTCCGTACAGGTTGCAATTTGTCCTGAGGATGAACGGGAAGACGGGGAACCAACGAGAGACAAGCTCTTGGTGTTGGGACAGGCACAGGTCACTCTATTTTCCCATCAGGAAGAAGAATTAACCACAGGCTCAGCCTGCCCCCCGGAACCAGAACAGGGCCTGAAGCCATCCTGCGCTTTTGCGGCCAGCTCCCAAAAAAGCGAGTTGTAAAATGGAGGTTCAGGGCACTGCAATTCACAAACCTGCAGAGTTATAAATGATAACTCTCGTCCACAAATATATTGAGGGAAGGCAAAGAAGAGGATTTGAAATCAAGGCAGAATTGCAGGAAACAGATTTCAGGAGGTAGATTCGTATCGCCTTTAAAGCACATGAAAAGCGGCAAAATGTTGACAATGATGCCCTTCGCCAAAAAGGGCGTATGCGTTTTTTCCTGAATATATTCAGGAAAAAACGCATACGCCCTTTTTGGCCAACCAAGCAACCTGGAAAGGCAAATCAGCGCTACAAAGAAGTCTCGCTTCCCATCGGTCAAAAGGGCCATGCTGAAAAAAGTGTCAAAACCAGAAATGCAGGACAGGCCATGGAGAAATGAGAGCCTTGCTACACTGATGGGCGGGATGTAAATTGCCAACAGCCACTCTGGAGAAGTGTACGGTGTGTCCTGAAACATCTGAAAAACACAGCTTAGAGAGCATAGGGCACTTCCACTCATGGGGGTATAAATTGGGAAAATGAAAAATCAGCAAGACACAAGCACCCCAAAGTTTAGGGCTGCTCTGTTGACAAGGACCTCCACTTCATTCCACCTTAAATATCCAAGGAAAGAGAAAAATGGATAAAGAAGTTGTGGTCCTTATGTACAATGGAATATCACTCAGCCATGAAATCAATGTCATAAGGTTAGTAGCAGCATGATGAGTGGATTTAGGTACGACGATTCTAACTGAAATAAGTCACACAGAAAAGGACACTTCTCATAAGGTATCACTTTTAGAGGGAATGTAAAAACCGTTACACTTGAACTGAATTACAAAACAGAACAGAGTCACACATGCAGAAAACAGACTATGGCTGCTTAACGGGAAAGGTGAGGTGGGGTGATACATAAAACAAGGGTATCAAATTAGCTCAGATACCATTCCATAAACCCAATATGTAGTAGACAAGACCTACTCCTTGCTCAGAGAACTGGACTCAACACGCCCTATTCACCGCACAAGAATATATCTGACTAGTAATAATCTTAAAACCTATGTATTGATATCTCTCTGTTAGTGTGTCAAGTGGGTGTAAAGCGGCATAAACACAGCTGTGAAAAGCAGCTAAACCCCATTATGAAAATAAATTACTTTGAAAAACCCATGAAACAACGACAGTGAAAGAGAGAGAAATTCTTACACAATGCGTTCAGGGGCTGTGATGCAACCTGGATTGACCATATCTAGACCCACAGCTGGATGAGACATAAGGGTGGACACTCTTGGGGCTGAGAGGTTTGGTGAGGTTGGGTGAGCAAACGCAGACCCTTTAAAGTAATACTGCGTGGTACCCATCGCATGGGTCCCAAATCTCCAGCTTCAAGGGCATCTTCCTACATCGAAAACATGCATGAGAAACCCAGAAGATAGTACACCGTGTGATGGGGAAAGGTTTCTAAAACGCACCTCATTTCTCATCTCCTTGTGCCCGGGTTCGCCATTCCAGCCGCTTTACTAGCAATCTCCCTACTTGGAGCATCAGCACCTTTAACCTCCTGTTCCGTACAGGTTGCAATTTGTCCTGAGGATGAACGGGAAGACGGGGAACCAACGAGAGACTAGCTCTTGGTGTCGGGACAGGCACAGGTCACTCTATTTTCCCATCAGGAAGAAGAATTAACCACAGGCTCAGTCTGCCCCCCGGAACCAGAACAGGGCCTGAAGCCATCCTGCGCTTTTGCGGCCAGCTCCCAAAAAAGCGAGTTGTAAAATGGAGGTTCAGGGCACTGCAATTCACAAACCTGCAGAGTTATAAATGATAACTCTCGTCCACAAATATATTGAGGGAAGGCAAAGAAGAGGATTTGAAATCAAGGCAGAATTGCACGAAACAGATTTCAGGAGGTAGATTCGAATCGCCTTTAAAGCACATGAAAAGCGGCAAAACGTTGACAATGATGCCCTTGGCCAAAAAGGGCGTATGCGTTTTTTCCTGAATATATTCAGGAAAAAACGCATACGCCCTTTTTGGCCAACCAAGCAACCTGGAAAGGCAAATCAGCGCTACAGAGAAGTCTCGCTTCCCATCGGTCAAAAGGGCCATGCTGAAAAAAGTGTCAAAACCAGAAATGCAGGACAGGCCATGGAGAAATGGGAGCCTTGCTACACTGATGGGCGGGATGTAAATTGCCAACAGCCACTCTGGAGAAGTGTACGGTGTGTCCTGAAACATCTGAAAAACACAGCTTAGAGAGCATAGGGCACTTCCACTCATGGGGGTATAAATTGGGAAAATTAAAAATCAGCAAGACACAAGCACCCCAAAGTTGAGGGCTGCTCTGTTGACAAGGACCTCCACTTCATTCCACCTTAAATATCCCAGGAAAGAGAAAAATGGATAAAGAAGTTGTGGTCCTTATGTACAATGGAATATCACTCAGCCATGAAATCAATGTCATAAGGTTAGTAGCAGCATGATGAGTGGATTTAGGTACGACGATTCTAAGTGAAATAAGTCACACAGAAAAGGACACTTCTCATAAGGTATCACTGATAGAGGGAATGTAAAAAGCGTTACACTTGAACTGAATTACAAAACAGAACAGAGTCACACATGCAGAAAACAGACTATGGCTGCTTAACGGGAAAGGTGATGTGGGGTGATACATAAAACAAGGGTATCAAATTAGCTCAGATACCGTTCCATAAACCCAATATGTAGTAGACAAGACCTACTCCTTGCTCAGAGAACTGGACTCAACACGCCCTATTCACCGCACAAGAATATATCTGACTAGTAATAATCTTAAAACCTATGTATTGATATCTCTCTGTTAGTGTGTCAAGTGGGTGTAAAGCGGCATAAACACAGCCGTGAAAAGCAGCTAAACCCCATTATGAAAATAAATTACTTTGAAAAACCCATGAAACAACGACAGTGAAAGAGATAGAAATTCTTACACAATGAGTTCAGGGGCTGTGATGCAACCTGGATTGACCATATCTAGACCCACAGCTGAATGAGACATAAGGGTGGACACTCTTGGGGCTGAGAGGTTTGGTGAGGTTGGGTGAGCAAACGCAGACCCTTTAAAGTAATACGGCGTGGTACCCATCGCATGGGTCCCAAATCTCCAGGTTCAAGGGCATCTTCCTACATCGAAAACATGCATGAGAAACCCAGAAGATGGTACACCGTGTGATGGGGAAAGGTTTCTAAAACGCACCTCATTTCTCATCTCCTTGTGCCCGGGTTCGCCATTCCAGCCACTTTACTAGCAATCTCCCTACTTGGAGCATCAGCACCTTTAACCTCCTGTTCCGTACAGGTTGCAATTTGTCCTGAGGATGAACGGGAAGACGGGGAACCAACGAGAGACAAGCTCTTGGTGTTGGGACAGGCACAGGTCACTCTATTTTCCCATCAGGAAGAAGAATTAACCACAGGCTCAGCCTGCCCCCCGGAACCAGAACAGGGCCTGAAGCCATCCTGCGCTTTTGCGGCCAGCTCCCAAAAAAGCGAGTTGTAAAATGGAGGTTCAGGGCACTGCAATTCACAAACCTGCAGAGTTATAAATGATAACTCTCGTCCACAAATATATTGAGGGAAGGCAAAGAAGAGGATTTGAAATCAAGGCAGAATTGCAGGAAACAGATTTCAGGAGGTAGATTCGTATCGCCTTTAAAGCACATGAAAAGCGGCAAAATGTTGACAATGATGCCCTTCGCCAAAAAGGGCGTATGCGTTTTTTCCTGAATATATTCAGGAAAAAACGCATACGCCCTTTTTGGCCAACCAAGCAACCTGGAAAGGCAAATCAGCGCTACAAAGAAGTCTCGCTTCCCATCGGTCAAAAGGGCCATGCTGAAAAAAGTGTCAAAACCAGAAATGCAGGACAGGCCATGGAGAAATGAGAGCCTTGCTACACTGATGGGCGGGATGTAAATTGCCAACAGCCACTCTGGAGAAGTGTACGGTGTGTCCTGAAACATCTGAAAAACACAGCTTAGAGAGCATAGGGCACTTCCACTCATGGGGGTATAAATTGGGAAAATGAAAAATCAGCAAGACACAAGCACCCCAAAGTTTAGGGCTGCTCTGTTGACAAGGACCTCCACTTCATTCCACCTTAAATATCCAAGGAAAGAGAAAAATGGATAAAGAAGTTGTGGTCCTTATGTACAATGGAATATCACTCAGCCATGAAATCAATGTCATAAGGTTAGTAGCAGCATGATGAGTGGATTTAGGTACGACGATTCTAACTGAAATAAGTCACACAGAAAAGGACACTTCTCATAAGGTATCACTTTTAGAGGGAATGTAAAAACCGTTACACTTGAACTGAATTACAAAACAGAACAGAGTCACACATGCAGAAAACAGACTATGGCTGCTTAACGGGAAAGGTGAGGTGGGGTGATACATAAAACAAGGGTATCAAATTAGCTCAGATACCATTCCATAAACCCAATATGTAGTAGACAAGACCTACTCCTTGCTCAGAGAACTGGACTCAACACGCCCTATTCACCGCACAAGAATATATCTGACTAGTAATAATCTTAAAACCTATGTATTGATATCTCTCTGTTAGTGTGTCAAGTGGGTGTAAAGCGGCATAAACACAGCTGTGAAAAGCAGCTAAACCCCATTATGAAAATAAATTACTTTGAAAAACCCATGAAACAACGACAGTGAAAGAGAGAGAAATTCTTACACAATGCGTTCAGGGGCTGTGATGCAACCTGGATTGACCATATCTAGACCCACAGCTGGATGAGACATAAGGGTGGACACTCTTGGGGCTGAGAGGTTTGGTGAGGTTGGGTGAGCAAACGCAGACCCTTTAAAGTAATACTGCGTGGTACCCATCGCATGGGTCCCAAATCTCCAGCTTCAAGGGCATCTTCCTACATCGAAAACATGCATGAGAAACCCAGAAGATAGTACACCGTGTGATGGGGAAAGGTTTCTAAAACGCACCTCATTTCTCATCTCCTTGTGCCCGGGTTCGCCATTCCAGCCGCTTTACTAGCAATCTCCCTACTTGGAGCATCAGCACCTTTAACCTCCTGTTCCGTACAGGTTGCAATTTGTCCTGAGGATGAACGGGAAGACGGGGAACCAACGAGAGACTAGCTCTTGGTGTCGGGACAGGCACAGGTCACTCTATTTTCCCATCAGGAAGAAGAATTAACCACAGGCTCAGTCTGCCCCCCGGAACCAGAACAGGGCCTGAAGCCATCCTGCGCTTTTGCGGCCAGCTCCCAAAAAAGCGAGTTGTAAAATGGAGGTTCAGGGCACTGCAATTCACAAACCTGCAGAGTTATAAATGATAACTCTCGTCCACAAATATATTGAGGGAAGGCAAAGAAGAGGATTTGAAATCAAGGCAGAATTGCACGAAACAGATTTCAGGAGGTAGATTCGAATCGCCTTTAAAGCACATGAAAAGCGGCAAAACGTTGACAATGATGCCCTTGGCCAAAAAGGGCGTATGCGTTTTTTCCTGAATATATTCAGGAAAAAACGCATACGCCCTTTTTGGCCAACCAAGCAACCTGGAAAGGCAAATCAGCGCTACAGAGAAGTCTCGCTTCCCATCGGTCAAAAGGGCCATGCTGAAAAAAGTGTCAAAACCAGAAATGCAGGACAGGCCATGGAGAAATGGGAGCCTTGCTACACTGATGGGCGGGATGTAAATTGCCAACAGCCACTCTGGAGAAGTGTACGGTGTGTCCTGAAACATCTGAAAAACACAGCTTAGAGAGCATAGGGCACTTCCACTCATGGGGGTATAAATTGGGAAAATTAAAAATCAGCAAGACACAAGCACCCCAAAGTTGAGGGCTGCTCTGTTGACAAGGACCTCCACTTCATTCCACCTTAAATATCCCAGGAAAGAGAAAAATGGATAAAGAAGTTGTGGTCCTTATGTACAATGGAATATCACTCAGCCATGAAATCAATGTCATAAGGTTAGTAGCAGCATGATGAGTGGATTTAGGTACGACGATTCTAAGTGAAATAAGTCACACAGAAAAGGACACTTCTCATAAGGTATCACTGATAGAGGGAATGTAAAAAGCGTTACACTTGAACTGAATTACAAAACAGAACAGAGTCACACATGCAGAAAACAGACTATGGCTGCTTAACGGGAAAGGTGATGTGGGGTGATACATAAAACAAGGGTATCAAATTAGCTCAGATACCGTTCCATAAACCCAATATGTAGTAGACAAGACCTACTCCTTGCTCAGAGAACTGGACTCAACACGCCCTATTCACCGCACAAGAATATATCTGACTAGTAATAATCTTAAAACCTATGTATTGATATCTCTCTGTTAGTGTGTCAAGTGGGTGTAAAGCGGCATAAACACAGCAGTGAAAAGCAGCTAAACCCCATTATGAAAATAAATTACTTTGAAAAACCCATGAAACAACGACAGTGAAAGAGATAGAAATTCTTACACAATGAGTTCAGGGGCTGTGATGCAACCTGGATTGACCATATCTAGACCCACAGCTGGATGAGACATAAGGGTGGACACTCTTGGGGCTGAGAGGTTTGGTGAGGTTGGGTGAGCAAACGCAGACCCTTTAAAGTAATACGGCGTGGTACCCATCACATGGGTCCCAAATCTCCAGGTTCAAGGGCATCTTCCTACATCGAAAACATGCATGAGAAACCCAGAAGATGGTACACCGTGTGATGGGGAAAGGTTTCTAAAACGCACCTCATTTCTCATCTCCTTGTGCCCGGGTTCGCCATTCCAGCCACTTTACTAGCAATCTCCCTACTTGGAGCATCAGCACCTTTAACCTCCTGTTCCGTACAGGTTGCAATTTGTCCTGAGGATGAACGGGAAGACGGGGAACCAACGAGAGACAAGCTCTTGGTGTTGGGACAGGCACAGGTCACTCTATTTTCCCATCAGGAAGAAGAATTAACCACAGGCTCAGCCTGCCCCCCGGAACCAGAACAGGGCCTGAAGCCATCCTGCGCTTTTGCGGCCAGCTCCCAAAAAAGCGAGTTGTAAAATGGAGGTTCAGGGCACTGCAATTCACAAACCTGCAGAGTTATAAATGATAACTCTCGTCCACAAATATATTGAGGGAAGGCAAAGAAGAGGATTTGAAATCAAGGCAGAATTGCAGGAAACAGATTTCAGGAGGTAGATTCGTATCGCCTTTAAAGCACATGAAAAGCGGCAAAATGTTGACAATGATGCCCTTCGCCAAAAAGGGCGTATGCGTTTTTTCCTGAATATATTCAGGAAAAAACGCATACGCCCTTTTTGGCCAACCAAGCAACCTGGAAAGGCAAATCAGCGCTACAAAGAAGTCTCGCTTCCCATCGGTCAAAAGGGCCATGCTGAAAAAAGTGTCAAAACCAGAAATGCAGGACAGGCCATGGAGAAATGAGAGCCTTGCTACACTGATGGGCGGGATGTAAATTGCCAACAGCCACTCTGGAGAAGTGTACGGTGTGTCCTGAAACATCTGAAAAACACAGCTTAGAGAGCATAGGGCACTTCCACTCATGGGGGTATAAATTGGGAAAATGAAAAATCAGCAAGACACAAGCACCCCAAAGTTTAGGGCTGCTCTGTTGACAAGGACCTCCACTTCATTCCACCTTAAATATCCCAGGAAAGAGAAAAATGGATAAAGAAGTTGTGGTCCTTATGTACAATGGAATATCACTCAGCCATGAAATCAATGTCATAAGGTTAGTAGCAGCATGATGAGTGGATTTAGGTACGACGATTCTAACTGAAATAAGTCACACAGAAAAGGACACTTCTCATAAGGTATCACTTTTAGAGGGAATGTAAAAACCGTTACACTTGAACTGAATTACAAAACAGAACAGAGTCACACATGCAGAAAACAGACTATGGCTGCTTAACGGGAAAGGTGAGGTGGGGTGATACATAAAACAAGGGTATCAAATTAGCTCAGATACCATGCCATAAACCCAATATGTAGTAGACAAGACCTACTCCTTGCTCAGAGAACTGGACTCAACACGCCCTATTCACCGCACAAGAATATATCTGACTAGTAATAATCTTAAAACCTATGTATTGATATCTCTCTGTTAGTGTGTCAAGTGGGTGTAAAGCGGCATAAACACAGCTGTGAAAAGCAGCTAAACCCCATTATGAAAATAAATTACTTTGAAAAACCCATGAAACAACGACAGTGAAAGAGATAGAAATTCTTACACAATGAGTTCAGGGGCTGTGATGCAACCTGGATTGACCATATCTAGACCCACAGCTGGATGAGACATAAGGGTGGACACTCTTGGGGCTGAGAGGTTTGGTGAGGTTGGGTGAGCAAACGCAGACCCTTTAAAGTAATACGGCGTGGTACCCATCGCATGGGTCCCAAATCTCCAGGTTCAAGGGCATCTTCCTACATCGAAAACATGCATGAGAAACCCAGAAGATGGTACACCGTGTGATGGGGAAAGGTTTCTAAAACGCACCTCATTTCTCATCTCCTTGTGCCCGGGTTCGCCATTCCAGCCGCTTTACTAGCAATCTCCCTACTTGGAGCATCAGCACCTTTAACCTCCTGTTCCATACAGGTTGCAATTTGTCCTGAGGATGAACGGGAAGACGGGGAACCAACGAGAGACTAGCTCTTGGTGTCGGGACAGGCACAGGTCACTCTATTTTCCCATCAGGAAGAAGAATTAACCACAGGCTCAGCCTGCCCCCCGGAACCAGAACAGGGCCTGAAGCCATCCTGCGCTTTTGCGGCCAGCTCCCAAAAAAGCGAGTTGTAAAATGGAGGTTCAGGGCACTGCAATTCACAAACCTGCAGAGTTATAAATGATAACTCTCGTCCACAAATATATTGAGGGAAGGCAAAGAAGAGGATTTGAAATCAAGGCAGAATTGCACGAAACAGATTTCAGGAGGTAGATACGAATCGCCTTTAAAGCACATGAAAAGCGGCAAAACGTTGACAATGATGCCCTTGGCCAAAAAGGGCGTATGCGTTTTTTCCTGAATATATTCAGGAAAAAACGCATACGCCCTTTTTGGCCAACCAAGCAACCTGGAAAGGCAAATCAGCGCTACAGAGAAGTCTCGCTTCCCATCGGTCAAAAGGGCCATGCTGAAAAAAGTGTCAAACCAGAAATGCAGTACAGGCCATGGAGAAATGGGAGCCTTGCTACACTGATGGGCGGGATGTAAATTGCCAACAGCCACTCTGGAGAAGTGTACGGTGTGTCCTGAAACATCTGAAAAACACAGCTTAGAGAGCATAGGGCACTTCCACTCATGGGGGTATAAATTGGGAAAATGAAAAATCAGCAAGACACAAGCACCCCAAAGTTGAGGGCTGCTCTGTTGACAAGGACCTCCACTTCATTCCACCTTAAATATCCCAGGAAAGAGAAAAATGGATAAAGAAGTTGTGGTCCTTATGTACAATGGAATATCACTCAGCCATGAAATCAATGTCATAAGGTTAGTAGCAGCATGATGAGTGGATTTAGGTACGACGATTCTAAGTGAAATAAGTCACACAGAAAAGGACACTTCTCATAAGGTATCACTGATAGAGGGAATGTAAAAACCGTTACACTTGAACTGAATTACAAAACAGAACAGAGTCACACATGCAGAAAACAGACTATGGCTGCTTAACGGGAAAGGTGAGGTGGGGTGATACATAAAACAAGGGTATCAAATTAGCTCAGATACCGTTCCATAAACCCAATATGTAGTTGACAAGACCTACTCCTTGCTCAGAGAACTGGACTCAACACGCCCTATTCACCGCACAAGAATATATCTGACTAGTAATAATCTTAAAACCTATGTATTGATATCTCTCTGTTAGTGTGTCAAGTGGGTGTAAAGCGGCATAAACACAGCCGTGAAAAGCAGCTAAACCCCATTATGAAAATAAATTACTTTGAAAAACCCATGAAACAATGACAGTGAAAGAGATAGAAATTCTTACACAATGAGTTCAGGGGCTGTGATGCAACCTGGATTGACCATATCTAGACTCACAGATGGATGAGACATAAGGGTGGACACTCTTGGGGCTGAGAGGTTTGGTGAGGTTGGGTGAGCAAACGCAGACCCTTTAAAGTAATACGGCGTGGTACCCATCACATGGGTCCCAAATCTCCAGGTTCAAGGGCATCTTCCTACATCGAAAACATGCATGAGAAACCCAGAAGATGGTACACCGTGTGATGGGGAAAGGTTTCTAAAACGCACCTCATTTCTCATCTCCTTGTGCCCGGGTTCGCCATTCCAGCCACTTTACTAGCAATCTCCCTACTTGGAGCATCAGCACCTTTAACCTCCTGTTCCGTACAGGTTGCAATTTGTCCTGAGGATGAACGGGAAGACGGGGAACCAACGAGAGACTAGCTCTTGGTGTCGGGACAGGCACAGGTCACTCTATTTTCCCATCAGGAAGAAGAATTAACCACAGGCTCAGCCTGCCCCCTGGAACCAGAACAGGGCCTGAAGCCATCCTGCGCTTTTGCGGCCAGCTCCCAAAAAAGCGAGTTGTAAAATGGAGGTTCAGGGCACTGCAATTCCCAAACCTGCAGAGTTATAAATGATAACTCTCGTCCACAAATATATTGAGGGAAGGCAAAGAAGAGGATTTGAAATCAAGGCAGAATTGCACGAAACAGATTTCAGGAGGTAGATACGAATCGCCTTTAAAGCACATGAAAAGCGGCAAAACGTTGACAATGATGCCCTTGGCCAAAAAGGGCGTATGCGTTTTTTCCTGAATATATTCAGGAAAAAACGCATACGCCCTTTTTGGCCAACCAAGCAACCTGGAAAGGCAAATCAGCGCTACAGAGAAGTCTCGCTTCCCATCGGTCAAAAGGGCCATGCTGAAAAAAGTGTCAAAACCAGAAATGCAGGACAGGCCATGGAGAAATGGGAGTCTTGCTACACTGATGGGCGGGATGTAAATTGCCAACAGCCACTCTGGAGAAGTGTACGGTGTGTCCTGAAACATCTGAAAAACACAGCTTAGAGAGCATAGGGCACTTCCACTCATGGGGGTATAAATTGGGAAAATGAAAAATCAGCAAGACACAAGCACCCCAAAGTTTAGGGCTGCTCTGTTGACAAGGACCTCCACTTCATTCCACCTTAAATATCCAAGGAAAGAGAAAAATGGATAAAGAAGTTGTGGTCCTTATGTACAATGGAATATCACTCAGCCATGAAATCAATGTCATAATGTTAGTAGCAGCATGATGAGTGGATTTAGGTACGACGATTCTAAGTGAAATAAGTCACACAGAAAAGGACACTTCTCATAAGGTATCACTGATAGAGGGAATGTAAAAACCGTTACACTTGAACTGAACTACAAAACAGAACAGAGTCACACATGCAGAAAACAGACTATGGCTGCTTAACGGGAACGGTGATGTGGGGTGATACATAAAACAAGGGTATCAAATTAGCTCAGATACCGTTCCATAAACCCAATATGTAGTTGACAAGACCTACTCCTTGCTCAGAGAACTGGACTCAACACGCCCTATTCACAGCACAAGAATATATCTGACTAGTAATAATCTTAAAACCTATGTATTGATATCTCTCTGTTAGTGTGTCAAGTGGGTGTAAAGCGGCATAAACACAGCCGTGAAAAGCAGCTAAACCCCATTATGAAAATAAATTACTTTGAAAAACCCATGAAACAACGACAGTGAAAGAGATAGAAATTCTTACACAATGAGTTCAGGGGCTGTGATGCAACCTGGATTGACCATATCTAGACCCACAGCTGGATGAGACATAAGGGTGGACACTCTTGGGGCTGAGAGGTTTGGTGAGGTTGGGTGAGCAAACGCAGACCCTTTAAAGTAATACGGCGTGGTACCCATCGCATGGGTCCCAAATCTCCAGGTTCAAGGGCATCTTCCTACATCGAAAACATGCATGAGAAACCCAGAAGATGGTACACCGTGTGATGGGGAAAGGTTTCTAAAACGCACCTCATTTCTCATCTCCTTGTGCCCGGGTTCGCCATTCCAGCCACTTTACTAGCAATCTCCCTACTTGGAGCATCAGCACCTTTAACCTCCTGTTCCGTACAGGTTGCAATTTGTCCTGAGGATGAACGGGAAGACGGGGAACCAACGAGAGACAAGCTCTTGGTGTTGGGACAGGCACAGGTCACTCTATTTTCCCATCAGGAAGAAGAATTAACCACAGGCTCAGCCTGCCCCCCGGAACCAGAACAGGGCCTGAAGCCATCCTGCGCTTTTGCGGCCAGCTCCCAAAAAAGCGAGTTGTAAAATGGAGGTTCAGGGCACTGCAATTCACAAACCTGCAGAGTTATAAATGATAACTCTCGTCCACAAATATATTGAGGGAAGGCAAAGAAGAGGATTTGAAATCAAGGCAGAATTGCACGAAACAGATTTCAGGAGGTAGATACGAATCGCCTTTAAAGCACATGAAAAGCGGCAAAACGTTGACAATGATGCCCTTGGCCAAAAAGGGCGTATGCGTTTTTTCCTGAATATATTCAGGAAAAAACGCATACGCCCTTTTTGGCCAACCAAGCAACCTGGAAAGGCAAATCAGCGCTACAGAGAAGTCTCGCTTCCCATCGGTCAAAAGGGCCATGCTGAAAAAAGTGTCAAAACCAGAAATGCAGGACAGGCCATGGAGAAATGGGAGCCTTGCTACACTGATGGGCGGGATGTAAATTGCCAACAGCCACTCTGGAGAAGTGTACGGTGTGTCCTGAAACATCTGAAAAACACAGCTTAGAGAGCATAGGGCACTTCCACTCATGGGGGTATAAATTGGGAAAATTAAAAATCAGCAAGACACAAGCACCCCAAAGTTGAGGGCTGCTCTGTTGACAAGGACCTCCACTTCATTCCACCTTAAATATCCCAGGAAAGAGAAAAATGGATAAAGAAGTTGTGGTCCTTATGTACAATGGAATATCACTCAGCCATGAAATCAATGTCATAAGGTTAGTAGCCGCATGATGAGTGGATTTAGGTACGACGATTCTAAGTGAAATAAGTCACACAGAAAAGGACACTTCTCATAAGGTATCACTGATAGAGGGAATGTAAAAAGCGTTACACTTGAACTGAATTACAAAACAGAACAGAGTCACACATGCAGAAAACAGACTATGGCTGCTTAACGGGAAAGGTGATGTGGGGTGATACATAAAACAAGGGTATCAAATTAGCTCAGATACCGTTCCATAAACCCAATATGTAGTAGACAAGACCTACTCCTTGCTCAGAGAACTGGACTCAACACGCCCTATTCACCGCACAAGAATATATCTGACTAGTAATAATCTTAAAACCTATGTATTTATATCTCTCTGTTAGTGTGTCAAGTGGGTGTAAAGCGGCATAAACACAGCAGTGAAAAGCAGCTAAACCCCATTATGAAAATAAATTACTTTGAAAAACCCATGAAACAACGACAGTGAAAGAGATAGAAATTCTTACACAATGAGTTCAGGGGCTGTGATGCAACCTGGATTGACCATATCTAGACCCACAGCTGGATGAGACATAAGGGTGGACACTCTTGGGGCTGAGAGGTTTGGTGAGGTTGGGTGAGCAAACGCAGACCCTTTAAAGTAATACGGCGTGGTACCCATCACATGGGTCCCAAATCTCCAGGTTCAAGGGCATCTTCCTACATCGAAAACATGCATGAGAAACCCAGAAGATGGTACACCGTGTGATGGGGAAAGGTTTCTAAAACGCACCTCATTTCTCATCTCCTTGTGCCCGGGTTCGCCATTCCAGCCACTTTACTAGCAATCTCCCTACTTGGAGCATCAGCACCTTTAACCTCCTGTTCCGTACAGGTTGCAATTTGTCCTGAGGATGAACGGGAAGACGGGGAACCAACGAGAGACAAGCTCTTGGTGTTGGGACAGGCACAGGTCACTCTATTTTCCCATCAGGAAGAAGAATTAACCACAGGCTCAGCCTGCCCCCCGGAACCAGAACAGGGCCTGAAGCCATCCTGCGCTTTTGCGGCCAGCTCCCAAAAAAGCGAGTTGTAAAATGGAGGTTCAGGGCACTGCAATTCACAAACCTGCAGAGTTATAAATGATAACTCTCGTCCACAAATATATTGAGGGAAGGCAAAGAAGAGGATTTGAAATCAAGGCAGAATTGCAGGAAACAGATTTCAGGAGGTAGATTCGTATCGCCTTTAAAGCACATGAAAAGCGGCAAAATGTTGACAATGATGCCCTTGGCCAAAAAGGGCGTATGCGTTTTTTCCTGAATATATTCAGGAAAAAACGCATACGCCCTTTTTGGCCAACCAAGCAACCTGGAAAGGCAAATCAGTGCTACAGAGAAGTCTCGCTTCCCATCGGTCAAAAGGGCCATGCTGAAAAAAGTGTCAAACCAGAAATGCAGTACAGGCCATGGAGAAATGGGAGCCTTGCTACACTGATGGGCGGGATGTAAATTGCCAACAGCCACTCTGGAGAAGTGTACGGTGTGTCCTGAAACATCTGAAAAACACAGCTTAGAGAGCATAGGGCACTTCCACTCATGGGGGTATAAATTGGGAAAATGAAAAATCAGCAAGACACAAGCACCCCAAAGTTGAGGGCTGCTCTGTTGACAAGGACCTCCACTTCATTCCACCTTAAATATCCCAGGAAAGAGAAAAATGGATAAAGAAGTTGTGGTCCTTATGTACAATGGAATATCACTCAGCCATGAAATCAATGTCATAAGGTTAGTAGCAGCATGATGAGTGGATTTAGGTACGACGATTCTAAGTGAAATAAGTCACACAGAAAAGGACACTTCTCATAAGGTATCACTGATAGAGGGAATGTAAAAACCGTTACACTTGAACTGAATTACAAAACAGAACAGAGTCACACATGCAGAAAACAGACTATGGCTGCTTAACGGGAAAGGTGAGGTGGGGTGATACATAAAACAAGGGTATCAAATTAGCTCAGATACCGTTCCATAAACCCAATATGTAGTTGACAAGACCTACTCCTTGCTCAGAGAACTGGACTCAACACGCCCTATTCACCGCACAAGAATATATCTGACTAGTAATAATCTTAAAACCTATGTATTGATATCTCTCTGTTAGTGTGTCAAGTGGGTGTAAAGCGGCATAAACACAGCCGTGAAAAGCAGCTAAACCCCATTATGAAAATAAATTACTTTGAAAAACCCATGAAACAATGACAGTGAAAGAGATAGAAATTCTTACACAATGAGTTCAGGGGCTGTGATGCAACCTGGATTGACCATATCTAGACTCACAGATGGATGAGACATAAGGGTGGACACTCTTGGGGCTGAGAGGTTTGGTGAGGTTGGGTGAGCAAACGCAGACCCTTTAAAGTAATACGGCGTGGTACCCATCACATGGGTCCCAAATCTCCAGGTTCAAGGGCATCTTCCTACATCGAAAACATGCATGAGAAACCCAGAAGATGGTACACCGTGTGATGGGGAAAGGTTTCTAAAACGCACCTCATTTCTCATCTCCTTGTGCCCGGGTTCGCCATTCCAGCCACTTTACTAGCAATCTCCCTACTTGGAGCATCAGCACCTTTAACCTCCTGTTCCGTACAGGTTGCAATTTGTCCTGAGGATGAACGGGAAGACGGGGAACCAACGAGAGACTAGCTCTTGGTGTCGGGACAGGCACAGGTCACTCTATTTTCCCATCAGGAAGAAGAATTAACCACAGGCTCAGCCTGCCCCCCGGAACCAGAACAGGGCCTGAAGCCATCCTGCGCTTTTGCGGCCAGCTCCCAAAAAAGCGAGTTGTAAAATGGAGGTTCAGGGCACTGCAATTCCCAAACCTGCAGAGTTATAAATGATAACTCTCGTCCACAAATATATTGAGGGAAGGCAAAGAAGAGGATTTGAAATCAAGGCAGAATTGCACGAAACAGATTTCAGGAGGTAGATACGAATCGCCTTTAAAGCACATGAAAAGCGGCAAAACGTTGACAATGATGCCCTTGGCCAAAAAGGGCGTATGCGTTTTTTCCTGAATATATTCAGGAAAAAACGCATACGCCCTTTTTGGCCAACCAAGCAACCTGGAAAGGCAAATCAGCGCTACAGAGAAGTCTCGCTTCCCATCGGTCAAAAGGGCCATGCTGAAAAAAGTGTCAAAACCAGAAATGCAGGACAGGCCATGGAGAAATGGGAGCCTTGCTACACTGATGGGCGGGATGTAAATTGCCAACAGCCACTCTGGAGAAGTGTACGGTGTGTCCTGAAACATCTGAAAAACACAGCTTAGAGAGCATAGGGCACTTCCACTCATGGGGGTATAAATTGGGAAAATGAAAAATCAGCAAGACACAAGCACCCCAAAGTTTAGGGCTGCTCTGTTGACAAGGACCTCCACTTCATTCCACCTTAAATATCCAAGGAAAGAGAAAAATGGATAAAGAAGTTGTGGTCCTTATGTACAATGGAATATCACTCAGCCATGAAATCAATGTCATAATGTTAGTAGCAGCATGATGAGTGGATTTAGGTACGACGATTCTAAGTGAAATAAGTCACACAGAAAAGGACACTTCTCATAAGGTATCACTGATAGAGGGAATGTAAAAACCGTTACACTTGAACTGAATTACAAAACAGAACAGAGTCACACATGCAGAAAACAGACTATGGCTGCTTAACGGGAACGGTGAGGTGGGCTGATACATAAAACAAGGGTATCAAATTAGCTCAGATACCGTTCCATAAACCCAATATGTAGTTGACAAGACCTACTCCTTGCTCAGAGAACTGGACTCAACACGCCCTATTCACCGCACAAGAATATATCTGACTAGTAATAATCTTAAAACCTATGTATTGATATCTCTCTGTTAGTGTGTCAAGTGGGTGTAAAGCGGCATAAACACAGCCGTGAAAAGCAGCTAAACCCCATTATGAAAATAAATTACTTTGAAAAACCCATGAAACAATGACAGTGAAAGAGATAGAAATTCTTACACAATGAGTTCAGGGGCTGTGATGCAACCTGGATTGACCATATCTAGACTCACAGCTGGATGAGATATAAGGGTGGACACTCTTGGGGCTGAGAGGTTTGGTGAGGTTGGGTGAGCAAACGCAGACCCTTTAAAGTAATACGGCGTGGTACCCATCACATGGGTCCCAAATCTCCAGGTTCAAGGGCATCTTCCTACATCGAAAACATGCATGAGAAACCCAGAAGATGGTACACCGTGTGATGGGGAAAGGTTTCTAAAACGCACCTCATTTCTCATCTCCTTGTGCCCGGGTTCGCCATTCCAGCCACTTTACTAGCAATCTCCCTACTTGGAGCATCAGCACCTTTAACCTCCTGTTCCGTACAGGTTGCAATTTGTCCTGAGGATGAACGGGAAGACGGGGAACCAACGAGAGACTAGCTCTTGGTGTCGGGACAGGCACAGGTCACTCTATTTTCCCATCAGGAAGAAGAATTAACCACAGGCTCAGCCTGCCCCCCGGAACCAGAACAGGGCCTGAAGCCATCCTGCGCTTTTGCGGCCAGCTCCCATAAAAGCGAGTTGTAAAATGGAGGTTCAGGGCACTGCAATTCACAAACCTGCAGAGTTATAAATGATAACTCTCGTCCACAAATATATTGAGGGAAGGCAAAGAAGAGGATTTGAAATCAAGGCAGAATTGCACGAAACAGATTTCAGGAGGTAGATACGAATCGCCTTTAAAGCACATGAAAAGCGGCAAAACGTTGACAATGATGCCCTTGGCCAAAAAGGGCGTATGCGTTTTTTCCTGAATATATTCAGGAAAAAACGCATACGCCCTTTTTGGCCAACCAAGCAACCTGGAAAGGCAAATCAGCGCTACAGAGAAGTCTCGCTTCCCATCGGTCAAAAGGGCCATGCTGAAAAAAGTGTCAAAACCAGAAATGCAGGACAGGCCATGGAGAAATGGGAGCCTTGCTACACTGATGGGCGGGATGTAAATTGCCAACAGCCACTCTGGAGAAGTGTACGGTGTGTCCTGAAACATCTGAAAAACACAGCTTAGAGAGCATAGGGCACTTCCACTCATGGGGGTATAAATTGGGAAAATGAAAAATCAGCAAGACACAAGCACCCCAAAGTTTAGGGCTGCTCTGTTGACAAGGACCTCCACTTCATTCCACCTTAAATATCCAAGGAAAGAGAAAAATGGATAAAGAAGTTGTGGTCCTTATGTACAATGGAATATCACTCAGCCATGAAATCAATGTCATAATGTTAGTAGCAGCATGATGAGTGGATTTAGGTACGACGATTCTAAGTGAAATAAGTCACACAGAAAAGGACACTTCTCATAAGGTATCACTGATAGAGGGAATGTAAAAACCGTTACACTTGAACTGAATTACAAAACAGAACAGAGTCACACATGCAGAAAACAGACTATGGCTGCTTAACGGGAAAGGTGAGGTGGGGTGATACATAAAACAAGGGTATCAAATTAGCTCAGATACCGTTCCATAAACCCAATATGTAGTTGACAAGACCTACTCCTTGCTCAGAGAACTGGACTCAACACGCCCTATTCACCGCACAAGAATATATCTGACTAGTAATAATCTTAAAACCTATGTATTGATATCTCTCTGTTAGTGTGTCAAGTGGGTGTAAAGCGGCATAAACACAGCCGTGAAAAGCAGCTAAACCCCATTATGAAAATAAATTACTTTGAAAAACCCATGAAACAATGACAGTGAAAGAGATAGAAATTCTTACACAATGAGTTCAGGGGCTGTGATGCAACCTGGATTGACCATATCTAGACTCACAGCTGGATGAGACATAAGGGTGGACACTCTTGGGGCTGAGAGGTTTGGTGAGGTTGGGTGAGCAAACGCAGACCCTTTAAAGTAATACGGCGTGGTACCCATCACATGGGTCCCAAATCTCCAGGTTCAAGGGCATCTTCCTACATCGAAAACATGCATGAGAAACCCAGAAGATGGTACACCGTGTGATGGGGAAAGGTTTCTAAAACGCACCTCATTTCTCATCTCCTTGTGCCCGGGTTCGCCATTCCAGCCACTTTACTAGCAATCTCCCTACTTGGAGCATCAGCACCTTTAACCTCCTGTTCCGTACAGGTTGCAATTTGTCCTGAGGATGAACGGGAAGACGGGGAACCAACGAGAGACTAGCTCTTGGTGTCGGGACAGGCACAGGTCACTCTATTTTCCCATCAGGAAGAAGAATTAACCACAGGCTCAGCCTGCCCCCCGGAACCAGAACAGGGCCTGAAGCCATCCTGCGCTTTTGCGGCCAGCTCCCAAAAAAGCGAGTTGTAAAATGGAGGTTCAGGGCACTGCAATTCCCAAACCTGCAGAGTTATAAATGATAACTCTCGTCCACAAATATATTGAGGGAAGGCAAAGAAGAGGATTTGAAATCAAGGCAGAATTGCACGAAACAGATTTCAGGAGGTAGATACGAATCGCCTTTAAAGCACATGAAAAGCGGCAAAACGTTGACAATGATGCCCTTGGCCAAAAAGGGCGTATGCGTTTTTTCCTGAATATATTCAGGAAAAAACGCATACGCCCTTTTTGGCCAACCAAGCAACCTGGAAAGGCAAATCAGCGCTACAGAGAAGTCTCGCTTCCCATCGGTCAAAAGGGCCATGCTGAAAAAAGTGTCAAAACCAGAAATGCAGGACAGGCCATGGAGAAATGGGAGCCTTGCTACACTGATGGGCGGGATGTAAATTGCCAACAGCCACTCTGGAGAAGTGTACGGTGTGTCCTGAAACATCTGAAAAACACAGCTTAGAGAGCATAGGGCACTTCCACTCATGGGGGTATAAATTGGGAAAATGAAAAATCAGCAAGACACAAGCACCCCAAAGTTTAGGGCTGCTCTGTTGACAAGGACCTCCACTTCATTCCACCTTAAATATCCAAGGAAAGAGAAAAATGGATAAAGAAGTTGTGGTCCTTATGTACAATGGAATATCACTCAGCCATGAAATCAATGTCATAATGTTAGTAGCAGCATGATGAGTGGATTTAGGTACGACGATTCTAAGTGAAATAAGTCACACAGAAAAGGACACTTCTCATAAGGTATCACTGATAGAGGGAATGTAAAAACCGTTACACTTGAACTGAATTACAAAACAGAACAGAGTCACACATGCAGAAAACAGACTATGGCTGCTTAACGGGAAAGGTGAGGTGGGGTGATACATAAAACAAGGGTATCAAATTAGCTCAGATACCGTTCCATAAACCCAATATGTAGTTGACAAGACCTACTCCTTGCTCAGAGAACTGGACTCAACACGCCCTATTCACCGCACAAGAATATATCTGACTAGTAATAATCTTAAAACCTATGTATTGATATCTCTCTGTTAGTGTGTCAAGTGGGTGTAAAGCGGCATAAACACAGCCGTGAAAAGCAGCTAAACCCCATTATGAAAATAAATTACTTTGAAAAACCCATGAAACAATGACAGTGAAAGAGATAGAAATTCTTACACAATGAGTTCAGGGGCTGTGATGCAACCTGGATTGACCATATCTAGACTCACAGCTGGATGAGACATAAGGGTGGACACTCTTGGGGCTGAGAGGTTTGGTGAGGTTGGGTGAGCAAACGCAGACCCTTTAAAGTAATACGGCGTGGTACCCATCACATGGGTCCCAAATCTCCAGGTTCAAGGGCATCTTCCTACATCGAAAACATGCATGAGAAACCCAGAAGATGGTACACCGTGTGATGGGGAAAGGTTTCTAAAACGCACCTCATTTCTCATCTCCTTGTGCCCGGGTTCGCCATTCCAGCCACTTTACTAGCAATCTCCCTACTTGGAGCATCAGCACCTTTAACCTCCTGTTCCGTACAGGTTGCAATTTGTCCTGAGGATGAACGGGAAGACGGGGAACCAACGAGAGACTAGCTCTTGGTGTCGGGACAGGCACAGGTCACTCTATTTTCCCATCAGGAAGAAGAATTAACCACAGGCTCAGCCTGCCCCCCGGAACCAGAACAGGGCCTGAAGCCATCCTGCGCTTTTGCGGCCAGCTCCCAAAAAAGCGAGTTGTAAAATGGAGGTTCAGGGCACTGCAATTCCCAAACCTGCAGAGTTATAAATGATAACTCTCGTCCACAAATATATTGAGGGAAGGCAAAGAAGAGGATTTGAAATCAAGGCAGAATTGCACGAAACAGATTTCAGGAGGTAGATACGAATCGCCTTTAAAGCACATGAAAAGCGGCAAAACGTTGACAATGATGCCCTTGGCCAAAAAGGGCGTATGCGTTTTTTCCTGAATATATTCAGGAAAAAACGCATACGCCCTTTTTGGCCAACCAAGCAACCTGGAAAGGCAAATCAGCGCTACAGAGAAGTCTCGCTTCCCATCGGTCAAAAGGGCCATGCTGAAAAAAGTGTCAAAACCAGAAATGCAGGACAGGCCATGGAGAAATGGGAGCCTTGCTACACTGATGGGCGGGATGTAAATTGCCAACAGCCACTCTGGAGAAGTGTACGGTGTGTCCTGAAACATCTGAAAAACACAGCTTAGAGAGCATAGGGCACTTCCACTCATGGGGGTATAAATTGGGAAAATGAAAAATCAGCAAGACACAAGCACCCCAAAGTTTAGGGCTGCTCTGTTGACAAGGACCTCCACTTCATTCCACCTTAAATATCCAAGGAAAGAGAAAAATGGATAAAGAAGTTGTGGTCCTTATGTACAATGGAATATCACTCAGCCATGAAATCAATGTCATAATGTTAGTAGCAGCATGATGAGTGGATTTAGGTACGACGATTCTAAGTGAAATAAGTCACACAGAAAAGGACACTTCTCATAAGGTATCACTGATAGAGGGAATGTAAAAACCGTTACACTTGAACTGAATTACAAAACAGAACAGAGTCACACATGCAGAAAACAGACTATGGCTGCTTAACGGGAAAGGTGAGGTGGGGTGATACATAAAACAAGGGTATCAAATTAGCTCAGATACCGTTCCATAAACCCAATATGTAGTTGACAAGACCTACTCCTTGCTCAGAGAACTGGACTCAACACGCCCTATTCACCGCACAAGAATATATCTGACTAGTAATAATCTTAAAACCTATGTATTGATATCTCTCTGTTAGTGTGTCAAGTGGGTGTAAAGCGGCATAAACACAGCCGTGAAAAGCAGCTAAACCCCATTATGAAAATAAATTACTTTGAAAAACCCATGAAACAATGACAGTGAAAGAGATAGAAATTCTTACACAATGAGTTCAGGGGCTGTGATGCAACCTGGATTGACCATATCTAGACTCACAGCGGGATGAGACATAAGGGTGGACACTCTTGGGGCTGAGAGGTTTGGTGAGGTTGGGTGAGCAAACGCAGACCCTTTAAAGTAATACGGCGTGGTACCCATCACATGGGTCCCAAATCTCCAGGTTCAAGGGCATCTTCCTACATCGAAAACATGCATGAGAAACCCAGAAGATGGTACACCGTGTGATGGGGAAAGGTTTCTAAAACGCACCTCATTTCTCATCTCCTTGTGCCCGGGTTCGCCATTCCAGCCACTTTACTAGCAATCTCCCTACTTGGAGCATCAGCACCTTTAACCTCCTGTTCCGTACAGGTTGCAATTTGTCCTGAGGATGAACGGGAAGACGGGGAACCAACGAGAGACTAGCTCTTGGTGTCGGGACAGGCACAGGTCACTCTATTTTCCCATCAGGAAGAAGAATTAACCACAGGCTCAGCCTGCCCCCCGGAACCAGAACAGGGCCTGAAGCCATCCTGCGCTTTTGCGGCCAGCTCCCAAAAAAGCGAGTTGTAAAATGGAGGTTCAGGGCACTGCAATTCCCAAACCTGCAGAGTTATAAATGATAACTCTCGTCCACAAATATATTGAGGGAAGGCAAAGAAGAGGATTTGAAATCAAGGCAGAATTGCACGAAACAGATTTCAGGAGGTAGATACGAATCGCCTTTAAAGCACATGAAAAGCGGCAAAACGTTGACAATGATGCCCTTGGCCAAAAAGGGCGTATGCGTTTTTTCCTGAATATATTCAGGAAAAAACGCATACGCCCTTTTTGGCCAACCAAGCAACCTGGAAAGGCAAATCAGCGCTACAGAGAAGTCTCGCTTCCCATCGGTCAAAAGGGCCATGCTGAAAAAAGTGTCAAAACCAGAAATGCAGGACAGGCCATGGAGAAATGGGAGCCTTGCTACACTGATGGGCGGGATGTAAATTGCCAACAGCCACTCTGGAGAAGTGTACGGTGTGTCCTGAAACATCTGAAAAACACAGCTTAGAGAGCATAGGGCACTTCCACTCATGGGGGTATAAATTGGGAAAATGAAAAATCAGCAAGACACAAGCACCCCAAAGTTTAGGGCTGCTCTGTTGACAAGGACCTCCACTTCATTCCACCTTAAATATCCAAGGAAAGAGAAAAATGGATAAAGAAGTTGTGGTCCTTATGTACAATGGAATATCACTCAGCCATGAAATCAATGTCATAATGTTAGTAGCAGTATGATGAGTGGATTTAGGTACGACGATTCTAAGTGAAATAAGTCACACAGAAAAGGACACTTCTCATAAGGTATCACTGATAGAGGGAATGTAAAAACCGTTACACTTGAACTGAATTACAAAACAGAACAGAGTCACACATGCAGAAAACAGACTATGGCTGCTTAACGGGAAAGGTGAGGTGGGGTGATACATAAAACAAGGGTATCAAATTAGCTCAGATACCGTTCCATAAACCCAATATGTAGTTGACAAGACCTACTCCTTGCTCAGAGAACTGTACTCAACACGCCCTATTCACCGCACAAGAATATATCTGACTAGTAATAATCTTAAAACCTATGTATTGATATCTCTCTGTTAGTGTGTCAAGTGGGTGTAAAGCGGCATAAACACAGCCGTGAAAAGCAGCTAAACCCCATTATGAAAATAAATTACTTTGAAAAACCCATGAAACAACGACAGTGAAAGAGATAGAAATTCTTACACAATGAGTTCAGGGGCTGTGATGCAACCTGGATTGACCATATCTAGACCCACAGCTGGATGAGACATAAGGGTGGACACTCTTGGGGCTGAGAGGTTTGGTGAGGTTGGGTGAGCAAACGCAGACCCTTTAAAGTAATACGGCGTGGTACCCATCGCATGGGTCCCAAATCTCCAGGTTCAAGGGCATCTTCCTACATCGAAAACATGCATGAGAAACCCAGAAGATGGTACACCGTCTGATGGGGAAAGGTTTCTAAAACGCACCTCATTTCTCATCTCCTTGTGCCCGGGTTCACCATTCCAGCCGCTTTACTAGCAATCTCCCTACTTGGAGCATCAGCACCTTTAACCTCCTGTTCCGTACAGGTTGCAATTTGTCCTGAGGATGAACGGGAAGACGGGGAACCAACGAGAGACTAGCTCTTGGTGTCGGGACAGGCACAGGTCACTCTATTTTCCCATCAGGAAGAAGAATTAACCACAGGCTCAGCCTGCCCCCCGGAACCAGAACAGGGCCTGAAGCCATCCTGCGCTTTTGCGGCCAGCTCCCAAAAAAGCGAGTTGTAAAATGGAGGTTCAGGGCACTGCAATTCACAAACCTGCAGAGTTATAAATGATAACTCTCGTCCACAAATATATTGAGGGAAGGCAAAGAAGAGGATTTGAAATCAAGGCAGAATTGCACGAAACAGATTTCAGGAGGTAGATACGAATCGCCTTTAAAGCACATGAAAAGCGGCAAAACGTTGACAATGATGCCCTTGGCCAAAAAGGGCGTATGCGTTTTTTCCTGAATATATTCAGGAAAAAACGCATACGCCCTTTTTGGCCAACCAAGCAACCTGGAAAGGCAAATCAGCGCTACAGAGAAGTCTCGCTTCCCATCGGTCAAAAGGGCCATGCTGAAAAAAGTGTCAAAACCAGAAATGCAGGACAGGCCATGGAGAAATGGGAGCCTTGCTACACTGATGGGCGGGATGTAAATTGCCATCAGCCACTCTGGAGAAGTGTACGGTGTGTCCTGAAACATCTGAAAAACACAGCTTAGAGAGCATAGGGCACTTCCACTCATGGGGGTATAAATTGGGAAAATGAAAAATCAGCAAGACACAAGCACCCCAAAGTTTAGGGCTGCTCTGTTGACAAGGACCTCCACTTCATTCCACCTTAAATATCCAAGGAAAGAGAAAAATGGATAAAGAAGTTGTGGTCCTTATGTACAATGGAATATCACTCAGCCATGAAATCAATGTCATAATGTTAGTAGCAGCATGATGAGTGGATTTAGATACGACGATTCTAAGTGAAATAAGTCACACAGAAAAGGACACTTCTCATAAGGTATCACTTTTAGAGGGAATGTAAAAACCGTTACACTTGAACTGAATTACAAAACAGAACAGAGTCACACATGCAGAAAACAGACTATGGCTGCTTAACGGGAAAGGTGAGGTGGGGTGATACATAAAACAAGGGTATCAAATTAGCTCAGATACCGTTCCATAAACCCAATATGTAGTAGACAAGACCTACTCCTTGCTCAGAGAACTGGACTCAACACGCCCTATTCACCGCACAAGAATATATCTGACTAGTAATAATCTTAAAACCTATGTATTGATATCTCTCTGTTAGTGTGTCAAGTGGGTGTAAAGCGGCATAAACACAGCCGTGAAAAGCAGCTAAACCCCATTATGAAAATAAATTACTTTGAAAAACCCATGAAACAACGACAGTGAAAGAGATAGAAATTCTTACACAATGAGTTCAGGGGCTGTGATGCAACCTGGATTGACCATATCTAGACCCACAGCTGGATGAGACATAAGGGTGGACACTCTTGGGGCTGAGAGGTTTGGTGAGGTTGGGTGAGCAAACGCAGACCCTTTAAAGTAATACGGCGTGGTACCCATCGCATGGGTCCCAAATCTCCAGGTTCAAGGGCATCTTCCTACATCGAAAACATGCATGAGAAACCCAGAAGATGGTACACCGTGTGATGGGGAAAGGTTTCTAAAACGCACCTCATTTCTCATCTCCTTGTGCCCGGGTTCGCCATTCCAGCCGCTTTACTAGCAATCTCCCTACTTGGAGCATCAGCACCTTTAACCTCCTGTTCCGTACAGGTTGCAATTTGTCCTGAGGATGAACGGGAAGACGGGGAACCAACGAGAGACTAGCTCTTGGTGTCGGGACAGGCACAGGTCACTCTATTTTCCCATCAGGAAGAAGAATTAACCACAGGCTCAGCCTGCCCCCCGGAACCAGAACAGGGCCTGAAGCCATCCTGCGCTTTTGCGGCCAGCTCCCAAAAAAGCGAGTTGTAAAATGGAGGTTCAGGGCACTGCAATTCACAAACCTGCAGAGTTATAAATGATAACTTTCGTCCACAAATATATTGAGGGAAGGCAAAGAAGAGGATTTGAAATCAAGGCAGAATTGCACGAAACAGATTTCAGGAGGTAGATACGAATCGCCTTTAAAGCACATGAAAAGCGGCAAAACGTTGACAATGATGCCCTTGGCCAAAAAGGGCGTATGCATTTTTTCCTGAATATATTCAGGAAAAAACGCATACGCCCTTTTTGGCCAACCAAGCAACCTGGAAAGGCAAATCAGTGCTACAGAGAAGTCTCGCTTCCCATCGGTCAAAAGGGCCATGCTGAAAAAAGTGTCAAAACCAGAAATGCAGTACAGGCCATGGAGAAATGGGAGCCTTGCTACACTGATGGGCGGGATGTAAATTGCCAACAGCCACTCTGGAGAAGTGTACGGTGTGTCCTGAAACATCTGAAAAACACAGCTTAGAGAGCATAGGGCACTTCCACTCATGGGGGTATAAATTGGAAAAATGAAAAATCAGCAAGACACAAGCACCCCAAAGTTGAGGGCTGCTCTGTTGACAAGGACCTCCACTTCATATCACCTTCAATATCCCAGGAAAGAGAAAAATGGATAAAGAAGTTGTGGTCCTTATGTACAATGGAATATCACTCAGCCATGAAATCAATGTCATAAGGTTAGTAGCAGCATGATGAGTGGATTTAGGTACGACGATTCTAAGTGAAATAAGTCACACAGAAAAGGACACTTCTCATAAGGTATCACTTATAGAGGGAATGTAAAAACCGTTACACTTGAACTGAATTACAAAACAGAACAGAGTCACACATGCAGAAAACACACTATGGCTGCTTAACGGGAAAGGTGAGGTGGGGTGATACATGAAACAAGGGTATCAAATTAGCTCAGATACCGTTCCATAAACCCAATATGTAATAGACAAGACCTACTCCTTGCTCAGAGAACTGGACTCAACACGCCCTATTCACCGCACAAGAATATATCTGACTAGTAATAATCTTAAAACCTATGTATTGATATCTCTCTGTTAGTGTGTCAAGTGGGTGTAAAGCGACATAAACACAGCAGTGAAAAGCAGCTAAACCCCATTATGAAAATAAATTACTTTGAAAAACCCATGAAACAACGACAGTGAAAGAGAGAGAAATTCTTACACAATGCGTTCAGGGGCTGTGATGCAACCTGGATTGACCATATCTAGACCCACAGCTGAATGAGACATAAGGGTGGACACTCTTGGGGCTGAGAGGTTTGGTGAGGTTGGGTGAGCAAACGCAGACCCTTTAAAGTAATACTGCGTGGTACCCATCGCATGGGTCCCAAATCTCCAGGTTCAAGGGCATCTTCCTACATCGAAAACATGCATGAGAAACCCAGAAGATGGTACACCGTGTGATGGGGAAAGGTTTCTAAAACGCACCTAATTTCTCATCTCCTTGTGCCCGGGTTCGCCTTTCCAGCCGCTTTACTAGCAATCTCCCTACTTGGAGCATCAGCACCTTTAACCTCCTGTTCCGTACAGGTTGCAATTTGTCCTGAGGATGAACGGGAAGACGGGGAACCAACGAGAGACTAGCTCTTGGTGTCGGGACAGGCACAGGTCACTCTATTTTCTCATCAGGAAGAAGAATTAACCACAGGCTCAGCCTGCCCCCCGGAACCAGAACAGGGCCTGAAGCCATCCTGCGCTTTTGCGGCCAGCTCCCAAAAAAGCGAGTTGTAAAAGGGAGGTTCAGGGCACTGCAATTCACAAAACTGCAGAGTTATAAATGATAACTCTCGTCCACAAATATATTGAGGGAAGGCAAAGAAGAGGATTTGAAATCAAGGCAGAATTGCACGAAACAGATTTCAGGAGGTAGATACGAATCGCCTTTAAAGCACATGAAAAGCGGCAAAACGTTGACAATGATGCCCTTGGCCAAAAAGGGCGTATGCGTTTTTTCCTGAATATATTCAGGAAAAAACGCATACGCCCTTTTTGGCCAACCAAGCAACCTGGAAAGGCAAATCAGCGCTACAGAGAAGTCTCGCTTCCCATCGGTCAAAAGGGCCATGCTGAAAAAAGTGTCAAAACCAGAAATGCAGGACAGGCCATGGAGAAATGGGAGCCTTGCTACACTGATGGGCGGGATGTAAATTGCCAACAGCCACTCTGGAGAAGTGTACGGTGTGTCCTGAAACATCTGAAAAACACAGCTTAGAGAGCATAGGGCACTTCCACTCATGGGGGTATAAATTGGGAAAATTAAAAATCAGCAAGACACAAGCACCCCAAAGTTGAGGGCTGCTCTGTTGACAAGGACCTCCACTTCATTCCACCTTAAATATCCCAGGAAAGAGAAAAATGGATAAAGAAGTTGTGGTCCTTATGTACAATGGAATATCACTCAGCCATGAAATCAATGTCATAAGGTTAGTAGCAGCATGATGAGTGGATTTAGGTACGACGATTCTAAGTGAAATAAGTCACACAGAAAAGGACACTTCTCATAAGGTATCACTGATAGAGGGAATGTAAAAACCGTTACACTTGAACTGAATTACAAAACAGAACAGAGTCACACATGCAGAAAACAGACTATGGCTGCTTAACGGGAAAGGTGATGTGGGGTGATACATAAAACAAGGGTATCAAATTAGCTCAGATACCGTTCCATAAACCCAATATGTAGTAGACAAGACCTACTCCTTGCTCAGAGAACTGGACTCAACACGCCCTATTCACCGCACAAGAATATATCTGACTAGTAATAATCTTAAAACCTATGTATTGATATCTCTCTGTTAGTGTGTCAAGTGGGTGTAAAGCGGCATAAACACAGCCGTGAAAAGCAGCTAAACCCCATTATGAAAATAAATTACTTTGAAAAACCCATGAAACAACGACAGTGAAAGAGATAGAAATTCTTACACAATGAGTTCAGGGGCTGTGATGCAACCTGGATTGACCATATCTAGACCCACAGCTGGATGAGACATAAGGGTGGACACTCTTGGGGCTGAGAGGTTTGGTGAGGTTGGGTGAGCAAACGCAGACCCTTTAAAGTAATACGGCGTGGTACCCATCGCATGGGTCCCAAATCTCCAGGTTCAAGGGCATCTTCCTACATCGAAAACATGCATGAGAAACCCAGAAGATGGTACACCGTGTGATGGGGAAAGGTTTCTAAAACGCACCTCATTTCTCATCTCCTTGTGCCCGGGTTCGCCATTCCAGCCACTTTACTAGCAATCTCCCTACTTGGAGCATCAGCACCTTTAACCTCCTGTTCCGTACAGGTTGCAATTTGTCCTGAGGATGAAAGGGAAGACGGGGAACCAACGAGAGACTAGCTCTTGGTGTTGGGACAGGCACAGGTCACTCTATTTTCCCATCAGGAAGAAGAATTAACCACAGGCTCAGCCTGCCCCCCGGAACCAGAACAGGGCCTGAAGCCATCCTGCGCTTTTGCGGCCAGCTCCCAAAAAAGCGAGTTGTAAAATGGAGGTTCAGGGCACTGCAATTCACAAACCTGTAGAGTTATAAATGATAACTCTCGTCCACAAATATATTGAGGGAAGGCAAAGAAGAGGATTTGAAATCAAGGCAGAATTGCAGGAAACAGATTTCAGGAGGTAGATTCGTATCGCCTTTAAAGCACATGAAAAGCGGCAAAATGTTGACAATGATGCCCTTCGCCAAAAAGGGCGTATGCGTTTTTTCCTGAATATATTCAGGAAAAAACGCATATGCCCTTTTTGGCCAACCAAGCAACCTGGAAAGGCAAATCAGCGCTACAAAGAAGTCTCGCTTCCCATCGGTCAAAAGGGCCATGCTGAAAAAAGTGTCAAAACCAGAAATGCAGTACAGGCCATGGAGAAATGGGAGCCTTGCTACACTGATGGGCGGGATGTAAATTGCCAACAGCCACTCTGGAGAAGTGTACGGTGTGTCCTGAAACATCTGAAAAACACAGCTTAGAGAGCATAGGGCACTTCCACTCATGGGGGTATAAATTGGGAAAATGAAAAATCAGCAAGACACAAGCACCCCAAAGTTTAGGGCTGCTCTGTTGACAAGGACCTCCACTTCATTCCACCTTAAATATCCAAGGAAAGAGAAAAATGGATAAAGAAGTTGTGGTCCTTATGTACAATGGAATATCACTCAGCCATGAAATCAATGTCATAAGGTTAGTAGCAGCATGATGAGTGGATTTAGGTACGACGATTCTAACTGAAATAAGTCACACAGAAAAGGACACTTCTCATAAGGTATCACTTTTAGAGGGAATGTAAAAACCGTTACACTTGAACTGAATTACAAAACAGAACAGAGTCACACATGCAGAAAACAGACTATGGCTGCTTAACGGGAAAGGTGAGGTGGGGTGATACATAAAACAAGGGTATCAAATTAGCTCAGATACCATTCCATAAACCCAATATGTAGTAGACAAGACCTACTCCTTGCTCAGAGAACTGGACTCAACACGCCCTATTCACCGCACAAGAATATATCTGACTAGTAATAATCTTAAAACCTATGTATTGATATCTCTCTGTTAGTGTGTCAAGTGGGTGTAAAGCGGCATAAACACAGCTGTGAAAAGCAGCTAAACCCCATTATGAAAATAAATTACTTTGAAAAACCCATGAAACAACGACAGTGAAAGAGATAGAAATTCTTACACAATGAGTTCAGGGGCTGTGATGCAACCTGGATTGACCATATCTAGACCCACAGCTGGATGAGACATAAGGGTGGACACTCTTGGGGCTGAGAGGTTTGGTGAGGTTGGGTGAGCAAACGCAGACCCTTTAAAGTAATACGGCGTGGTACCCATCGCATGGGTCCCAAATCTCCAGGTTCAAGGGCATCTTCCTACATCGAAAACATGCATGAGAAACCCAGAAGATGGTACACCGTGTGATGGGGAAAGGTTTCTAAAACGCACCTCATTTCTCATCTCCTTGTGCCCGGGTTCGCCATTCCAGCCGCTTTACTAGCAATCTCCCTACTTGGAGCATCAGCACCTTTAACCTCCTGTTCCGTACAGGTTGCAATTTGTCCTGAGGATGAACGGGAAGACGGGGAACCAACGAGAGACTAGCTCTTGGTGTCGGGACAGGCACAGGTCACTCTATTTTCCCATCAGGAAGAAGAATTAACCACAGGCTCAGCCTGCCCCCCGGAACCAGAACAGGGCCTGAAGCCATCCTGCGCTTTTGCGGCCAGCTCCCAAAAAAGCGAGTTGTAAAATGGAGGTTCAGGGCACTGCAATTCCCAAACCTGCAGAGTTATAAATGATAACTCTCGTCCACAAATATATTGAGGGAAGGCAAAGAAGAGGATTTGAAATCAAGGCAGAATTGCACGAAACAGATTTCAGGAGGTAGATACGAATCGCCTTTAAAGCACATGAAAAGCGGCAAAACGTTGACAATGATGCCCTTGGCCAAAAAGGGCGTATGCGTTTTTTCCTGAATATATTCAGGAAAAAACGCATACGCCCTTTTTGGCCAACCAAGCAACCTGGAAAAGCAAGTCAGCGCTACAGAGAAGTCTCGCTTCCCATCGGTCAAAAGGGCCATGCTGAAAAAAGTGTCAAAACCAGAAATGCAGGACAGGCCATGGAGAAATGGGAGCCTTGCTACACTGATGGGCGGGATGTAAATTGCCAACAGCCACTCTAGAGAAGTGTACGGTGTGTCCTGAAATATCTGAAAAACACAGCTTAGAGAGCATAGGGCACTTCCACTCATGGGGGTATAAATTGGGAAAATGAAAAATCAGCAAGACACAAGCACCCCAAAGTTGAGGGCTGCTCTGTTGACAAGGACCTCCACTTCATTCCACCTTAAATATCCAAGGAAAGAGAAAAATGGATAAAGAAGTTGTGGTCCTTATGTACAATGGAATATCACTCAGCCATGAAATCAATGTCATAAGGTTAGTAGCAGCATGATGAGTGGATTTAGGTACGACGATTCTAAGTGAAATAAGTCACACAGAAAAGGACACTTCTCATAAGGTATCACTGATAGAGGGAATGTAAAAACCGTTACACTTGAACTGAATTACAAAACAGAACAGAGTCACACATGCAGAAAACAGACTATGGCTGCTTAACGGGAAAGGTGATGTGGGGTGATACATAAAACAAGGGTATCAAATTAGCTCAGATACCGTTCCATAAACCCAATATGTAGTAGACAAGACCTACTCCTTGCTCAGAGAACTGGACTCAACACGCCCTATTCACCGCACAAGAATATATCTGACTAGTAATAATCTTAAAACCTATGTATTGATATCTCTCTGTTAGTGTGTCAAGTGGGTGTAAAGCGGCATAAACACAGCCGTGAAAAGCAGCTAAACCCCATTATGAAAATAAATTACTTTGAAAAACCCATGAAACAACGACAGTGAAAGAGATAGAAATTCTTACACAATGAGTTCAGGGGCTGTGATGCAACCTGGATTGACCATATCTAGACCCACAGCTGGATGAGACATAAGGGTGGACACTCTTGGGGCTGAGAGGTTTGGTGAGGTTGGGTGAGCAAACGCAGACCCTTTAAAGTAATACGGCGTGGTACCCATCGCATGGGTCCCAAATCTCCAGGTTCAAGGGCATCTTCCTACATCGAAAACATGCATGAGAAACCCAGAAGATGGTACACCGTGTGATGGGGAAAGGTTTCTAAAACGCACCTCATTTCTCATCTCCTTGTGCCCGGGTTCGCCATTCCAGCCACTTTACTAGCAATCTCCCTACTTGGAGCATCAGCACCTTTAACCTCCTGTTCCGTACAGGTTGCAATTTGTCCTGAGGATGAACGGGAAGACGGGGAACCAACGAGAGACTAGCTCTTGGTGTTGGGACAGGCACAGGTCACTCTATTTTCCCATCAGGAAGAAGAATTAACCACAGGCTCAGCCTGCCCCCCGGAACCAGAACAGGGCCTGAAGCCATCCTGCGCTTTTGCGGCCAGCTCCCAAAAAAGCGAGTTGTAAAATGGAGGTTCAGGGCACTGCAATTCACAAACCTGCAGAGTTATAAATGATAACTCTCGTCCACAAATATATTGAGGGAAGGCAAAGAAGAGGATTTGAAATCAAGGCAGAATTGCAGGAAACAGATTTCAGGAGGTAGATTCGTATCGCCTTTAAAGCACATGAAAAGCGGCAAAATGTTGACAATGATGCCCTTCGCCAAAAAGGGCGTATGCGTTTTTTCCTGAATATATTCAGGAAAAAACGCATACGCCCTTTTTGGCCAACCAAGCAACCTGGAAAGGCAAATCAGCGCTACAAAGAAGTCTCGCTACCCATCGGTCAAAAGGGCCATGCTGAAAAAAGTGTCAAAACCAGAAATGCAGTACAGGCCATGGAGAAATGGGAGCCTTGCTACACTGATGGGCGGGATGTAAATTGCCAACAGCCACTCTGGAGAAGTGTACGGTGTGTCCTGAAACATCTGAAAAACACAGCTTAGAGAGCATAGGGCACTTCCACTCATGGGGGTATAAATTGGGAAAATGAAAAATCAGCAAGACACAAGCACCCCAAAGTTTAGGGCTGCTCTGTTGACAAGGACCTCCACTTCATTCCACCTTAAATATCCAAGGAAAGAGAAAAATGGATAAAGAAGTTGTGGTCCTTATGTACAATGGAATATCACTCAGCCATGAAATCAATGTCATAAGGTTAGTAGCAGCATGATGAGTGGATTTAGGTACGACGATTCTAACTGAAATAAGTCACACAGAAAAGGACACTTCTCATAAGGTATCACTTTTAGAGGGAATGTAAAAACCGTTACACTTGAACTGAATTACAAAACAGAACAGAGTCACACATGCAGAAAACAGACTATGGCTGCTTAACGGGAAAGGTGAGGTGGGGTGATACATAAAACAAGGGTATCAAATTAGCTCAGATACCATTCCATAAACCCAATATGTAGTAGACAAGACCTACTCCTTGCTCAGAGAACTGGACTCAACACGCCCTATTCACCGCACAAGAATATATCTGACTAGTAATAATCTTAAAACCTATGTATTGATATCTCTCTGTTAGTGTGTCAAGTGGGTGTAAAGCGGCATAAACACAGCTGTGAAAAGCAGCTAAACCCCATTATGAAAATAAATTACTTTGAAAAACCCATGAAACAACGACAGTGAAAGAGATAGAAATTCTTACACAATGAGTTCAGGGGCTGTGATGCAACCTGGATTGACCATATCTAGACCCACAGCTGGATGAGACATAAGGGTGGACACTCTTGGGGCTGAGAGGTTTGGTGAGGTTGGGTGAGCAAACGCAGACCCTTTAAAGTAATACGGCGTGGTACCCATCGCATGGGTCCCAAATCTCCAGGTTCAAGGGCATCTTCCTACATCGAAAACATGCATGAGAAACCCAGAAGATGGTACACCGTGTGATGGGGAAAGGTTTCTAAAACGCACCTCATTTCTCATCTCCTTGTGCCCGGGTTCGCCTTTCCAGCCGCTTTACTAGCAATCTCCCTACTTGGAGCATCAGCACCTTTAACCTCCTGTTCCGTACAGGTTGCAATTTGTCCTGAGGATGAACGGGAAGACGGGGAACCAACGAGAGACTAGCTCTTGGTGTCGGGACAGGCACAGGTCACTCTATTTTCCCATCAGGAAGAAGAATTAACCACAGGCTCAGCCTGCCCCCCGGAACCAGAACAGGGCCTGAAGCCATCCTGCGCTTTTGCGGCCAGCTCCCAAAAAAGCGAGTTGTAAAATGGAGGTTCAGGGCACTGCAATTCACAAACCTGCAGAGTTATAAATGATAACTCTCGTCCACAAATATATTGAGGGAAGGCAAAGAAGAGGATTTGAAATCAAGGCAGAATTGCACGAAACAGATTTCAGGAGGTAGATACGAATCGCCTTTAAAGCACATGAAAAGCGGCAAAATGTTGACAATGATGCCCTTGGCCAAAAAGGGCGTATGCGTTTTTTCCTGAATATATTCAGGAAAAAACGCATACGCCCTTTTTGGCCAACCAAGCAACCTGGAAAGGCAAATCAGTGCTACAGAGAAGTCTCGCTTCCCATCGGTCAAAAGGGCCATGCTGAAAAAAGTGTCAAAACCAGAAATGCAGTACAGGCCATGGAGAAATGGGAGCCTTGCTACACTGATGGGCGGGATGTAAATTGCCAACAGCCACTCTGGAGAAGTGTACGGTGTGTCCTGAAACATCTGAAAAACACAGCTTAGAGAGCATAGGGCACTTCCACTCATGGGGGTATAAATTGGGAAAATGAAAAATCAGCAAGACACAAGCACCCCAAAGTTGAGGGCTGCTCTGTTGACAAGGACCTCCACTTCATTCCACCTTAAATATCCCAGGAAAGAGAAAAATGGATAAAGAAGTTGTGGTCCTTATGTACAATGGAATATCACTCAGCCATGAAATCAATGTCATAAGGTTAGTAGCAGCATGATGAGTGGATTTAGGTACGACGATTCTAAGTGAAATAAGTCACACAGAAAAGGACACTTCTCATAAGGTATCACTGATAGAGGGAATGTAAAAACCGTTACACTTGAACTGAATTACAAAACAGAACAGAGTCACACATGCAGAAAACAGACTATGGCTGCTTAACGGGAAAGGTGAGGTGGGGTGATACATAAAACAAGGGTATCAAATTAGCTCAGATACCGTTCCATAAACCCAATATGTAGTTGACAAGACCTACTCCTTGCTCAGAGAACTGGACTCAACACGCCCTATTCACCGCACAAGAATATATCTGACTAGTAAAAATCTTAAAACCTATGTATTGATATCTCTCTGTTAGTGTGTCAAGTGGGTGTAAAGCGGCATAAACACAGCCGTGAAAAGCAGCTAAACCCCATTATGAAAATAAATTACTTTGAAAAACCCATGAAACAATGACAGTGAAAGATATAGAAATTCTTACACAATGAGTTCAGGGGCTGTGATGCAACCTGGATTGACCATATCTAGACCCACAGCTGGATGAGACATAAGGGTGGACACTCTTGGGGCTGAGAGGTTTGGTGAGGTTGGGTGAGCAAACACAGACCCTTTAAAGTAATACGGCGTGGTACCCATCACATGGGTCCCAAATCTCCAGGTTCAAGGGCATCTTCCTACATCGAAAACATGCATGAGAAACCCAGAAGATGGTACACCGTGTGATGGGGAAAGGTTTCTAAAACGCACCTCATTTCTCATCTCCTTGTGCCCGGGTTCGCCTTTCCAGCCGCTTTACTAGCAATCTCCCTACTTGGAGCATCAGCACCTTTTACCTTCTGTTCCGTACAGGTTGCAATTTGTCCTGAGGATGAACGGGAAGACGGGGAACCAACGAGAGACTAGCTCTTGGTGTCGGGACAGGCACAGGTCACTCTATTTTCCCATCAGGAAGAAGAATTAACCACAGGCTCAGCCTGCCCCCCGGAACCAGAACAGGGCCTGAAGCCATCCTGCGCTTTTGCGGCCAGCTCCCAAAAAAGCGAGTTGTAAAATGGAGGTTCAGGGCACTGCAATTCCCAAACCTGCAGAGTTATAAATGATAACTCTCGTCCACAAATATATTGAGGGAAGGCAAAGAAGAGGATTTGAAATCAAGGCAGAATTGCACGAAACAGATTTCAGGAGGTAGATACGAATCGCCTTTAAAGCACATGAAAAGCGGCAAAACGTTGACAATGATGCCCTTGGCCAAAAAGGGCGTATGCGTTTTTTCCTGAATATATTCAGGAAAAAACGCATACGCCCTTTTTGGCCAACCAAGCAACCTGGAAAGGCAAATCAGCGCTACAGAGAAGTCTCGCTTCCCATCGGTCAAAAGGGCCATGCTGAAAAAAGTGTCAAAACCAAAAATGCAGGACACGCCATGGAGAAATGGGAGCCTTGCTACACTGATGGGCGGGATGTAAATTGCCAACAGCCACTCTGGAGAAGTGTACGGTGTGTCCTGAAACATCTGAAAAACACAGCTTAGAGAGCATAGGGCACTTCCACTCATGGGGGTATAAATTGGGAAAATGAAAAATCAGCAAGACACAAGCACCCCAAAGTTTAGGGCTGCTCTGTTGACAAGGACCTCCACTTCATTCCACCTTAAATATCCAAGGAAAGAGAAAAATGGATAAAGAAGTTGTGGTCCTTATGTACAATGGAATATCACTCAGCCATGAAATCAATGTCATAATGTTAGTAGCAGCATGATGAGTGGATTTAGGTACGACGATTCTAAGTGAAATAAGTCACACAGAAAAGGACACTTCTCATAAGGTATCACTGATAGAGGGAATGTAAAAACCGTTACACTTGAACTGAATTACAAAACAGAACAGAGTCACACATGCAGAAAACAGACTATGGCTGCTTAACGGGAAAGGTGAGGTGGGGTGATACATAAAACAAGGGTATCAAATTAGCTCAGATACCGTTCCATAAACCCAATATGTAGTTGACAAGACCTACTCCTTGCTCAGAGAACTGGACTCAACACGCCCTATTCACCGCACAAGAATATATCTGACTAGTAATAATCTTAAAACCTATGTATTGATATCTCTCTGTTAGTGTGTCAAGTGGGTGTAAAGCGGCATAAACACAGCCGTGAAAAGCAGCTAAACCCCATTATGAAAATAAATTACTTTGAAAAACCCATGAAACAATGACAGTGAAAGAGATAGAAATTCTTACACAATGAGTTCAGGGGCTGTGATGCAACCTGGATTGACCATATCTAGACTCACAGCTGGATGAGACATAAGGGTGGACACTCTTGGGGCTGAGAGGTTTGGTGAGGTTGGGTGAGCAAACGCAGACCCTTTAAAGTAATACGGCGTGGTACCCATCACATGGGTCCCAAATCTCCAGGTTCAAGGGCATCTTCCTACATCGAAAACATGCATGAGAAACCCAGAAGATGGTACACCGTGTGATGGGGAAAGGTTTCTAAAACGCACCTCATTTCTCATCTCCTTGTGCCCGGGTTCGCCATTCCAGCCGCTTTACTAGGAATGTCCCTACTTGGAGCATCAGCACCTTTAACCTCCTGTTCCGTACAGGTTGCAATTTGTCCTGAGGATGAACGGGAAGACGGGGAACCAACGAGAGACTAGCTCTTGGTGTCGGGACAGGCACAGGTCACTCTATTTTCCCATCAGGAAGAAGAATTAACCACAGGCTCAGCCTGCCCCCCGGAACCAGAACAGGGCCTGAAGCCATCCTGCGCTTTTGCGGCCAGCTCCCAAAAAAGCGAGTTGTAAAATGGAGGTTCAGGGCACTGCAATTCCCAAACCTGCAGAGTTATAAATGATAACTCTCGTCCACAAATATATTGAGGGAAGGCAAAGAAGAGGATTTGAAATCAAGGCAGAATTGCACGAAACAGATTTCAGGAGGTAGATACGAATCGCCTTTAAAGCACATGAAAAGCGGCAAAACGTTGACAATGATGCCCTTGGCCAAAAAGGGCGTATGCGTTTTTTCCTGAATATATTCAGGAAAAAACGCATACGCCCTTTTTGGCCAACCAAGCAACCTGGAAAGGCAAATCAGCGCTACAGAGAAGTCTCGCTTCCCATCGGTCAAAAGGGCCATGCTGAAAAAAGTGTCAAAACCAGAAATGCAGGACACGCCATGGAGAAATGGGAGCCTTGCTACACTGATGGGCGGGATGTAAATTGCCAACAGCCACTCTGGAGAAGTGTACGGTGTGTCCTGAAACATCTGAAAAACACAGCTTAGAGAGCATAGGGCACTTCCACTCATGGGGGTATAAATTGGGAAAATGAAAAATCAGCAAGACACAAGCACCCCAAAGTTTAGGGCTGCTCTGTTGACAAGGACCTCCACTTCATTCCACCTTAAATATCCAAGGAAAGAGAAAAATGGATAAAGAAGTTGTGGTCCTTATGTACAATGGAATATCACTCAGCCATGAAATCAATGTCATAATGTTAGTAGCAGCATGATGAGTGGATTTAGGTACGACGATTCTAAGTGAAATAAGTCACACAGAAAAGGACACTTCTCATAAGGTATCACTGATAGAGGGAATGTAAAAACCGTTACACTTGAACTGAATTACAAAACAGAACAGAGTCACACATGCAGAAAACAGACTATGGCTGCTTAACGGGAAAGGTGAGGTGGGGTGATACATAAAACAAGGGTATCAAATTAGCTCAGATACCGTTCCATAAACCCAATATGTAGTTGACAAGACCTACTCCTTGCTCAGAGAACTGGACTCAACACGCCCTATTCACCGCACAAGAATATATCTGACTAGTAATAATCTTAAAACCTATGTATTGATATCTCTCTGTTAGTGTGTCAAGTGGGTGTAAAGCGGCATAAACACAGCCGTGAAAAGCAGCTAAACCCCATTATGAAAATAAATTACTTTGAAAAACCCATGAAACAATGACAGTGAAAGAGATAGAAATTCTTACACAATGAGTTCAGGGGCTGTGATGCAACCTGGATTGACCATATCTAGACTCACAGCTGGATGAGACATAAGGGTGGACACTCTTGGGGCTGAGAGGTTTGGTGAGGTTGGGTGAGCAAACGCAGACCCTTTAAAGTAATACGGCGTGGTACCCATCACATGGGTCCCATATCTCCAGGTTCAAGGGCATCTTCCTACATCGAAAACATGCATGAGAAACCCAGAAGATGGTACACCGTGTGATGGGGAAAGGTTTCTAAAACGCACCTCATTTCTCATCTCCTTGTGCCCGGGTTCGCCATTCCAGCCGCTTTACTAGCAATGTCCCTACTTGGAGCATCAGCACCTTTAACCTCCTGTTCCGTACAGGTTGCAATTTGTCCTGAGGATGAACGGGAAGACGGGGAACCAACGAGAGACTAGCTCTTGGTGTCGGGACAGGCACAGGTCACTCTATTTTCCCATCAGGAAGAAGAATTAACCACAGGCTCAGCCTGCCCCCCGGAACCAGAACAGGGCCTGAAGCCATCCTGCGCTTTTGCGGCCAGCTCCCAAAAAAGCGAGTTGTAAAATGGAGGTTCAGGGCACTGCAATTCCCAAACCTGCAGAGTTATAAATGATAACTCTCGTCCACAAATATATTGAGGGAAGGCAAAGAAGAGGATTTGAAATCAAGGCAGAATTGCACGAAACAGATTTCAGGAGGTAGATACGAATCGCCTTTAAAGCACATGAAAAGCGGCAAAACGTTGACAATGATGCCCTTGGCCAAAAAGGGCGTATGCGTTTTTTCCTGAATATATTCAGGAAAAAACGCATACGCCCTTTTTGGCCAACCAAGCAACCTGGAAAGGCAAATCAGCGCTACAGAGAAGTCTCGCTTCCCATCGGTCAAAAGGGCCATGCTGTAAAAAGTGTCAAAACCAGAAATGCAGGACAGGCCATGGAGAAATGGGAGCCTTGCTACACTGATGGGCGGGATGTAAATTGCCAACAGCCACTCTGGAGAAGTGTACGGTGTGTCCTGAAACATCTGAAAAACACAGCTTAGAGAGCATAGGGCACTTCCACTCATGGGGGTATAAATTGGGAAAATGAAAAATCAGCAAGACACAAGCACCCCAAAGTTGAGGGCTGCTCTGTTGACAAGGACCTCCACTTCATTCCACCTTAAATATCCCAGGAAAGAGAAAAATGGATAAAGAAGTTGTGGTCCTTATGTACAATGGAATATCACTCAGCCATGAAATCAATGTCATAATGTTAGTAGCAGCATGATGAGTGGATTTAGGTACGACGATTCTAAGTGAAATAAGTCACACAGAAAAGGACACTTCTCATAAGGTATCACTGATAGAGGGAATGTAAAAACCGTTACACTTGAACTGAATTACAAAACAGAACAGAGTCACACATGCAGAAAACAGACTATGGCTGCTTAACGGGAAAGGTGAGGTGGGGTGATACATAAAACAAGGGTATCAAATTAGCTCAGATACCGTTCCATAAACCCAATATGTAGTTGACAAGACCTACTCCTTGCTCAGAGAACTGGACTCAACACGCCCTATTCACCGCACAAGAATATATCTGACTAGTAATAATCTTAAAACCTATGTATTGATATCTCTCTGTTAGTGTGTCAAGTGGGTGTAAAGCGGCATAAACACAGCCGTGAAAAGCAGCTAAACCCCATTATGAAAATAAATTACTTTGAAAAACCCATGAAACAATGACAGTGAAAGAGATAGAAATTCTTACACAATGAGTTCAGGGGCTGTGATGCAACCTGGATTGACCATATCTAGACTCACAGCTGGATGAGACATAAGGGTGGACACTCTTGGGGCTGAGAGGTTTGGTGAGGTTGGGTGAGCAAACGCAGACCCTTTAAAGTAATACGGCGTGGTACCCATCACATGGGTCCCAAATCTCCAGGTTCAAGGGCATCTTCCTACATCGAAAACATGCATGAGAAACCCAGAAGATGGTACACCGTGTGATGGGGAAAGGTTTCTAAAACGCACCTCATTTCTCATCTCCTTGTGCCCGGGTTCGCCATTCCAGCCGCTTTACTAGCAATGTCCCTACTTGGAGCATCAGCACCTTTAACCTCCTGTTCCGTACAGGTTGCAATTTGTCCTGAGGATGAACGGGAAGACGGGGAACCAACGAGAGACTAGCTCTTGGTGTCGGGACAGGCACAGGTCACTCTATTTTCCCATCAGGAAGAAGAATTAACCACAGGCTCAGCCTGCCCCCCGGAACCAGAACAGGGCCTGAAGCCATCCTGCGCTTTTGCGGCCAGCTCCCAAAAAAGCGAGTTGTAAAATGGAGGTTCAGGGCACTGCAATTCCCAAACCTGCAGAGTTATAAATGATAACTCTCGTCCACAAATATATTGAGGGAAGGCAAAGAAGAGGATTTTAAATCAAGGCAGAATTGCACGAAACAGATTTCAGGAGGTAGATACGAATCGCCTTTAAAGCACATGAAAAGCGGCAAAACGTTGACAATGATGCCCTTGGCCAAAAAGGGCGTATGCGTTTTTTCCTGAATATATTCAGGAAAAAACGCATACGCCCTTTTTGGCCAACCAAGCAACCTGGAAAGGCAAATCAGCGCTACAGAGAAGTCTCGCTTCCCATCGGTCAAAAGGGCCATGCTGAAAAAAGTGTCAAAACCAGAAATGCAGGACACGCCATGGAGAAATGGGAGCCTTGCTACACTGATGGGCGGGATGTAAATTGCCAACAGCCACTCTGGAGAAGTGTACGGTGTGTCCTGAAACATCTGAAAAACACAGCTTAGAGAGCATAGGGCACTTCCACTCATGGGGGTATAAATTGGGAAAATGAAAAATCAGCAAGACACAAGCACCCCAAAGTTTAGGGCTGCTCTGTTGACAAGGACCTCCACTTCATTCCACCTTAAATATCCAAGGAAAGAGAAAAATGGATAAAGAAGTTGTGGTCCTTATGTACAATGGAATATCACTCAGCCATGAAATCAATGTCATAAGGTTAGTAGCAGCATGATGAGTGGATTTAGGTACGACGATTCTAAGTGAAATAAGTCACACAGAAAAGGACACTTCTCATAAGGTATCACTGATAGAGGGAATGTAAAAACCGTTACACTTGAACTGAATTACAAAACAGAACAGAGTCACACATGCAGAAAACAGACTATGGCTGCTTAACGGGAAAGGTGAGGTGGGGTGATACATAAAACAAGGGTATCAAATTAGCTCAGATACCGTTCCATAAACCCAATATGTAGTTGACAAGACCTACTCCTTGCTCAGAGAACTGGACTCAACACGCCCTATTCACCGCACAAGAATATATCTGACTAGTAATAATCTTAAAACCTATGTATTGATATCTCTCTGTTAGTGTGTCAAGTGGGTGTAAAGCGGCATAAACACAGCCGTGAAAAGCAGCTAAACCCCATTATGAAAATAAATTACTTTGAAAAACCCATGAAACAATGACAGTGAAAGAGATAGAAATTCTTACACAATGAGTTCAGGGGCTGTGATGCAACCTGGATTGACCATATCTAGACTCACAGCTGGATGAGACATAAGGGTGGACACTCTTGGGGCTGAGAGTTTTGGTGAGGTTGGGTGAGCAAACGCAGACCCTTTAAAGTAATACGGCGTGGTACCCATCACATGGGTCCCAAATCTCCAGGTTCAAGGGCATCTTCCTACATCGAAAACATGCATGAGAAACCCAGAAGATGGTACACCGTGTGATGGGGAAAGGTTTCTAAAACGCACCTCATTTCTCATCTCCTTGTGCCCGGGTTCGCCATTCCAGCCGCTTTACTAGCAATGTCCCTACTTGGAGCATCAGCACCTTTAACCTCCTGTTCCGTACAGGTTGCAATTTGTCCTGAGGATGAACGGGAAGACGGGGAACCAACGAGAGACTAGCTCTTGGTGTCGGGACAGGCACAGGTCACTCTATTTTCCCATCAGGAAGAAGAATTAACCACAGGCTCAGCCTGCCCCCCGGAACCAGAACAGGGCCTGAAGCCATCCTGCGCTTTTGCGGCCAGCTCCCAAAAAAGCGAGTTGTAAAATGGAGGTTCAGGGCACTGCAATTCCCAAACCTGCAGAGTTATAAATGATAACTCTCGTCCACAAATATATTGAGGGAAGGCAAAGAAGAGGATTTGAAATCAAGGCAGAATTGCACGAAACAGATTTCAGGAGGTAGATACGAATCGCCTTTAAAGCACATGAAAAGCGGCAAAACGTTGACAATGATGCCCTTGGCCAAAAAGGGCGTATGCGTTTTTTCCTGAATATATTCAGGAAAAAACGCATACGCCCTTTTTGGCCAACCAAGCAACCTGGAAAGGCAAATCAGCGCTACAGAGAAGTCTCGCTTCCCATCGGTCAAAAGGGCCATGCTGAAAAAAGTGTCAAAACCAGAAATGCAGTACAGGCCATGGAGAAATGGGAGCCTTGCTACACTGATGGGCGGGATGTAAATTGCCAACAGCCACTCTGGAGAAGTGTACGGTGTGTCCTGAAACATCTGAAAAACACAGCTTAGAGAGCATAGGGCACTTCCACTCATGGGGGTATAAATTGGGAAAATGAAAAATCAGCAAGACACAAGCACCCCAAAGTTGAGGGCTGCTCTGTTGACAAGGACCTCCACTTCATTCCACCTTAAATATCCCAGGAAAGAGAAAAATGGATAAAGAAGTTGTGGTCCTTATGTACAATGGAATATCACTCAGCCATGAAATCAATGTCATAAGGTTAGTAGCAGCATGATGAGTGGATTTAGGTACGACGATTCTAAGTGAAATAAGTCACACAGAAAAGGACACTTCTCATAAGGTATCACTGATAGAGGGAATGTAAAAACCGTTACACTTGAACTGAATTACAAAACAGAACAGAGTCACACATGCAGAAAACAGACTATGGCTGCTTAACGGGAAAGGTGAGGTGGGGTGATACATAAAACAAGGGTATCAAATTAGCTCAGATACCGTTCCATAAACCCAATATGTAGTTGACAAGACCTACTCCTTGCTCAGAGAACTGGACTCAACACGCCCTATTCACCGCACAAGAATATATCTGACTAGTAAAAATCTTAAAACCTATGTATTGATATCTCTCTGTTAGTGTGTCAAGTGGGTGTAAAGCGGCATAAACACAGCCGTGAAAAGCAGCTAAACCCCATTATGAAAATAAATTACTTTGAAAAACCCATGAAACAATGACAGTGAAAGAGATAGAAATTCTTACACAATGAGTTCAGGGGCTGTGATGCAACCTGGATTGACCATATCTAGACTCACAGCTGGATGAGACATAAGGGTGGACACTCTTGGGGCTGAGAGGTTTGGTGAGGTTGGGTGAGCAAACACAGACCCTTTAAAGTAATACGGCGTGGTACCCATCACATGGGTCCCAAATCTCCAGGTTCAAGGGCATCTTCCTACATCGAAAACATGCATGAGAAACCCAGAAGATGGTACACCGTGTGATGGGGAAAGGTTTCTAAAACGCACCTCATTTCTCATCTCCTTGTGCCCGGGTTCGCCATTCCAGCCGCTTTACTAGCAATCTCCCTACTTGGAGCATCAGCACCTTTAACCTCCTGTTCCGTACAGGTTGCAATTTGTCCTGAGGATGAACGGGAAGACGGGGAACCAACGAGAGACTAGCTCTTGGTGTCGGGACAGGCACAGGTCACTCTATTTTCCCATCAGGAAGAAGAATTAACCACAGGCTCAGCCTGCCCCCCGGAACCAGAACAGGGCCTGAAGCCATCCTGCGCTTTTGCGGCCAGCTCCCAAAAAAGCGAGTTGTAAAATGGAGGTTCAGGGCACTGCAATTCCCAAACCTGCAGAGTTATAAATGATAACTCTCGTCCACAAATATATTGAGGGAAGGCAAAGAAGAGGATTTTAAATCAAGGCAGAATTGCACGAAACAGATTTCAGGAGGTAGATACGAATCGCCTTTAAAGCACATGAAAAGCGGCAAAACGTTGACAATGATGCCCTTGGCCAAAAAGGGCGTATGCGTTTTTTCCTGAATATATTCAGGAAAAAACGCATACGCCCTTTTTGGCCAACCAAGCAACCTGGAAAGGCAAATCAGCGCTACAGAGAAGTCTCGCTTCCCATCGGTCAAAAGGGCCATGCTGAAAAAAGTGTCAAAACCAGAAATGCAGGACAGGCCATGGAGAAATGGGAGCCTTGCTACACTGATGGGCGGGATGTAAATTGCCAACAGCCACTCTGGAGAAGTGTACGGTGTGTCCTGAAACATCTGAAAAACACAGCTTAGAGAGCATAGGGCACTTCCACTCATGGGGGTATAAATTGGGAAAATGAAAAATCAGCAAGACACAAGCACCCCAAAGTTGAGGGCTGCTCTGTTGACAAGGACCTCCACTTCATTCCACCTTAAATATCCCAGGAAAGAGAAAAATGGATAAAGAAGTTGTGGTCCTTATGTACAATGGAATATCACTCAGCCATGAAATCAATGTCATAATGTTAGTAGCAGCATGATGAGTGGATTTAGGTACGACGATTCTAAGTGAAATAAGTCACACAGAAAAGGACACTTCTCATAAGGTATCACTGATAGAGGGAATGTAAAAACCGTTACACTTGAACTGAATTACAAAACAGAACAGAGTCACACATGCAGAAAACAGACTATGGCTGCTTAACGGGAAAGGTGAGGTGGGGTGATACATAAAACAAGGGTATCAAATTAGCTCAGATACCGTTCCATAAACCCAATATGTAGTTGACAAGACCTACTCCTTGCTCAGAGAACTGGACTCAACACGCCCTATTCACCGCACAAGAATATATCTGACTAGTAATAATCTTAAAACCTATGTATTGATATCTCTCTGTTAGTGTGTCAAGTGGGTGTAAAGCGGCATAAACACAGCCGTGAAAAGCAGCTAAACCCCATTATGAAAATAAATTACTTTGAAAAACCCATGAAACAATGACAGTGAAAGAGATAGAAATTCTTACACAATGAGTTCAGGGGCTGTGATGCAACCTGGATTGACCATATCTAGACTCACAGCTGGATGAGACATAAGGGTGGACACTCTTGGGGCTGAGAGGTTTGGTGAGGTTGGGTGAGCAAACGCAGACCCTTTAAAGTAATACGGCGTGGTACCCATCACATGGGTCCCAAATCTCCAGGTTCAAGGGCATCTTCCTACATCGAAAACATGCATGAGAAACCCAGAAGATGGTACACCGTGTGATGGGGAAAGGTTTCTAAAACGCACCTCATTTCTCATCTCCTTGTGCCCGGGTTCGCCATTCCAGCCGCTTTACTAGCAATGTCCCTACTTGGAGCATCAGCACCTTTAACCTCCTGTTCCGTACAGGTTGCAATTTGTCCTGAGGATGAACGGGAAGACGGGGAACCAACGAGAGACTAGCTCTTGGTGTCGGGACAGGCACAGGTCACTCTATTTTCCCATCAGGAAGAAGAATTAACCACAGGCTCAGCCTGCCCCCCGGAACCAGAACAGGGCCTGAAGCCATCCTGCGCTTTTGCGGCCAGCTCCCAAAAAAGCGAGTTGTAAAATGGAGGTTCAGGGCACTGCAATTCCCAAACCTGCAGAGTTATAAATGATAACTCTCGTCCACAAATATATTGAGGGAAGGCAAAGAAGAGGATTTGAAATCAAGGCAGAATTGCACGAAACAGATTTCAGGAGGTAGATACGAATCGCCTTTAAAGCACATGAAAAGCGGCAAAACGTTGACAATGATGCCCTTGGCCAAAAAGGGCGTATGCGTTTTTTCCTGAATATATTCAGGAAAAAACGCATACGCCCTTTTTGGCCAACCAAGCAACCTGGAAAGGCAAATCAGCGCTACAGAGAAGTCTCGCTTCCCATCGGTCAAAAGGGCCATGCTGAAAAAAGTGTCAAAACCAGAAATGCAGGACAGGCCATGGAGAAATGGGAGCCTTGCTACACTGATGGGCGGGATGTAAATTGCCAACAGCCACTCTGGAGAAGTGTACGGTGTGTCCTGAAACATCTGAAAAACACAGCTTAGAGAGCATAGGGCACTTCCACTCATGGGGGTATAAATTGGGAAAATGAAAAATCAGCAAGACACAAGCACCCCAAAGTTGAGGGCTGCTCTGTTGACAAGGACCTCCACTTCATTCCACCTTAAATATCCCAGGAAAGAGAAAAATGGATAAAGAAGTTGTGGTCCTTATGTACAATGGAATATCACTCAGCCATGAAATCAATGTCATAATGTTAGTAGCAGCATGATGAGTGGATTTAGGTACGACGATTCTAAGTGAAATAAGTCACACAGAAAAGGACACTTCTCATAAGGTATCACTGATAGAGGGAATGTAAAAACCGTTACACTTGAACTGAATTACAAAACAGAACAGAGTCACACATGCAGAAAACAGACTATGGCTGCTTAACGGGAAAGGTGAGGTGGGGTGATACATAAAACAAGGGTATCAAATTAGCTCAGATACCGTTCCATAAACCCAATATGTAGTTGACAAGACCTACTCCTTGCTCAGAGAACTGGACTCAACACGCCCTATTCACCGCACAAGAATATATCTGACTAGTAATAATCTTAAAACCTATGTATTGATATCTCTCTGTTAGTGTGTCAAGTGGGTGTAAAGCGGCATAAACACAGCCGTGAAAAGCAGCTAAACCCCATTATGAAAATAAATTACTTTGAAAAACCCATGAAACAATGACAGTGAAAGAGATAGAAATTCTTACACAATGAGTTCAGGGGCTGTGATGCAACCTGGATTGACCATATCTAGACTCACAGCTGGATGAGACATAAGGGTGGACACTCTTGGGGCTGAGAGGTTTGGTGAGGTTGGGTGAGCAAACGCAGACCCTTTAAAGTAATACGGCGTGGTACCCTTCACATGGGTCCCAAATCTCCAGGTTCAAGGGCATCTTCCTACATCGAAAACATGCATGAGAAACCCAGAAGATGGTACACCGTGTGATGGGGAAAGGTTTCTAAAACGCACCTCATTTCTCATCTCCTTGTGCCCGGGTTCGCCATTCCAGCCACTTTACTAGCAATCTCCCTACTTGGAGCATCAGCACCTTTAACCTCCTGTTCCGTACAGGTTGCAATTTGTCCTGAGGATGAACGGGAAGACGGGGAACCAACGAGAGACTAGCTCTTGGTGTCGGGACAGGCACAGGTCACTCTATTTTCCCATCAGGAAGAAGAATTAACCACAGGCTCAGCCTGCCCCCCGGAACCAGAACAGGGCCTGAAGCCATCCTGCGCTTTTGCGGCCAGCTCCCAAAAAAGCGAGTTGTAAAATGGAGGTTCAGGGCACTGCAATTCCCAAACCTGCAGAGTTATAAATGATAACTCTCGTCCACAAATATATTGAGGGAAGGCAAAGAAGAGGATTTGAAATCAAGGCAGAATTGCACGAAACAGATTTCAGGAGGTAGATACGAATCGCCTTTAAAGCACATGAAAAGCGGCAAAACGTTGACAATGATGCCCTTGGCCAAAAAGGGCGTATGCGTTTTTTCCTGAATATATTCAGGAAAAAACGCATACGCCCTTTTTGGCCAACCAAGCAACCTGGAAAGGCAAATCAGCGCTACAGAGAAGTCTCGCTTCCCATCGGTCAAAAGGGCCATGCTGAAAAAAGTGTCAAAACCAGAAATGCAGGACAGGCCATGGAGAAATGGGAGCCTTGCTACACTGATGGGCGGGATGTAAATTGCCAACAGCCACTCTGGAGAAGTGTACGGTGTGTCCTGAAACATCTGAAAAACACAGCTTAGAGAGCATAGGGCACTTCCACTCATGGGGGTATAAATTGGGAAAATGAAAAATCAGCAAGACACAAGCACCCCAAAGTTGAGGGCTGCTCTGTTGACAAGGACCTCCACTTCATTCCACCTTAAATATCCCAGGAAAGAGAAAAATGGATAAAGAAGTTGTGGTCCTTATGTACAATGGAATATCACTCAGCCATGAAATCAATGTCATAATGTTAGTAGCAGCATGATGAGTGGATTTAGGTACGACGATTCTAAGTGAAATAAGTCACACAGAAAAGGACACTTCTCATAAGGTATCACTGATAGAGGGAATGTAAAAACCGTTACACTTGAACTGAATTACAAAACAGAACAGAGTCACACATGCAGAAAACAGACTATGGCTGCTTAACGGGAAAGGTGAGGTGGGGTGATACATAAAACAAGGGTATCAAATTAGCTCAGATACCGTTCCATAAACCCAATATGTAGTTGACAAGACCTACTCCTTGCTCAGAGAACTGGACTCAACACGCCCTATTCAACGCACAAGAATATATCTGACTAGTAATAATCTTAAAACCTATGTATTGATATCTCTCTGTTAGTGTGTCAAGTGGGTGTAAAGCGGCATAAACACAGCCGTGAAAAGCAGCTAAACCCCATTATGAAAATAAATTACTTTGAAAAACCCATGAAACAATGACAGTGAAAGAGATAGAAATTCTTACACAATGAGTTCAGGGGCTGTGATGCAACCTGGATTGACCATATCTAGACTCACAGCTGGATGAGACATAAGGGTGGACACTCTTGGGGCTGAGAGGTTTGGTGAGGTTGGGTGAGCAAACGCAGACCCTTTAAAGTAATACGGCGTGGTACCCATCACATGGGTCCCAAATCTCCAGGTTCAAGGGCATCTTCCTACATCGAAAACATGCATGAGAAACCCAGAAGATGGTACACCGTGTGATGGGGAAAGGTTTCTAAAACGCACCTCATTTCTCATCTCCTTGTGCCCGGGTTCGCCATTCCAGCCGCTTTACTAGCAATGTCCCTACTTGGAGCATCAGCACCTTTAACCTCCTGTTCCGTACAGGTTGCAATTTGTCCTGAGGATGAACGGGAAGACGGGGAACCAACGAGAGACTAGCTCTTGGTGTCGGGACAGGCACAGGTCACTCTATTTTCCCATCAGGAAGAAGAATTAACCACAGGCTCAGCCTGCCCCCCGGAACCAGAACAGGGCCTGAAGCCATCCTGCGCTTTTGCGGCCAGCTCCCAAAAAAGCGAGTTGTAAAATGGAGGTTCAGGGCACTGCAATTCACAAACCTGCAGAGTTATAAATGATAACTCTCGTCCACAAATATATTGAGGGAAGGCAAAGAAGAGGATTTGAAATCAAGGCAGAATTGCACGAAACAGATTTCAGGAGGTAGATACGAATCGCCTTTAAAGCACATGAAAAGCGGCAAAACGTTGACAATGATGCCCTTGGCCAAAAAGGGCGTATGCGTTTTTTCCTGAATATATTCAGGAAAAAACGCATACGCCCTTTTTGGCCAACCAAGCAACCTGGAAAGGCAAATCAGCGCTACAGAGAAGTCTCGCTTCCCATCGGTCAAAAGGGCCATGCTGAAAAAAGTGTCAAAACCAGAAATGCAGGACAGGCCATGGAGAAATGGGAGCCTTGCTACACTGATGGGCGGGATGTAAATTGCCAACAGCCACTCTGGAGAAGTGTACGGTGTGTCCTGAAACATCTGAAAAACACAGCTTAGAGAGCATAGGGCACTTCCACTCATGGGGGTATAAATTGGGAAAATGAAAAATCAGCAAGACACAAGCACCCCAAAGTTGAGGGCTGCTCTGTTGACAAGGACCTCCACTTCATTCCACCTTAAATATCCCAGGAAAGAGAAAAATGGATAAAGAAGTTGTGGTCCTTATGTACAATGGAATATCACTCAGCCATGAAATCAATGTCATAATGTTAGTAGCAGCATGATGAGTGGATTTAGGTACGACGATTCTAAGTGAAATAAGTCACACAGAAAAGGACACTTCTCATAAGGTATCACTGATAGAGGGAATGTAAAAACCGTTACACTTGAACTGAATTACAAAACAGAACAGAGTCACACATGCAGAAAACAGACTATGGCTGCTTAACGGGAAAGGTGAGGTGGGGTGATACATAAAACAAGGGTATCAAATTAGCTCAGATACCGTTCCATAAACCCAATATGTAGTTGACAAGACCTACTCCTTGCTCAGAGAACTGGACTCAACACGCCCTATTCACCGCACAAGAATATATCTGACTAGTAATAATCTTAAAACCTATGTATTGATATCTCTCTGTTAGTGTGTCAAGTGGGTGTAAAGCGGCATAAACACAGCCGTGAAAAGCAGCTAAACCCCATTATGAAAATAAATTACTTTGAAAAACCCATGAAACAATGACAGTGAAAGAGATAGAAATTCTTACACAATGAGTTCAGGGGCTGTGATGCAACCTGGATTGACCATATCTAGACTCACAGCTGGATGAGACATAAGGGTGGACACTCTTGGGGCTGAGAGGTTTGGTGAGGTTGGGTGAGCAAACGCAGACCCTTTAAAGTAATACGGCGTGGTACCCTTCACATGGGTCCCAAATCTCCAGGTTCAAGGGCATCTTCCTACATCGAAAACATGCATGAGAAACCCAGAAGATGGTACACCGTGTGATGGGGAAAGGTTTCTAAAACGCACCTAATTTCTCATCTCCTTGTGCCCGGGTTCGCCATTCCAGCCACTTTACTAGCAATCTCCCTACTTGGAGCATCAGCACCTTTAACCTCCTGTTCCGTACAGGTTGCAATTTGTCCTGAGGATGAACGGGAAGACGGGGAACCAACGAGAGACTAGCTCTTGGTGTCGGGACAGGCACAGGTCACTCTATTTTCCCATCAGGAAGAAGAATTAACCACAGGCTCAGCCTGCCCCCCGGAACCAGAACAGGGCCTGAAGCCATCCTGCGCTTTTGCGGCCAGCTCCCAAAAAAGCGAGTTGTAAAATGGAGGTTCAGGGCACTGCAATTCCCAAACCTGCAGAGTTATAAATGATAACTCTCGTCCACAAATATATTGAGGGAAGGCAAAGAAGAGGATTTGAAATCAAGGCAGAATTGCACGAAACAGATTTCAGGAGGTAGATACGAATCGCCTTTAAAGCACATGAAAAGCGGCAAAACGTTGACAATGATGCCCTTGGCCAAAAAGGGCGTATGCGTTTTTTCCTGAATATATTCAGGAAAAAACGCATACGCCCTTTTTGGCCAACCAAGCAACCTGGAAAGGCAAATCAGCGCTACAGAGAAGTCTCGCTTCCCATCGGTCAAAAGGGCCATGCTGAAAAAAGTGTCAAAACCAGAAATGCAGGACAGGCCATGGAGAAATGGGAGCCTTGCTACACTGATGGGCGGGATGTAAATTGCCAACAGCCACTCTGGAGAAGTGTACGGTGTGTCCTGAAACATCTGAAAAACACAGCTTAGAGAGCATAGGGCACTTCCACTCATGGGGGTATAAATTGGGAAAATGAAAAATCAGCAAGACACAAGCACCCCAAAGTTTAGGGCTGCTCTGTTGACAAGGACCTCCACTTCATTCCACCTTAAATATCCAAGGAAAGAGAAAAATGGATAAAGAAGTTGTGGTCCTTATGTACAATGGAATATCACTCAGCCATGAAATCAATGTCATAATGTTAGTAGCAGCATGATGAGTGGATTTAGGAACGACGATTCTAAGTGAAATAAGTCACACAGAAAAGGACACTTCTCATAAGGTATCACTGATAGAGGGAATGTAAAAACCGTTACACTTGAACTGAATTACAAAACAGAACAGAGTCACACATGCAGAAAACAGACTATGGCTGCTTAACGGGAAAGGTGAGGTGGGGTGATACATAAAACAAGGGTATCAAATTAGCTCAGATACCGTTCCATAAACCCAATATGTAGTTGACAAGACCTACTCCTTGCTCAGAGAACTGGACTCAACACGCCCTATTCACCGCACAAGAATATATCTGACTAGTAATAATCTTAAAACCTATGTATTGATATCTCTCTGTTAGTGTGTCAAGTGGGTGTAAAGCGGCATAAACACAGCCGTGAAAAGCAGCTAAACCCCATTATGAAAATAAATTACTTTGAAAAACCCATGAAACAATGACAGTGAAAGAGATAGAAATTCTTACACAATGAGTTCAGGGGCTGTGATGCAACCTGGATTGACCATATCTAGACTCACAGCTGGATGAGACATAAGGGTGGACACTCTTGGGGCTGAGAGGTTTGGTGAGGTTGGGTGAGCAAACGCAGACCCTTTAAAGTAATACGGCGTGGTACCCATCACATGGGTCCCAAATCTCCAGGTTCAAGGGCATCTTCCTACATCGAAAACATGCATGAGAAACCCAGAAGATGGTACACCGTGTGATGGGGAAAGGTTTCTAAAACGCACCTCATTTCTCATCTCCTTGTGCCCGGGTTCGCCATTCCAGCCACTTTACTAGCAATCTCCCTACTTGGAGCATCAGCACCTTTAACCTCCTGTTCCGTACAGGTTGCAATTTGTCCTGAGGATGAACGGGAAGACGGGGAACCAACGAGAGACTAGCTCTTGGTGTCGGGACAGGCACAGGTCACTCTATTTTCCCATCAGGAAGAAGAATTAACCACAGGCTCAGCCTGCCCCCCGGAACCAGAACAGGGCCTGAAGCCATCCTGCGCTTTTGCGGCCAGCTCCCAAAAAAGCGAGTTGTAAAATGGAGGTTCAGGGCACTGCAATTCCCAAACCTGCAGAGTTATAAATGATAACTCTCGTCCACAAATATATTGAGGGAAGGCAAAGAAGAGGATTTGAAATCAAGGCAGAATTGCACGAAACAGATTTCAGGAGGTAGATACGAATCGCCTTTAAAGCACATGAAAAGCGGCAAAACGTTGACAATGATGCCCTTGGCCAAAAAGGGCGTATGCGTTTTTTCCTGAATATATTCAGGAAAAAACGCATACGCCCTTTTTGGCCAACCAAGCAACCTGGAAAGGCAAATCAGCGCTACAGAGAAGTCTCGCTTCCCATCGGTCAAAAGGGCCATGCTGAAAAAAGTGTCAAAACCAGAAATGCAGGACAGGCCATGGAGAAATGGGAGCCTTGCTACACTGATGGGCGGGATGTAAATTGCCAACAGCCACTCTGGAGAAGTGTACGGTGTGTCCTGAAACATCTGAAAAACACAGCTTAGAGAGCATAGGGCACTTCCACTCATGGGGGTATAAATTGGGAAAATGAAAAATCAGCAAGACACAAGCACCCCAAAGTTTAGGGCTGCTCTGTTGACAAGGACCTCCACTTCATTCCACCTTAAATATCCAAGGAAAGAGAAAAATGGATAAAGAAGTTGTGGTCCTTATGTACAATGGAATATCACTCAGCCATGAAATCAATGTCATAATGTTAGTAGCAGCATGATGAGTGGATTTAGGTACGACGATTCTAAGTGAAATAAGTCACACAGAAAAGGACACTTCTCATAAGGTATCACTGATAGAGGGAATGTAAAAACCGTTACACTTGAACTGAATTACAAAACAGAACAGAGTCACACATGCAGAAAACAGACTATGGCTGCTTAACGGGAAAGGTGAGGTGGGGTGATACATAAAACAAGGGTATCAAATTAGCTCAGATACCGTTCCATAAACCCAATATGTAGTTGACAAGACCTACTCCTTGCTCAGAGAACTGGACTCAACACGCCCTATTCACCGCACAAGAATATATCTGACTAGTAATAATCTTAAAACCTATGTATTGATATCTCTCTGTTAGTGTGTCAAGTGGGTGTAAAGCGGCATAAACACAGCCGTGAAAAGCAGCTAAACCCCATTATGAAAATAAATTACTTTGAAAAACCCATGAAACAATGACAGTGAAAGAGATAGAAATTCTTACACAATGAGTTCAGGGGCTGTGATGCAACCTGGATTGACCATATCTAGACTCACAGCTGGATGAGACATAAGGGTGGACACTGTTGAGGCTGAGAGGTTTGGTGAGGTTGGGTGAGCAAACGCAGACCCTTTAAAGTAATACGGCGTGGTACCCATCACATGGGTCCCAAATCTCCAGGTTCAAGGGCATCTTCCTACATCGAAAACATGCATGAGAAACCCAGAAGATGGTACACCGTGTGATGGGGAAAGGTTTCTAAAACGCACCTCATTTCTCATCTCCTTGTGCCCGGGTTCGCCATTCCAGCCACTTTACTAGCAATCTCCCTACTTGGAGCATCAGCACCTTTAACCTCCTGTTCCGTACAGGTTGCAATTTGTCCTGAGGATGAACGGGAAGACGGGGAACCAACGAGAGACTAGCTCTTGGTGTCGGGACAGGCACAGGTCACTCTATTTTCCCATCAGGAAGAAGAATTAACCACAGGCTAAGCCTGCCCCCCGGAACCAGAACAGGGCCTGAAGCCATCCTGCGCTTTTGCGGCCAGCTCCCAAAAAAGCGAGTTGTAAAATGGAGGTTCAGGGCACTGCAATTCACAAACCTGCAGAGTTATAAATGATAACTCTCGTCCACAAATATATTGAGGGAAGGCAAAGAAGAGGATTTGAAATCAAGGCAGAATTGCACGAAACAGATTTCAGGAGGTAGATACGAATCGCCTTTAAAGCACATGAAAAGCGGCAAAACGTTGACAATGATGCCCTTGGCCAAAAAGGGCGTATGCGTTTTTTCCTGAATATATTCAGGAAAAAACGCATACGCCCTTTTTGGCCAACCAAGCAACCTGGAAAGGCAAATCAGCGCTACAGAGAAGTCTCGCTTCCCATCGGTCAAAAGGGCCATGCTGAAAAAAGTGTCAAAACCAGAAATGCAGGACAGGCCATGGAGAAATGGGAGCCTTGCTACACTGATGGGCGGGATGTAAATTGCCAACAGCCACTCTGGAGAAGTGTACGGTGTGTCCTGAAACATCTGAAAAACACAGCTTAGAGAGCATAGGGCACTTCCACTCATGGGGGTATAAATTGGGAAAATGAAAAATCAGCAAGACACAAGCACCCCAAAGTTTAGGGCTGCTCTGTTGACAAGGACCTCCACTTCATTCCACCTTAAATATCCAAGGAAAGAGAAAAATGGATAAAGAAGTTGTGGTCCTTATGTACAATGGAATATCACTCAGCCATGAAATCAATGTCATAATGTTAGTAGCAGCATGATGAGTGGATTTAGGTACGACGATTCTAAGTGAAATAAGTCACACAGAAAAGGACACTTCTCATAAGGTATCACTGATAGAGGGAATGTAAAAACCGTTACACTTGAACTGAATTACAAAACAGAACAGAGTCACACATGCAGAAAACACACTATGGCTGCTTAACGGGAAAGGTGAGGTGGGGTGATACATAAAACAAGGGTATCAAATTAGCTCAGATACCGTTCCATAAACCCAATATGTAGTAGACAAGACCTACTCCTTGCTCAGAGAACTGGACTCAACACGCCCTATTCACCGCACAAGAATATATCTGACTAGTAATAATCTTAAAACCTATGTATTGATATCTCTCTGTTAGTGTGTCAAGTGGGTGTAAAGCGGCATAAACACAGCCGTGAAAAGCAGCTAAACCCCATTATGAAAATAAATTACTTTGAAAAACCCATGAAACAACGACAGTGAAAGAGATAGAAATTCTTACACAATGAGTTCAGGGGCTGTGATGCAACCTGGATTGACCATATCTAGACCCACAGCTGGATGAGACATAAGGGTGGACACTCTTGGGGCTGAGAGGTTTGGTGAGGTTGGGTGAGCAAACGCAGACCCTTTAAAGTAATACGGCGTGGTACCCATCGCATGGGTCCCAAATCTCCAGGTTCAAGGGCATCTTCCTACATCGAAAACATGCATGAGAAACCCAGAAGATGGTACACCGTCTGATGGGGAAAGGTTTCTAAAACGCACCTCATTTCTCATCTCCTTGTGCCCGGGTTCGCCATTCCAGCCGCTTTACTAGCAATCTCCCTACTTGGAGCATCAGCACCTTTAACCTCCTGTTCCGTACAGGTTGCAATTTGTCCTGAGGATGAACGGGAAGACGGGGAACCAACGAGAGACTAGCTCTTGGTGTCGGGACAGGCACAGGTCACTCTATTTTCCCATCAGGAAGAAGAATTAACCACAGGCTCAGCCTGCCCCCCGGAACCAGAACAGGGCCTGAAGCCATCCTGCGCTTTTGCGGCCAGCTCCCAAAAAAGCGAGTTGTAAAATGGAGGTTCAGGGCACTGCAATTCACAAACCTGCAGAGTTATAAATGATAACTCTCGTCCACAAATATATTGAGGGAAGGCAAAGAAGAGGATTTGAAATCAAGGCAGAATTGCACGAAACAGATTTCAGGAGGTAGATACGAATCGCCTTTAAAGCACATGAAAAGCAGCAAAACGTTGACAATGATGCCCTTGGCCAAAAAGGGCGTATGCGTTTTTTCCTGAATATATTCAGGAAAAAACGCATACGCCCTTTTTGGCCAACCAAGCAACCTGGAAAGGCAAATCAGCGCTACAGAGAAGTCTCGCTTCCCATCGGTCAAAAGGGCCATGCTGAAAAAAGTGTCAAAACCAGAAATGCAGGACAGGCCATGGAGAAATGGGAGCCTTGCTACACTGATGGGCGGGATGTAAATTGCCATCAGCCACTCTGGAGAAGTGTACGGTGTGTCCTGAAACATCTGAAAAACACAGCTTAGAGAGCATAGGGCACTTCCACTCATGGGGGTATAAATTGGGAAAATGAAAAATCAGCAAGACACAAGCACCCCAAAGTTGAGGGCTGCTCTGTTGACAAGGACCTCCACTTCATTCCACCTTAAATATCCCAGGAAAGAGAAAAATGGATAAAGAAGTTGTGGTCCTTATGTACAATGGAATATCACTCAGCCATGAAATCAATGTCATAATGTTAGTAGCAGCATGATGAGTGGATTTAGGTACGACGATTCTAAGTGAAATAAGTCACACAGAAAAGGACACTTCTCATAAGGTATCACTGATAGAGGGAATGTAAAAACCGTTACACTTGAACTGAATTACAAAACAGAACAGAGTCACACATGCAGAAAACAGACTATGGCTGCTTAACGGGAAAGGTGAGGTGGGGTGATACATAAAACAAGGGTATCAAATTAGCTCAGATACCGTTCCATAAACCCAATATGTAGTTGACAAGACCTACTCCTTGCTCAGAGAACTGGACTCAACACGCCCTATTCACCGCACAAGAATATATCTGACTAGTAATAATCTTAAAACCTATGTATTGATATCTCTCTGTTAGTGTGTCAAGTGGGTGTAAAGCGGCATAAACACAGCCGTGAAAAGCAGCTAAACCCCATTATGAAAATAAATTACTTTGAAAAACCCATGAAACAATGACAGTGAAAGAGATAGAAATTCTTACACAATGAGTTCAGGGGCTGTGATGCAACCTGGATTGACCATATCTAGACTCACAGCTGGATGAGACATAAGGGTGGACACTCTTGGGGCTGAGAGGTTTGGTGAGGTTGGGTGAGCAAACGCAGACCCTTTAAAGTAATACGGCGTGGTACCCTTCACATGGGTCCCAAATCTCCAGGTTCAAGGGCATCTTCCTACATCGAAAACATGCATGAGAAACCCAGAAGATGGTACACCGTGTGATGGGGAAAGGTTTCTAAAACGCACCTAATTTCTCATCTCCTTGTGCCCGGGTTCGCCATTCCAGCCACTTTACTAGCAATCTCCCTACTTGGAGCATCAGCACCTTTAACCTCCTGTTCCGTACAGGTTGCAATTTGTCCTGAGGATGAACGGGAAGACGGGGAACCAACGAGAGACTAGCTCTTGGTGTCGGGACAGGCACAGGTCACTCTATTTTCCCATCAGGAAGAAGAATTAACCACAGGCTCAGCCTGCCCCCCGGAACCAGAACAGGGCCTGAAGCCATCCTGCGCTTTTGCGGCCAGCTCCCAAAAAAGCGAGTTGTAAAATGGAGGTTCAGGGCACTGCAATTCCCAAACCTGCAGAGTTATAAATGATAACTCTCGTCCACAAATATATTGAGGGAAGGCAAAGAAGAGGATTTGAAATCAAGGCAGAATTGCACGAAACAGATTTCAGGAGGTAGATACGAATCGCCTTTAAAGCACATGAAAAGCGGCAAAACGTTGACAATGATGCCCTTGGCCAAAAAGGGCGTATGCGTTTTTTCCTGAATATATTCAGGAAAAAACGCATACGCCCTTTTTGGCCAACCAAGCAACCTGGAAAGGCAAATCAGCGCTACAGAGAAGTCTCGCTTCCCATCGGTCAAAAGGGCCATGCTGAAAAAAGTGTCAAAACCAGAAATGCAGGACAGGCCATGGAGAAATGGGAGCCTTGCTACACTGATGGGCGGGATGTAAATTGCCAACAGCCACTCTGGAGAAGTGTACGGTGTGTCCTGAAACATCTGAAAAACACAGCTTAGAGAGCATAGGGCACTTCCACTCATGGGGGTATAAATTGGGAAAATGAAAAATCAGCAAGACACAAGCACCCCAAAGTTTAGGGCTGCTCTGTTGACAAGGACCTCCACTTCATTCCACCTTAAATATCCAAGGAAAGAGAAAAATGGATAAAGAAGTTGTGGTCCTTATGTACAATGGAATATCACTCAGCCATGAAATCAATGTCATAATGTTAGTAGCAGCATGATGAGTGGATTTAGGAACGACGATTCTAAGTGAAATAAGTCACACAGAAAAGGACACTTCTCATAAGGTATCACTGATAGAGGGAATGTAAAAACCGTTACACTTGAACTGAATTACAAAACAGAACAGAGTCACACATGCAGAAAACAGACTATGGCTGCTTAACGGGAAAGGTGAGGTGGGGTGATACATAAAACAAGGGTATCAAATTAGCTCAGATACCGTTCCATAAACCCAATATGTAGTTGACAAGACCTACTCCTTGCTCAGAGAACTGGACTCAACACGCCCTATTCACCGCACAAGAATATATCTGACTAGTAATAATCTTAAAACCTATGTATTGATATCTCTCTGTTAGTGTGTCAAGTGGGTGTAAAGCGGCATAAACACAGCCGTGAAAAGCAGCTAAACCCCATTATGAAAATAAATTACTTTGAAAAACCCATGAAACAATGACAGTGAAAGAGATAGAAATTCTTACACAATGAGTTCAGGGGCTGTGATGCAACCTGGATTGACCATATCTAGACTCACAGCTGGATGAGACATAAGGGTGGACACTCTTGGGGCTGAGAGGTTTGGTGAGGTTGGGTGAGCAAACGCAGACCCTTTAAAGTAATACGGCGTGGTACCCATCACATGGGTCCCAAATCTCCAGGTTCAAGGGCATCTTCCTACATCGAAAACATGCATGAGAAACCCAGAAGATGGTACACCGTGTGATGGGGAAAGGTTTCTAAAACGCACCTCATTTCTCATCTCCTTGTGCCCGGGTTCGCCATTCCAGCCACTTTACTAGCAATCTCCCTACTTGGAGCATCAGCACCTTTAACCTCCTGTTCCGTACAGGTTGCAATTTGTCCTGAGGATGAACGGGAAGACGGGGAACCAACGAGAGACTAGCTCTTGGTGTCGGGACAGGCACAGGTCACTCTATTTTCCCATCAGGAAGAAGAATTAACCACAGGCTCAGCCTGCCCCCCGGAACCAGAACAGGGCCTGAAGCCATCCTGCGCTTTTGCGGCCAGCTCCCAAAAAAGCGAGTTGTAAAATGGAGGTTCAGGGCACTGCAATTCCCAAACCTGCAGAGTTATAAATGATAACTCTCGTCCACAAATATATTGAGGGAAGGCAAAGAAGAGGATTTGAAATCAAGGCAGAATTGCACGAAACAGATTTCAGGAGGTAGATACGAATCGCCTTTAAAGCACATGAAAAGCGGCAAAACGTTGACAATGATGCCCTTGGCCAAAAAGGGCGTATGCGTTTTTTCCTGAATATATTCAGGAAAAAACGCATACGCCCTTTTTGGCCAACCAAGCAACCTGGAAAGGCAAATCAGCGCTACAGAGAAGTCTCGCTTCCCATCGGTCAAAAGGGCCATGCTGAAAAAAGTGTCAAAACCAGAAATGCAGGACAGGCCATGGAGAAATGGGAGCCTTGCTACACTGATGGGCGGGATGTAAATTGCCAACAGCCACTCTGGAGAAGTGTACGGTGTGTCCTGAAACATCTGAAAAACACAGCTTAGAGAGCATAGGGCACTTCCACTCATGGGGGTATAAATTGGGAAAATGAAAAATCAGCAAGACACAAGCACCCCAAAGTTTAGGGCTGCTCTGTTGACAAGGACCTCCACTTCATTCCACCTTAAATATCCAAGGAAAGAGAAAAATGGATAAAGAAGTTGTGGTCCTTATGTACAATGGAATATCACTCAGCCATGAAATCAATGTCATAATGTTAGTAGCAGCATGATGAGTGGATTTAGGTACGACGATTCTAAGTGAAATAAGTCACACAGAAAAGGACACTTCTCATAAGGTATCACTGATAGAGGGAATGTAAAAACCGTTACACTTGAACTGAATTACAAAACAGAACAGAGTCACACATGCAGAAAACAGACTATGGCTGCTTAACGGGAAAGGTGAGGTGGGGTGATACATAAAACAAGGGTATCAAATTAGCTCAGATACCGTTCCATAAACCCAATATGTAGTTGACAAGACCTACTCCTTGCTCAGAGAACTGGACTCAACACGCCCTATTCACCGCACAAGAATATATCTGACTAGTAATAATCTTAAAACCTATGTATTGATATCTCTCTGTTAGTGTGTCAAGTGGGTGTAAAGCGGCATAAACACAGCCGTGAAAAGCAGCTAAACCCCATTATGAAAATAAATTACTTTGAAAAACCCATGAAACAATGACAGTGAAAGAGATAGAAATTCTTACACAATGAGTTCAGGGGCTGTGATGCAACCTGGATTGACCATATCTAGACTCACAGCTGGATGAGACATAAGGGTGGACACTGTTGAGGCTGAGAGGTTTGGTGAGGTTGGGTGAGCAAACGCAGACCCTTTAAAGTAATACGGCGTGGTACCCATCACATGGGTCCCAAATCTCCAGGTTCAAGGGCATCTTCCTACATCGAAAACATGCATGAGAAACCCAGAAGATGGTACACCGTGTGATGGGGAAAGGTTTCTAAAACGCACCTCATTTCTCATCTCCTTGTGCCCGGGTTCGCCATTCCAGCCACTTTACTAGCAATCTCCCTACTTGGAGCATCAGCACCTTTAACCTCCTGTTCCGTACAGGTTGCAATTTGTCCTGAGGATGAACGGGAAGACGGGGAACCAACGAGAGACTAGCTCTTGGTGTCGGGACAGGCACAGGTCACTCTATTTTCCCATCAGGAAGAAGAATTAACCACAGGCTAAGCCTGCCCCCCGGAACCAGAACAGGGCCTGAAGCCATCCTGCGCTTTTGCGGCCAGCTCCCAAAAAAGCGAGTTGTAAAATGGAGGTTCAGGGCACTGCAATTCACAAACCTGCAGAGTTATAAATGATAACTCTCGTCCACAAATATATTGAGGGAAGGCAAAGAAGAGGATTTGAAATCAAGGCAGAATTGCACGAAACAGATTTCAGGAGGTAGATACGAATCGCCTTTAAAGCACATGAAAAGCGGCAAAACGTTGACAATGATGCCCTTGGCCAAAAAGGGCGTATGCGTTTTTTCCTGAATATATTCAGGAAAAAACGCATACGCCCTTTTTGGCCAACCAAGCAACCTGGAAAGGCAAATCAGCGCTACAGAGAAGTCTCGCTTCCCATCGGTCAAAAGGGCCATGCTGAAAAAAGTGTCAAAACCAGAAATGCAGGACAGGCCATGGAGAAATGGGAGCCTTGCTACACTGATGGGCGGGATGTAAATTGCCAACAGCCACTCTGGAGAAGTGTACGGTGTGTCCTGAAACATCTGAAAAACACAGCTTAGAGAGCATAGGGCACTTCCACTCATGGGGGTATAAATTGGGAAAATGAAAAATCAGCAAGACACAAGCACCCCAAAGTTTAGGGCTGCTCTGTTGACAAGGACCTCCACTTCATTCCACCTTAAATATCCAAGGAAAGAGAAAAATGGATAAAGAAGTTGTGGTCCTTATGTACAATGGAATATCACTCAGCCATGAAATCAATGTCATAATGTTAGTAGCAGCATGATGAGTGGATTTAGGTACGACGATTCTAAGTGAAATAAGTCACACAGAAAAGGACACTTCTCATAAGGTATCACTGATAGAGGGAATGTAAAAACCGTTACACTTGAACTGAATTACAAAACAGAACAGAGTCACACATGCAGAAAACACACTATGGCTGCTTAACGGGAAAGGTGAGGTGGGGTGATACATAAAACAAGGGTATCAAATTAGCTCAGATACCGTTCCATAAACCCAATATGTAGTAGACAAGACCTACTCCTTGCTCAGAGAACTGGACTCAACACGCCCTATTCACCGCACAAGAATATATCTGACTAGTAATAATCTTAAAACCTATGTATTGATATCTCTCTGTTAGTGTGTCAAGTGGGTGTAAAGCGGCATAAACACAGCCGTGAAAAGCAGCTAAACCCCATTATGAAAATAAATTACTTTGAAAAACCCATGAAACAACGACAGTGAAAGAGATAGAAATTCTTACACAATGAGTTCAGGGGCTGTGATGCAACCTGGATTGACCATATCTAGACCCACAGCTGGATGAGACATAAGGGTGGACACTCTTGGGGCTGAGAGGTTTGGTGAGGTTGGGTGAGCAAACGCAGACCCTTTAAAGTAATACGGCGTGGTACCCATCGCATGGGTCCCAAATCTCCAGGTTCAAGGGCATCTTCCTACATCGAAAACATGCATGAGAAACCCAGAAGATGGTACACCGTCTGATGGGGAAAGGTTTCTAAAACGCACCTCATTTCTCATCTCCTTGTGCCCGGGTTCGCCATTCCAGCCGCTTTACTAGCAATCTCCCTACTTGGAGCATCAGCACCTTTAACCTCCTGTTCCGTACAGGTTGCAATTTGTCCTGAGGATGAACGGGAAGACGGGGAACCAACGAGAGACTAGCTCTTGGTGTCGGGACAGGCACAGGTCACTCTATTTTCCCATCAGGAAGAAGAATTAACCACAGGCTCAGCCTGCCCCCCGGAACCAGAACAGGGCCTGAAGCCATCCTGCGCTTTTGCGGCCAGCTCCCAAAAAAGCGAGTTGTAAAATGGAGGTTCAGGGCACTGCAATTCACAAACCTGCAGAGTTATAAATGATAACTCTCGTCCACAAATATATTGAGGGAAGGCAAAGAAGAGGATTTGAAATCAAGGCAGAATTGCACGAAACAGATTTCAGGAGGTAGATACGAATCGCCTTTAAAGCACATGAAAAGCAGCAAAACGTTGACAATGATGCCCTTGGCCAAAAAGGGCGTATGCGTTTTTTCCTGAATATATTCAGGAAAAAACGCATACGCCCTTTTTGGCCAACCAAGCAACCTGGAAAGGCAAATCAGCGCTACAGAGAAGTCTCGCTTCCCATCGGTCAAAAGGGCCATGCTGAAAAAAGTGTCAAAACCAGAAATGCAGGACAGGCCATGGAGAAATGGGAGCCTTGCTACACTGATGGGCGGGATGTAAATTGCCATCAGCCACTCTGGAGAAGTGTACGGTGTGTCCTGAAACATCTGAAAAACACAGCTTAGAGAGCATAGGGCACTTCCACTCATGGGGGTATAAATTGGGAAAATGAAAAATCAGCAAGACACAAGCACCCCAAAGTTTAGGGCTGCTCTGTTGACAAGGACCTCCACTTCATTCCACCTTAAATATCCAAGGAAAGAGAAAAATGGATAAAGAAGTTGTGGTCCTTATGTACAATGGAATATCACTCAGCCATGAAATCAATGTCATAATGTTAGTAGCAGCATGATGAGTGGATTTAGATACGACGATTCTAACAGAAATAAGTCACACAGAAAAGGACACTTCTCATAAGGTATCACTTTTAGAGGGAATGTAAAAACCGTTACACTTGAACTGAATTACAAAACAGAACAGAGTCACACATGCAGAAAACAGACTATGGCTGCTTAACGGGAAAGGTGAGGTGGGGTGATACATAAAACAAGGGTATCAAATTAGCTCAGATACCGTTCCATAAACCCAATATGTAGTAGACAAGACCTACTCCTTGCTCAGAGAACTGGACTCAACACGCCCTATTCACCGCACAAGAATATATCTGACTAGTAATAATCTTAAAACCTATGTATTGATATCTCTCTGTTAGTGTGTCAAGTGGGTGTAAAGCGGCATAAACACAGCCGTGAAAAGCAGCTAAACCCCATTATGAAAATAAATTACTTTGAAAAACCCGTGAAACAACGACAGTGAAAGAGATAGAAATTCTTACACAATGAGTTCAGGGGCTGTGATGCAACCTGGATTGACCATATCTAGACCCACAGCTGGATGAGACATAAGGGTGGACACTCTTGGGGCTGAGAGGTTTGGTGAGGTTGGGTGAGCAAACGCAGACCCTTTAAAGTAATACGGCGTGGTACCTATCGCATGGATCCCAAATCTCCAGGTTCAAGGGCATCTTCCTACATCAAAAACATGCATGAGAAACCCAGAAGATGGTACACCGTCTGATGGGGAAAGGTTTCTAAAACGCACCTCATTTCTCATCTCCTTGTGCCCGGGTTCGCCATTCCAGCCGCTTTACTAGAAATCTCCCTACTTGGAGCATCAGCACCTTTAACCTCCTGTTCCGTACAGGTTGCAATTTGTCCTGAGGATGAACGGGAAGACGGGGAACCAACGAGAGACTAGCTCTTGGTGTCGGGACAGGCACAGGTCACTCTATTTTCCCATCAGGAAGAAGAATTAACCACAGGCTCAGCCTGCCCCCCGGAACCAGAACAGGGCCTGAAGCCATCCTGCGCTTTTGCGGCCAGCTCCCAAAAAAGCGAGTTGTAAAATGGAGGTTCAGGGCACTGCAATTCACAAACCTGCAGAGTTATAAATGATAACTTTCGTCCACAAATATATTGAGGGAAGGCAAAGAAGAGGATTTGAAATCAAGGCAGAATTGCACGAAACAGATTTCAGGAGGTAGATACGAATCGCCTTTAAAGCACATGAAAAGCGGCAAAACGTTGACAATGATGCCCTTGGCCAAAAAGGGCGTATGCATTTTTTCCTGAATATATTCAGGAAAAAACGCATACGCCCTTTTTGGCCAACCAAGCAACCTGGAAAGGCAAATCAGTGCTACAGAGAAGTCTCGCTTCCCATCGGTCAAAAGGGCCATGCTGAAAAAAGTGTCAAAACCAGAAATGCAGTACAGGCCATGGAGAAATGGGAGCCTTGCTACACTGATGGGCGGGATGTAAATTGCCAACAGCCACTCTGGAGAAGTGTACGGTGTGTCCTGAAACATCTGAAAAACACAGCTTAGAGAGCATAGGGCACTTCCACTCATGGGGGTATAAATTGGAAAAATGAAAAATCAGCAAGACACAAGCACCCCAAAGTTGAGGGCTGCTCTGTTGACAAGGACCTCCACTTCATTCCACCTTCAATATCCCAGGAAAGAGAAAAATGGATAAAGAAGTTGTGGTCCTTATGTACAATGGAATATCACTCAGCCATGAAATCAATGTCATAAGGTTAGTAGCAGCATGATGAGTGGATTTAGGTACGACGATTCTAAGTGAAATAAGTCACACAGAAAAGGACACTTCTCATAAGGTATCACTGATAGAGGGAATGTAAAAACCGTTACACTTGAACTGAATTACAAAACAGAACAGAGTCACACATGCAGAAAACACACTATGGCTGCTTAACGGGAAAGGTGAGGTGGGGTGATACATGAAACAAGGGTATCAAATTAGCTCAGATACCGTTCCATAAACCCAATATGTAATAGACAAGACCTACTCCTTGCTCAGAGAACTGGACTCAACACGCCCTATTCACCGCACAAGAATATATCTGACTAGTAATAATCTTAAAACCTATGTATTGATATCTCTCTGTTAGTGTGTCAAGTGGGTGTAAAGCGACATAAACACAGCAGTGAAAAGCAGCTAAACCCCATTATGAAAAAAAATTACTTTGAAAAACCCATGAAACAACGACAGTGAAAGAGAGAGAAATTCTTACACAATGCGTTCAGGGGCTGTGATGCAACCTGGATTGACCATATCTAGACCCACAGCTGAATGAGACATAAGGGTGGACACTCTTGGGGCTGAGAGGTTTGGTGAGGTTGGGTGAGCAAACGCAGACCCTTTAAAGTAATACTGCGTGGTACCCATCGCATGGGTCCCAAATCTCCAGGTTCAAGGGCATCTTCCTACATCGAAAACATGCATGAGAAACCCAGAAGATGGTACACCGTGTGATGGGGAAAGGTTTCTAAAACGCACCTAATTTCTCATCTCCTTGTGCCCGGGTTCGCCTTTCCAGCCGCTTTACTAGCAATCTCCCTACTTGGAGCATCAGCACCTTTAACCTCCTGTTCCGTACAGGTTGCAATTTGTCCTGAGGATGAACGGGAAGACGGGGAACCAACGAGAGACTAGCTCTTGGTGTCGGGACAGGCACAGGTCACTCTATTTTCTCATCAGGAAGAAGAATTAACCACAGGCTCAGCCTGCCCCCCGGAACCAGAACAGGGCCTGAAGCCATCCTGCGCTTTTGCGGCCAGCTCCCAAAAAAGCGAGTTGTAAAATGGAGGTTCAGGGCACTGCAATTCCCAAACCTGCAGAGTTATAAATGATAACTCTCGTCCACAAATATATTGAGGGAAGGCAAAGAAGAGGATTTGAAATCAAGGCAGAATTGCACGAAACAGATTTCAGGAGGTAGATACGAATCGCCTTTAAAGCACATGAAAAGCGGCAAAACGTTGACAATGATGCCCTTGGCCAAAAAGGGCGTATGCGTTTTTTCCTGAATATATTCAGGAAAAAACGCATACGCCCTTTTTGGCCAACCAAGCAACCTGGAAAGGCAAATCAGCGCTACAGAGAAGTCTCGCTTCCCATCGGTCAAAAGGGCCATGCTGAAAAAAGTGTCAAAACCAGAAATGCAGGACAGGCCATGGAGAAATGGGAGCCTTGCTACACTGATGGGCGGGATGTAAATTGCCAACAGCCACTCTGGAGAAGTGTACGGTGTGTCCTGAAACATCTGAAAAACACAGCTTAGAGAGCATAGGGCACTTCCACTCATGGGGGTATAAATTGGGAAAATGAAAAATCAGCAAGACACAAGCACCCCAAAGTTTAGGGCTGCTCTGTTGACAAGGACCTCCACTTCATTCCACCTTAAATATCCCAGGAAAGAGAAAAATGGATAAAGAAGTTGTGGTCCTTATGTACAATGGAATATCACTCAGCCATGAAATCAATGTCATAAGGTTAGTAGCAGCATGATGAGTGGATTTAGGTACGACGATTCTAAGTGAAATAAGTCACACAGAAAAGGACACTTCTCATAAGGTATCACTGATAGATGGAATGTAAAAAGCGTTACACTTGAACTGAATTACAAAACAGAACAGAGTCACACATGCAGAAAACACACTATGGCTGCTTAACGGGAAAGGTGAGGTGGGGTGATACATGAAACAAGGGTATCAAATTAGCTCAGATACCGTTCCATAAACCCAATATGTAGTAGACAAGACCTACTCCTTGCTCAGAGAACTGTACTCAACACGCCCTATTCACCGCACAAGAATATATCTGACTAGTAATAATCTTAAAACCTATGTATTGAAATCTCTCTCTGTTAGTGTGTCAAGTGGGTGTAAAGCGGCATAAACACAGCAGTGAAAAGCAGCTAAACCCCATTATGAAAATAAATTACTTTGAAAAACCCATGAAACAACGACAGTGAAAGAGAGAGAAATTCTTACACAATGCGTTCAGGGGCTGTGATGCAACCTGGATTGACCATATCTAGACCCACAGCTGGATGAGACATAAGGGTGGACACTCTTGGGGCTGAGAGGTTTGGTGAGGTTGGGTGAGCAAACGCAGACCCTTTAAAGTAATACTGCGTGGTACCCATCGCATGGGTCCCAAATCTCCAGGTTCAAGGGCATCTTCCTACATCAAAAACATGCATGAGAAACCCAGAAGATGGTACACCGTGTGATGGGGAAAGGTTTCTAAAACGCACCTAATTTCTCATCTCCTTGTGCCCGGGTTCGCCATTCCAGCCGCTTTACTAGCAATCTCCCTACTTGGAGCATCAGCACCTTTAACCTCCTGTTCCGTACAGGTTGCAATTTGTCCTGAGGATGAACGGGAAGACGGGGAACCAACGAGAGACTAGCTCTTGGTGTCGGGACAGGCACAGGTCACTCTATTTTCCCATCAGGAAGAAGAATTAACCACAGGCTCAGCCTGCCCCCCGGAACCAGAACAGGGCCTGAAGCCATCCTGCGCTTTTGCGGCCAGCTCCCAAAAAAGCGAGTTGTAAAATGGAGGTTCAGGGCACTGCAATTCAGAAACCTGCAGAGTTATAAATGATAACTCTCGTCCACAAATATATTGAGGGAAGGCAAAGAAGAGGATTTGAAATCAAGGCAGAATTGCACGAAACAGATTTCAGGAGGTAGATACGAATCGCCTTTAAAGCACATGAAAAGCGGCAAAACGTTGACAATGATGCCCTTGGCCAAAAAGGGCGTATGCGTTTTTTCCTGAATATATTCAGGAAAAAACGCATACGCCCTTTTTGGCCAACCAAGCAACCTGGAAAGGCAAATCAGCGCTACAGAGAAGTCTCGCTTCCCATCGGTCAAAAGGGCCATGCTGAAAAAAGTGTCAAAACCAGAAATGCAGGACAGGCCATGGAGAAATGGGAGCCTTGCTACACTGATGGGCGGGATGTAAATTGCCAACAGCCACTCTGGAGAAGTGTACGGTGTGTCCTGAAACATCTGAAAAACACAGCTTAGAGAGCATAGGGCACTTCCACTCATGGGGGTATAAATTGGGAAAATTAAAAATCAGCAAGACACAAGCACCCCAAAGTTTAGGGCTGCTCTGTTGACCAGGACCTCCACTTCATTCCACCTTAAATATCCCAGGAAACAGAAAAATGGATAAAGAAGTTGTGGTCCTTATGTACAATGGAATATCACTCAGCCATGAAATCAATGTCATAATGTTAGTAGCAGCATGATGAGTGGATTTAGATACGACGATTCTAAGTGAAATAAGTCACACAGAAAAGGACACTTCTCATAAGGTATCACTTTTAGAGGGAATGTAAAAACCGTTACACTTGAACTGAATTACAAAACAGAACAGAGTCACACATGCAGAAAACAGACTATGGCTGCTTAACGGAAAAGGTGAGATGGGGTGATACATAAAACAAGGGTATCAAATTAGCTCAGACACCGTTCCATAAACCCAATATGTAGTAGACAAGACCTACTCCTTGCTCAGAGAACTGGACTCAACACGCCCTATTCACCGCACAAGAATATATCTGACTAGTAATAATCTTAAAACCTATGTATTGATATCTCTCTGTTAGTGTGTCAAGTGGGTGTAAAGCGGCATAAACACAGCCGTGAAAAGCAGCTAAACCCCATTATGAAAATAAATTACTTTGAAAAACCCATGAAACAACGACAGTGAAAGAGATAGAAATTCTTACACAATGAGTTCAGGGGCTGTGATGCAACCTGGATTGACCATATCTAGACCCACAGCTGGATGAGACATAAGGGTGGACACTCTTGGGGCTGAGAGGTTTGGTGAGGTTGGGTGAGCAAACGCAGACCCTTTAAAGTAATACTGCGTGGTACCCATCGCATGGGTCCCAAATCTCCAGGTTCAAGGGCATCTTCCTACATCGAAAACATGCATGAGAAACCCAGAAGATGGTACACCGTGTGATGGGGAAAGGTTTCTAAAACGCACCTCATTTCTCATCTCCTTGTGCCCGGGTTCGCCATTCCAGCCGCTTTACTAGCAATCTCCCTACTTGGAGCATCAGCACCTTTAACCTCCTGTTCCGTACAGGTTGCAATTTGTCCTGAGGATGAACGGGAAGACGGGGAACCAACGAGAGACTAGCTCTTGGTGTCGGGACAGGCACAGGTCACTCTATTTTCCCATCAGGAAGAAGAATTAACCACAGGCTCAGCCTGCCCCCCGGAACCAGAACAGGGCCTGAAGCCATCCAGCGCTTTTGCGGCCAGCTCCCAAAAAAGCGAGTTGTAAAATGGAGGTTCAGGGCACTGCAATTCACAAACCTGCAGAGTTATAAATGATAACTCTCGTCCACAAATATATTGAGGGAAGGCAAAGAAGAGGATTTGAAATCAAGGCAGAATTGCACGAAACAGATTTCAGGAGGTAGATACGAATCGCCTTTAAAGCACACGAAAAGCGGCAAAACGTTGACAATGATGCCCTTGGCCAAAAAGGGCGTATGCGTTTTTTCCTGAATATATTCAGGAAAAAACGCATACGCCCTTTTTGGCCAACCAAGCAACCTGGAAAGGCAAATCAGCGCTACAGAGAAGTCTCGCTTCCCATCGGTCAAAAGGGCCATGCTGAAAAAAGTGTCAAAACCAGAAATGCAGGACAGGCCATGGAGAAATGGGAGCCTTGCTACACTGATGGGCGGGATGTAAATTGCCAACAGCCACTCTGGAGAAGTGTACGGTGTGTCCTGAAACATCTGAAAAACACATCTTAGAGAGCATAGGGCACTTCCACTCATGGGGGTATAAATTGGCAAAATTAAAAATCAGCAAGACACAAGCACCCCAAAGTTGAGGGCTGCTCTGTTGACAAGGACCTCCACTTCATTCCACCTTAAATATCCCAGGAAAGAGAAAAATGGATAAAGAAGTTCTGGTCCTTATGTACAATGGAATATCACTCAGCCATGAAATCAATGTCATAAGGTTAGTAGCAGCATGATGAGTGGATTTAGGTACGACGATTCTAAGTGAAATAAGTCACACAGAAAAGGACACTTCTCATAAGGTATCACTGATAGAGGGAATGTAAAAACCGTTACACTTGAACTGAATTACAAAACAGAACAGAGTCACACATGCAGAAAACAGACTATGGCTGCTTAACGGGAAAGGTAAGGTGGGGTGATACATAAAACAAGCGTTTCAAATTAGCTCAGCTACCGTTCCATAAACCCAATATGTAATAGACAAGACCTACTCCTTGCTCAGAGAACTGTACTCAACACGCCCTATTCAATGCACAAGAATATATCTGACTAGTAATAATCTTAAAACCTATGTATTGATATCTCTCTGTTAGTGTGTCAAGTGCGTGTAAAGCGGCATAAACACAGCCGTGAAAAGCAGCTAAACCCCATTATGAAAATAAATTACTTTGAAAAACCCATGAAACAACGACAGTGAAAGAGATAGAAATTCTTACACAATGAGTTCAGGGGCTGTGATGCAACCTGGATTGACCATATCTAGACCCACAGCTGGATGAGACATAAGGGTGGACACTCTTGGGGCTGAGAGGTTTGGTGAGGTTGGGTGAGCAAACGCAGACCCTTTAAAGTAATACTGCGTGGTACCCATCGCATGGGTCCCAAATCTCCAGGTTCAAGGGCATCTTCCTACATCGAAAACATGCATGAGAAACCCAGAAGATGGTACACCGTGTGATGGGGAAAGGTTTCTAAAACGCACCTCATTTCTCATCTCCTTGTGCCCGGGTTCGCCATTCCAGCCACTTTACTAGCAATCTCCCTACTTGGAGCATCAGCACCTTTAACCTCCTGTTCCGTACAGGTTGCAATTTGTCCTGAGGATGAACGGGAAGACGGGGAACCAACGAGAGACTAGCTCTTGGTGTTGGGACAGGCACAGGTCACTCTATTTTCCCATCAGGAAGAAGAATTAACCACAGGCTCAGCCTGCCCCCCGGAACCAGAACAGGGCCTGTAGCCATCCTGCGCTTTTGCGGCCAGCTCCCAAAAAAGCGAGTTGTAAAATGGAGGTTCAGGGCACTGCAATTCACAAACCTGCAGAGTTATAAATGATAACTCTCGTTCACAAATATATTGAGGGAAGGCAAAGAAGAGGATTTGAAATCAAGGCAGAATTGCAGGAAACAGATTTCAGGAGGTAGATTCGAATCGCCTTTAAAGCACATGAAAAGCGGTAAAATGTTGACAATGATGCCCTTGGCAAAAAAGGGCGTATGCGTTTTTTCCTGAATATATTCAGGAAAAAACGCATACGCCCTTTTTGGCCAACCAAGCAACCTGGAAAGGCAAATCAGCGCTACAAAGAAGTCTCGCTTCCCATCGGTCAAAAGGGCCATGCTGAAAAAAGTGTCAAAACCAGAAATGCAGGACAGGCCATGGAGAAATGAGAGCCTTGCTACACTGATGGGCGGGATGTAAATTGCCAACAGCCACTCTGGAGAAGTGTACGGTGTGTCCTGAAACATCTGAAAAACACAGCTTAGAGAGCATAGGGCACTTCCACTCATGGGGGTATAAATTGGGAAAATGAAACATCAGCAAGACACAAGCACCCCAAAGTTGAGGGCTGCTCTGTTGACAAGGACCTCCACTTCATTCCACCTTAAATATCCCAGGAAAGAGAAAAATGGATAAAGAAGTTGTGGTCCTTTTGTACAATGGAATATCACTCAGCCATGAAATCAATGTCATAAGGTTAGTAGCAGCATGATGAGTGGATTTAGGTACGACGATTCTAAGTGAAATAAGTCACACAGAAAAGGACACTTCTCATAAGGTATCACTGATAGAGGGAATGTAAAAACCGTTACACTTGAACTGAATTACAAAACAGAACAGAGTCACACATGCAGAAAACAGACTATGGCTGCTTAACGGGAAAGGTGAGGTGGGGTGATACATAAAACAAGGGTATCAAATTAGCTCAGATACCGTTCCATAAACCCAATATGTAGTTGACAAGACCTACTCCTTGCTCAGAGAACTGGACTCAACACGCCCTATTCACCGCACAAGAATATATCTGACTAGTAATAATCTTAAAACCTATGTATTGATATCTCTCTGTTAGTGTGTCAAGTGGGTGTAAAGCGGCATAAACACAGCCGTGAAAAGCAGCTAAACCCCATTATGAAAATAAATTACTTTGAAACACCCATGAAACAACGACAGTGAAAGAGATAGAAATTCTTACACAATGAGTTCAGGGGCTGTGATGCAACCTGGATTGACCATATCTAGACTCACAGCTGGATGAGACATAAGGGTGGACACTCTTGGGGCTGAGAGGTTTGGTGAGGTTGGGTGAGCAAACGCAGACCCTTTAAAGTAATACGGCGTGGTACCCATCGCATGGGTCCCAAATCTCCAGGTTCAAGGGCATCTTCCTACATCGAAAACATGCATGAGAAACCCAGAAGATGGTACACCGTGTGATGGGGAAAGGTTTCTAAAACGCACCTCATTTCTCATCTCCTTGTGCCCGGGTTCGCCATTCCAGCCACTTTACTAGCAATCTCCCTACTTGGAGCATCAGCACCTTTAACCTCCTGTTCCGTACAGGTTGCAATTTGTCCTGAGGATGAACGGGAAGACGGGGAACCAACGAGAGACTAGCTCTTGGTGTCGGGACAGGCACAGGTCACTCTATTTTCCCATCAGGAAGAAGAATTAACCACAGGCTCAGCCTGCCCCCCGGAACCAGAACAGGGCCTGAAGCCATCCTGCGCTTTTGCGGCCAGCTCCCAAAAAAGCGAGTTGTAAAATGGAGGTTCAGGGCACTGCAATTCCCAAACCTGCAGAGTTATAAATGATAACTCTCGTCCACAAATATATTGAGGGAAGGCAAAGAAGAGGATTTGAAATCAAGGCAGAATTGCACGAAACAGATTTCAGGAGGTAGATACGAATCGCCTTTAAAGCACATGAAAAGCGGCAAAACGTTGACAATGATGCCCTTGGCCAAAAAGGGCGTATGCGTTTTTTCCTGAATATATTCAGGAAAAAACGCATACGCCCTTTTTGGCCAACCAAGCAACCTGGAAAGGCAAATCAGCGCTACAGAGAAGTCTCGCTTCCCATCGGTCAAAAGGGCCATGCTGAAAAAAGTGTCAAAACCAGAAATGCAGGACAGGCCATGGAGAAATGGGAGCCTTGCTACACTGATGGGCGGGATGTAAATTGCCAACAGCCACTCTGGAGAAGTGTACGGTGTGTCCTGAAACATCTGAAAAACACAGCTTAGAGAGCATAGGGCACTTCCACTCATGGGGGTATAAATTGGGAAAATGAAAAATCAGCAAGACACAAGCACCCCAAAGTTTAGGGCTGCTCTGTTGACAAGGACCTCCACTTCATTCCACCTTAAATATCCAAGGAAAGAGAAAAATGGATAAAGAAGTTGTGGTCCTTATGTACAATGGAATATCACTCAGCCATGAAATCAATGTCATAATGTTAGTAGCAGCATGATGAGTGGATTTAGGTACGACGATTCTAAGTGAAATAAGTCACACAGAAAAGGACACTTCTCATAAGGTATCACTGATAGAGGGAATGTAAAAACCGTTACACTTGAACTGAATTACAAAACAGAACAGAGTCACACATGCAGAAAACAGACTATGGCTTCTTAACGGGAAAGGTGAGGTGGGGTGATACATAAAACAAGGGTATCAAATTAGCTCAGATACCGTTCCATAAACCCAATATGTAGTAGACAAGACCTACTCCTTGCTCAGAGAACTGTACTCAACACGCCCTATTCACCGCACAAGAATATATCTGACTAGTAATAATCTTAAAACCTATGTATTGATATCTCTCTGTTAGTGTGTCAAGTGGGTGTAAAGCGGCATAAACACAGCCGTGAAAAGCAGCTAAACCCCATTATGAAAATAAATTACTTTGAAAAACCCATGAAACAACGACAGTGAAAGAGATAGAAATTCTTACACAATGAGTTCAGGGGCTGTGATGCAACCTGGATTGACCATATCTAGACCCACAGCTGGATGAGACATAAGGGTGGACACTCTTGGGGCTGAGAGGTTTGGTGAGGTTGGGTGAGCAAACGCAGACCCTTTAAAGTAATACGGCGTGGTACCCATCGCATGGGTCCCAAATCTCCAGGTTCAAGGGCATCTTCCTACATCGAAAACATGCATGAGAAACCCAGAAGATGGTACACCGTCTGATGGGGAAAGGTTTCTAAAACGCACCTCATTTCTCATCTCCTTGTGCCCGGGTTCGCCATTCCAGCCACTTTACTAGCAATCTCCCTACTTGGAGCATCAGCACCTTTAACCTCCTGTTCCGTACAGGTTGCAATTTGTCCTGAGGATGAACGGGAAGACGGGGAACCAACGAGAGACTAGCTCTTGGTGTCGGGACAGGCACAGGTCACTCTATTTTCCCATCAGGAAGAAGAATTAACCACAGGCTCAGCCTGCCCCCCGGAACCAGAACAGGGCCTGAAGCCATCCTGCGCTTTTGCGGCCAGCTCCCAAAAAAGCGAGTTGTAAAATGGAGGTTCAGGGCACTGCAATTCACAAACCTGCAGAGTTATAAATGATAACTCTCGTCCACAAATATATTGAGGGAAGGCAAAGAAGAGGATTTGAAATCAAGGCAGAATTGCACGAAACAGATTTCAGGAGGTAGATACGAATCGCCTTTAAAGCACATGAAAAGCAGCAAAACGTTGACAATGATGCCCTTGGCCAAAAAGGGCGTATGCGTTTTTTCCTGAATATATTCAGGAAAAAACGCATACGCCCTTTTTGGCCAACCAAGCAACCTGGAAAGGCAAATCAGCGCTACAGAGAAGTCTCGCTTCCCATCGGTCAAAAGGGCCATGCTGAAAAAAGTGTCAAAACCAGAAATGCAGGACAGGCCATGGAGAAATGGGAGCCTTGCTACACTGATGGGCGGGATGTAAATTGCCATCAGCCACTCTGGAGAAGTGTACGGTGTGTCCTGAAACATCTGAAAAACACAGCTTAGAGAGCATAGGGCACTTCCACTCATGGGGGTATAAATTGGGAAAATGAAAAATCAGCAAGACACAAGCACCCCAAAGTTTAGGGCTGCTCTGTTGACAAGGACCTCCACTTCATTCCACCTTAAATATCCAAGGAAAGAGAAAAATGGATAAAGAAGTTGTGGTCCTTATGTACAATGGAATATCACTCAGCCATGAAATCAATGTCATAATGTTAGTAGCAGCATGATGAGTGGATTTAGATACGACGATTCTAACAGAAATAAGTCACACAGAAAAGGACACTTCTCATAAGGTATCACTTTTAGAGGGAATGTAAAAACCGTTACACTTGAACTGAATTACAAAACAGAACAGAGTCACACATGCAGAAAACAGACTATGGCTGCTTAACGGGAAAGGTGAGGTGGGGTGATACATAAAACAAGGGTATCAAATTAGCTCAGATACCGTTCCATAAACCCAATATGTAGTAGACAAGACCTACTCCTTGCTCAGAGAACTGGACTCAACACGCCCTATTCACCGCACAAGAATATATCTGACTAGTAATAATCTTAAAACCTATGTATTGATATCTCTCTGTTAGTGTGTCAAGTGGGTGTAAAGCGGCATAAACACAGCCGTGAAAAGCAGCTAAACCCCATTATGAAAATAAATTACTTTGAAAAACCCATGAAACAACGACAGTGAAAGAGATAGAAATTCTTACACAATGAGTTCAGGGGCTGTGATGCAACCTGGATTGACCATATCTAGACCCACAGCTGGATGAGACATAAGGGTGGACACTCTTGGGGCTGAGAGGTTTGGTGAGGTTGGGTGAGCAAACGCAGACCCTTTAAAGTAATACGGCGTGGTACCTATCGCATGGGTCCCAAATCTCCAGGTTCAAGGGCATCTTCCTACATCAAAAACATGCATGAGAAACCCAGAAGATGGTACACCGTCTGATGGGGAAAGGTTTCTAAAACGCACCTCATTTCTCATCTCCTTGTGCCCGGGTTCGCCATTCCAGCCGCTTTACTAGAAATCTCCCTACTTGGAGCATCAGCACCTTTAACCTCCTGTTCCGTACAGGTTGCAATTTGTCCTGAGGATGAACGGGAAGACGGGGAACCAACGAGAGACTAGCTCTTGGTGTCGGGACAGGCACAGGTCACTCTATTTTCCCATCAGGAAGAAGAATTAACCACAGGCTCAGCCTGCCCCCCGGAACCAGAACAGGGCCTGAAGCCATCCTGCGCTTTTGCGGCCAGCTCCCAAAAAAGCGAGTTGTAAAATGGAGGTTCAGGGCACTGCAATTCACAAACCTGCAGAGTTATAAATGATAACTTTCGTCCACAAATATATTGAGGGAAGGCAAAGAAGAGGATTTGAAATCAAGGCAGAATTGCACGAAACAGATTTCAGGAGGTAGATACGAATCGCCTTTAAAGCACATGAAAAGCGGCAAAACGTTGACAATGATGCCCTTGGCCAAAAAGGGCGTATGCATTTTTTCCTGAATATATTCAGGAAAAAACGCATACGCCCTTTTTGGCCAACCAAGCAACCTGGAAAGGCAAATCAGTGCTACAGAGAAGTCTCGCTTCCCATCGGTCAAAAGGGCCATGCTGAAAAAAGTGTCAAAACCAGAAATGCAGTACAGGCCATGGAGAAATGGGAGCCTTGCTACACTGATGGGCGGGATGTAAATTGCCAACAGCCACTCTGGAGAAGTGTACGGTGTGTCCTGAAACATCTGAAAAACACAGCTTAGAGAGCATAGGGCACTTCCACTCATGGGGGTATAAATTGGAAAAATGAAAAATCAGCAAGACACAAGCACCCCAAAGTTGAGGGCTGCTCTGTTGACAAGGACCTCCACTTCATTCCACCTTCAATATCCCAGGAAAGAGAAAAATGGATAAAGAAGTTGTGGTCCTTATGTACAATGGAATATCACTCAGCCATGAAATCAATGTCATAAGGTTAGTAGCAGCATGATGAGTGGATTTAGGTACGACGATTCTAAGTGAAATAAGTCACACAGAAAAGGACACTTCTCATAAGGTATCACTGATAGAGGGAATGTAAAAACCGTTACACTTGAACTGAATTACAAAACAGAACAGAGTCACACATGCAGAAAACACACTATGGCTGCTTAACGGGAAAGGTGAGGTGGGGTGATACATGAAACAAGGGTATCAAATTAGCTCAGATACCGTTCCATAAACCCAATATGTAATAGACAAGACCTACTCCTTGCTCAGAGAACTGGACTCAACACGCCCTATTCACCGCACAAGAATATATCTGACTAGTAATAATCTTAAAACCTATGTATTGATATCTCTCTGTTAGTGTGTCAAGTGGGTGTAAAGCGACATAAACACAGCAGTGAAAAGCAGCTAAACCCCATTATGAAAAAAAATTACTTTGAAAAACCCATGAAACAACGACAGTGAAAGAGAGAGAAATTCTTACACAATGCGTTCAGGGGCTGTGATGCAACCTGGATTGACCATATCTAGACCCACAGCTGAATGAGACATAAGGGTGGACACTCTTGGGGCTGAGAGGTTTGGTGAGGTTGGGTGAGCAAACGCAGACCCTTTAAAGTAATACTGCGTGGTACCCATCGCATGGGTCCCAAATCTCCAGGTTCAAGGGCATCTTCCTACATCGAAAACATGCATGAGAAACCCAGAAGATGGTACACCGTGTGATGGGGAAAGGTTTCTAAAACGCACCTAATTTCTCATCTCCTTGTGCCCGGGTTCGCCTTTCCAGCCGCTTTACTAGCAATCTCCCTACTTGGAGCATCAGCACCTTTAACCTCCTGTTCCGTACAGGTTGCAATTTGTCCTGAGGATGAACGGGAAGACGGGGAACCAACGAGAGACTAGCTCTTGGTGTCGGGACAGGCACAGGTCACTCTATTTTCTCATCAGGAAGAAGAATTAACCACAGGCTCAGCCTGCCCCCCGGAACCAGAACAGGGCCTGAAGCCATCCTGCGCTTTTGCGGCCAGCTCCCAAAAAAGCGAGTTGTAAAATGGAGGTTCAGGGCACTGCAATTCCCAAACCTGCAGAGTTATAAATGATAACTCTCGTCCACAAATATATTGAGGGAAGGCAAAGAAGAGGATTTGAAATCAAGGCAGAATTGCACGAAACAGATTTCAGGAGGTAGATACGAATCGCCTTTAAAGCACATGAAAAGCGGCAAAACGTTGACAATGATGCCCTTGGCCAAAAAGGGCGTATGCGTTTTTTCCTGAATATATTCAGGAAAAAACGCATACGCCCTTTTTGGCCAACCAAGCAACCTGGAAAGGCAAATCAGCGCTACAGAGAAGTCTCGCTTCCCATCGGTCAAAAGGGCCATGCTGAAAAAAGTGTCAAAACCAGAAATGCAGGACAGGCCATGGAGAAATGGGAGCCTTGCTACACTGATGGGCGGGATGTAAATTGCCAACAGCCACTCTGGAGAAGTGTACGGTGTGTCCTGAAACATCTGAAAAACACAGCTTAGAGAGCATAGGGCACTTCCACTCATGGGGGTATAAATTGGGAAAATGAAAAATCAGCAAGACACAAGCACCCCAAAGTTTAGGGCTGCTCTGTTGACAAGGACCTCCACTTCATTCCACCTTAAATATCCCAGGAAAGAGAAAAATGGATAAAGAAGTTGTGGTCCTTATGTACAATGGAATATCACTCAGCCATGAAATCAATGTCATAAGGTTAGTAGCAGCATGATGAGTGGATTTAGGTACGACGATTCTAAGTGAAATAAGTCACACAGAAAAGGACACTTCTCATAAGGTATCACTGATAGATGGAATGTAAAAAGCGTTACACTTGAACTGAATTACAAAACAGAACAGAGTCACACATGCAGAAAACACACTATGGCTGCTTAACGGGAAAGGTGAGGTGGGGTGATACATGAAACAAGGGTATCAAATTAGCTCAGATACCGTTCCATAAACCCAATATGTAGTAGACAAGACCTACTCCTTGCTCAGAGAACTGTACTCAACACGCCCTATTCACCGCACAAGAATATATCTGACTAGTAATAATCTTAAAACCTATGTATTGAAATCTCTCTCTGTTAGTGTGTCAAGTGGGTGTAAAGCGGCATAAACACAGCAGTGAAAAGCAGCTAAACCCCATTATGAAAATAAATTACTTTGAAAAACCCATGAAACAACGACAGTGAAAGAGAGAGAAATTCTTACACAATGCGTTCAGGGGCTGTGATGCAACCTGGATTGACCATATCTAGACCCACAGCTGGATGAGACATAAGGGTGGACACTCTTGGGGCTGAGAGGTTTGGTGAGGTTGGGTGAGCAAACGCAGACCCTTTAAAGTAATACTGCGTGGTACCCATCGCATGGGTCCCAAATCTCCAGGTTCAAGGGCATCTTCCTACATCAAAAACATGCATGAGAAACCCAGAAGATGGTACACCGTGTGATGGGGAAAGGTTTCTAAAACGCACCTAATTTCTCATCTCCTTGTGCCCGGGTTCGCCATTCCAGCCGCTTTACTAGCAATCTCCCTACTTGGAGCATCAGCACCTTTAACCTCCTGTTCCGTACAGGTTGCAATTTGTCCTGAGGATGAACGGGAAGACGGGGAACCAACGAGAGACTAGCTCTTGGTGTCGGGACAGGCACAGGTCACTCTATTTTCCCATCAGGAAGAAGAATTAACCACAGGCTCAGCCTGCCCCCCGGAACCAGAACAGGGCCTGAAGCCATCCTGCGCTTTTGCGGCCAGCTCCCAAAAAAGCGAGTTGTAAAATGGAGGTTCAGGGCACTGCAATTCAGAAACCTGCAGAGTTATAAATGATAACTCTCGTCCACAAATATATTGAGGGAAGGCAAAGAAGAGGATTTGAAATCAAGGCAGAATTGCACGAAACAGATTTCAGGAGGTAGATACGAATCGCCTTTAAAGCACATGAAAAGCGGCAAAACGTTGACAATGATGCCCTTGGCCAAAAAGGGCGTATGCGTTTTTTCCTGAATATATTCAGGAAAAAACGCATACGCCCTTTTTGGCCAACCAAGCAACCTGGAAAGGCAAATCAGCGCTACAGAGAAGTCTCGCTTCCCATCGGTCAAAAGGGCCATGCTGAAAAAAGTGTCAAAACCAGAAATGCAGGACAGGCCATGGAGAAATGGGAGCCTTGCTACACTGATGGGCGGGATGTAAATTGCCAACAGCCACTCTGGAGAAGTGTACGGTGTGTCCTGAAACATCTGAAAAACACAGCTTAGAGAGCATAGGGCACTTCCACTCATGGGGGTATAAATTGGGAAAATTAAAAATCAGCAAGACACAAGCACCCCAAAGTTTAGGGCTGCTCTGTTGACCAGGACCTCCACTTCATTCCACCTTAAATATCCCAGGAAACAGAAAAATGGATAAAGAAGTTGTGGTCCTTATGTACAATGGAATATCACTCAGCCATGAAATCAATGTCATAATGTTAGTAGCAGCATGATGAGTGGATTTAGATACGACGATTCTAACAGAAATAAGTCACACAGAAAAGGACACTTCTCATAAGGTATCACTTTTAGAGGGAATGTAAAAACCGTTACACTTGAACTGAATTACAAAACAGAACAGAGTCACACATGCAGAAAACAGACTATGGCTGCTTAACGGAAAAGGTGAGATGGGGTGATACATAAAACAAGGGTATCAAATTAGCTCAGACACCGTTCCATAAACCCAATATGTAGTAGACAAGACCTACTCCTTGCTCAGAGAACTGGACTCAACACGCCCTATTCACCGCACAAGAATATATCTGACTAGTAATAATCTTAAAACCTATGTATTGATATCTCTCTGTTAGTGTGTCAAGTGGGTGTAAAGCGGCATAAACACAGCCGTGAAAAGCAGCTAAACCCCATTATGAAAATAAATTACTTTGAAAAACCCATGAAACAACGACAGTGAAAGAGATAGAAATTCTTACACAATGAGTTCAGGGGCTGTGATGCAACCTGGATTGACCATATCTAGACCCACAGCTGGATGAGACATAAGGGTGGACACTCTTGGGGCTGAGAGGTTTGGTGAGGTTGGGTGAGCAAACGCAGACCCTTTAAAGTAATACTGCGTGGTACCCATCGCATGGGTCCCAAATCTCCAGGTTCAAGGGCATCTTCCTACATCGAAAACATGCATGAGAAACCCAGAAGATGGTACACCGTGTGATGGGGAAAGGTTTCTAAAACGCACCTCATTTCTCATCTCCTTGTGCCCGGGTTCGCCATTCCAGCCGCTTTACTAGCAATCTCCCTACTTGGAGCATCAGCACCTTTAACCTCCTGTTCCGTACAGGTTGCAATTTGTCCTGAGGATGAACGGGAAGACGGGGAACCAACGAGAGACTAGCTCTTGGTGTCGGGACAGGCACAGGTCACTCTATTTTCCCATCAGGAAGAAGAATTAACCACAGGCTCAGCCTGCCCCCCGGAACCAGAACAGGGCCTGAAGCCATCCAGCGCTTTTGCGGCCAGCTCCCAAAAAAGCGAGTTGTAAAATGGAGGTTCAGGGCACTGCAATTCACAAACCTGCAGAGTTATAAATGATAACTCTCGTCCACAAATATATTGAGGGAAGGCAAAGAAGAGGATTTGAAATCAAGGCAGAATTGCACGAAACAGATTTCAGGAGGTAGATACGAATCGCCTTTAAAGCACACGAAAAGCGGCAAAACGTTGACAATGATGCCCTTGGCCAAAAAGGGCGTATGCGTTTTTTCCTGAATATATTCAGGAAAAAACGCATACGCCCTTTTTGGCCAACCAAGCAACCTGGAAAGGCAAATCAGCGCTACAGAGAAGTCTCGCTTCCCATCGGTCAAAAGGGCCATGCTGAAAAAAGTGTCAAAACCAGAAATGCAGGACAGGCCATGGAGAAATGGGAGCCTTGCTACACTGATGGGCGGGATGTAAATTGCCAACAGCCACTCTGGAGAAGTGTACGGTGTGTCCTGAAACATCTGAAAAACACATCTTAGAGAGCATAGGGCACTTCCACTCATGGGGGTATAAATTGGCAAAATTAAAAATCAGCAAGACACAAGCACCCCAAAGTTGAGGGCTGCTCTGTTGACAAGGACCTCCACTTCATTCCACCTTAAATATCCCAGGAAAGAGAAAAATGGATAAAGAAGTTCTGGTCCTTATGTACAATGGAATATCACTCAGCCATGAAATCAATGTCATAAGGTTAGTAGCAGCATGATGAGTGGATTTAGGTACGACGATTCTAAGTGAAATAAGTCACACAGAAAAGGACACTTCTCATAAGGTATCACTGATAGAGGGAATGTAAAAACCGTTACACTTGAACTGAATTACAAAACAGAACAGAGTCACACATGCAGAAAACAGACTATGGCTGCTTAACGGGAAAGGTAAGGTGGGGTGATACATAAAACAAGCGTTTCAAATTAGCTCAGCTACCGTTCCATAAACCCAATATGTAATAGACAAGACCTACTCCTTGCTCAGAGAACTGTACTCAACACGCCCTATTCAATGCACAAGAATATATCTGACTAGTAATAATCTTAAAACCTATGTATTGATATCTCTCTGTTAGTGTGTCAAGTGCGTGTAAAGCGGCATAAACACAGCCGTGAAAAGCAGCTAAACCCCATTATGAAAATAAATTACTTTGAAAAACCCATGAAACAACGACAGTGAAAGAGATAGAAATTCTTACACAATGAGTTCAGGGGCTGTGATGCAACCTGGATTGACCATATCTAGACCCACAGCTGGATGAGACATAAGGGTGGACACTCTTGGGGCTGAGAGGTTTGGTGAGGTTGGGTGAGCAAACGCAGACCCTTTAAAGTAATACGGCGTGGTACCCATCGCATGGGTCCCAAATCTCCAGGTTCAAGGGCATCTTCCTACATCGAAAACATGCATGAGAAACCCAGAAGATGGTACACCGTGTGATGGGGAAAGGTTTCTAAAACGCACCTCATTTCTCATCTCCTTGTGCCCGGGTTCGCCATTCCAGCCACTTTACTAGCAATCTCCCTACTTGGAGCATCAGCACCTTTAACCTCCTGTTCCGTACAGGTTGCAATTTGTCCTGAGGATGAACGGGAAGACGGGGAACCAACGAGAGACTAGCTCTTGGTGTTGGGACAGGCACAGGTCACTCTATTTTCCCATCAGGAAGAAGAATTAACCACAGGCTCAGCCTGCCCCCCGGAACCAGAACAGGGCCTGTAGCCATCCTGCGCTTTTGCGGCCAGCTCCCAAAAAAGCGAGTTGTAAAATGGAGGTTCAGGGCACTGCAATTCACAAACCTGCAGAGTTATAAATGATAACTCTCGTTCACAAATATATTGAGGGAAGGCAAAGAAGAGGATTTGAAATCAAGGCAGAATTGCAGGAAACAGATTTCAGGAGGTAGATTCGAATCGCCTTTAAAGCACATGAAAAGCGGTAAAATGTTGACAATGATGCCCTTGGCAAAAAAGGGCGTATGCGTTTTTTCCTGAATATATTCAGGAAAAAACGCATACGCCCTTTTTGGCCAACCAAGCAACCTGGAAAGGCAAATCAGCGCTACAAAGAAGTCTCGCTTCCCATCGGTCAAAAGGGCCATGCTGAAAAAAGTGTCAAAACCAGAAATGCAGGACAGGCCATGGAGAAATGAGAGCCTTGCTACACTGATGGGCGGGATGTAAATTGCCAACAGCCACTCTGGAGAAGTGTACGGTGTGTCCTGAAACATCTGAAAAACACAGCTTAGAGAGCATAGGGCACTACCACTCATGGGGGTATAAATTGGGAAAATGAAACATCAGCAAGACACAAGCACCCCAAAGTTGAGGGCTGCTCTGTTGACAAGGACCTCCACTTCATTCCACCTTAAATATCCCAGGAAAGAGAAAAATGGATAAAGAAGTTGTGGTCCTTATGTACAATGGAATATCACTCAGCCATGAAATCAATGTCATAAGGTTAGTAGCAGCATGATGAGTGGATTTAGGTACGACGATTCTAAGTGAAATAAGTCACACAGAAAAGGACACTTCTCATAAGGTATCACTGATAGAGGGAATGTAAAAACCGTTACACTTGAACTGAATTACAAAACAGAACAGAGTCACACATGCAGAAAACAGACTATGGCTGCTTAACGGGAAAGGTGAGGTGGGGTGATACATAAAACAAGGGTATCAAATTAGCTCAGATACCGTTCCATAAACCCAATATGTAGTTGACAAGACCTACTCCTTGCTCAGAGAACTGGACTCAACACGCCCTATTCACCGCACAAGAATATATCTGACTAGTAATAATCTTAAAACCTATGTATTGATATCTCTCTGTTAGTGTGTCAAGTGGGTGTAAAGCGGCATAAACACAGCCGTGAAAAGCAGCTAAACCCCATTATGAAAATAAATTACTTTGAAACACCCATGAAACAACGACAGTGAAAGAGATAGAAATTCTTACACAATGAGTTCAGGGGCTGTGATGCAACCTGGATTGACCATATCTAGACTCACAGCTGGATGAGACATAAGGGTGGACACTCTTGGGGCTGAGAGGTTTGGTGAGGTTGGGTGAGCAAACGCAGACCCTTTAAAGTAATACGGCGTGGTACCCATCGCATGGGTCCCAAATCTCCAGGTTCAAGGGCATCTTCCTACATCGAAAACATGCATGAGAAACCCAGAAGATGGTACACCGTGTGATGGGGAAAGGTTTCTAAAACGCACCTCATTTCTCATCTCCTTGTGCCCGGGTTCGCCATTCCAGCCACTTTACTAGCAATCTCCCTACTTGGAGCATCAGCACCTTTAACCTCCTGTTCCGTACAGGTTGCAATTTGTCCTGAGGATGAACGGGAAGACGGGGAACCAACGAGAGACTAGCTCTTGGTGTCGGGACAGGCACAGGTCACTCTATTTTCCCATCAGGAAGAAGAATTAACCACAGGCTCAGCCTGCCCCCCGGAACCAGAACAGGGCCTGAAGCCATCCTGCGCTTTTGCGGCCAGCTCCCAAAAAAGCGAGTTGTAAAATGGAGGTTCAGGGCACTGCAATTCCCAAACCTGCAGAGTTATAAATGATAACTCTCGTCCACAAATATATTGAGGGAAGGCAAAGAAGAGGATTTGAAATCAAGGCAGAATTGCACGAAACAGATTTCAGGAGGTAGATACGAATCGCCTTTAAAGCACATGAAAAGCGGCAAAACGTTGACAATGATGCCCTTGGCCAAAAAGGGCGTATGCGTTTTTTCCTGAATATATTCAGGAAAAAACGCATACGCCCTTTTTGGCCAACCAAGCAACCTGGAAAGGCAAATCAGCGCTACAGAGAAGTCTCGCTTCCCATCGGTCAAAAGGGCCATGCTGAAAAAAGTGTCAAAACCAGAAATGCAGGACAGGCCATGGAGAAATGGGAGCCTTGCTACACTGATGGGCGGGATGTAAATTGCCAACAGCCACTCTGGAGAAGTGTACGGTGTGTCCTGAAACATCTGAAAAACACAGCTTAGAGAGCATAGGGCACTTCCACTCATGGGGGTATAAATTGGGAAAATGAAAAATCAGCAAGACACAAGCACCCCAAAGTTTAGGGCTGCTCTGTTGACAAGGACCTCCACTTCATTCCACCTTAAATATCCAAGGAAAGAGAAAAATGGATAAAGAAGTTGTGGTCCTTATGTACAATGGAATATCACTCAGCCATGAAATCAATGTCATAAGGTTAGTAGCAGCATGATGAGTGGATTTAGGTACGACGATTCTAAGTGAAATAAGTCACACAGAAAAGGACACTTCTCATAAGGTATCACTGATAGAGGGAATGTAAAAACCGTTACACTTGAACTGAATTACAAAACAGAACAGAGTCACACATGCAGAAAACAGACTATGGCTTCTTAACGGGAAAGGTGAGGTGGGGTGATACATAAAACAAGGGTATCAAATTAGCTCAGATACCGTTCCATAAACCCAATATGTAGTAGACAAGACCTACTCCTTGCTCAGAGAACTGTACTCAACACGCCCTATTCACCGCACAAGAATATATCTGACTAGTAATAATCTTAAAACCTATGTATTGATATCTCTCTGTTAGTGTGTCAAGTGGGTGTAAAGCGGCATAAACACAGCCGTGAAAAGCAGCTAAACCCCATTATGAAAATAAATTACTTTGAAAAACCCATGAAACAACGACAGTGAAAGAGATAGAAATTCTTACACAATGAGTTCAGGGGCTGTGATGCAACCTGGATTGACCATATCTAGACCCACAGCTGGATGAGACATAAGGGTGGACACTCTTGGGGCTGAGAGGTTTGGTGAGGTTGGGTGAGCAAACGCAGACCCTTTAAAGTAATACGGCGTGGTACCCATCGCATGGGTCCCAAATCTCCAGGTTCAAGGGCATCTTCCTACATCGAAAACATGCATGAGAAACCCAGAAGATGGTACACCGTGTGATGGGGAAAGGTTTCTAAAACGCACCTCATTTCTCATCTCCTTGTGCCCGGGTTCGCCATTCCAGCCGCTTTACTAGCAATCTCCCTACTTGGAGCATCAGCACCTTTAACCTCCTGTTCCGTACAGGTTGCAATTTGTCCTGAGGATGAACGGGAAGACGGGGAACCAACGAGAGACTAGCTCTTGGTGTCGGGACAGGCACAGGTCACTCTATTTTCCCATCAGGAAGAAGAATTAACCACAGGCTCAGCCTGCCCCCCGGAACCAGAACAGGGCCTGAAGCCATCCTGCGCTTTTGCGGCCAGCTCCCAAAAAAGCGAGTTGTAAAATGGAGGTTCAGGGCACTGCAATTCACAAACCTGCAGAGTTATAAATGATAACTCTCGTCCACAAATATATTGAGGGAAGGCAAAGAAGAGGATTTGAAATCAAGGCAGAATTGCACGAAACAGATTTCAGGAGGTAGATACGAATCGCCTTTAAAGCACATGAAAAGCAGCAAAACGTTGACAATGATGCCCTTGGCCAAAAAGGGCGTATGCGTTTTTTCCTGAATATATTCAGGAAAAAACGCATACGCCCTTTTTGGCCAACCAAGCAACCTGGAAAGGCAAATCAGCGCTACAGAGAAGTCTCGCTTCCCATCGGTCAAAAGGGCCATGCTGAAAAAAGTGTCAAAACCAGAAATGCAGGACAGGCCATGGAGAAATGGGAGCCTTGCTACACTGATGGGCGGGATGTAAATTGCCATCAGCCACTCTGGAGAAGTGTACGGTGTGTCCTGAAACATCTGAAAAACACAGCTTAGAGAGCATAGGGCACTTCCACTCATGGGGGTATAAATTGGGAAAATGAAAAATCAGCAAGACACAAGCACCCCAAAGTTTAGGGCTGCTCTGTTGACAAGGACCTCCACTTCATTCCACCTTAAATATCCAAGGAAAGAGAAAAATGGATAAAGAAGTTGTGGTCCTTATGTACAATGGAATATCACTCAGCCATGAAATCAATGTCATAATGTTAGTAGCAGCATGATGAGTGGATTTAGATACGACGATTCTAACAGAAATAAGTCACACAGAAAAGGACACTTCTCATAAGGTATCACTTTTAGAGGGAATGTAAAAACCGTTACACTTGAACTGAATTACAAAACAGAACAGAGTCACACATGCAGAAAACAGACTATGGCTGCTTAACGGGAAAGGTGAGGTGGGGTGATACATAAAACAAGGGTATCAAATTAGCTCAGATACCGTTCCATAAACCCAATATGTAGTAGACAAGACCTACTCCTTGCTCAGAGAACTGGACTCAACACGCCCTATTCACCGCACAAGAATATATCTGACTAGTAATAATCTTAAAACCTATGTATTGATATCTCTCTGTTAGTGTGTCAAGTGGGTGTAAAGCGGCATAAACACAGCCGTGAAAAGCAGCTAAACCCCATTATGAAAATAAATTACTTTGAAAAACCCATGAAACAACGACAGTGAAAGAGATAGAAATTCTTACACAATGAGTTCAGGGGCTGTGATGCAACCTGGATTGACCATATCTAGACCCACAGCTGGATGAGACATAAGGGTGGACACTCTTGGGGCTGAGAGGTTTGGTGAGGTTGGGTGAGCAAACGCAGACCCTTTAAAGTAATACGGCGTGGTACCTATCGCATGGGTCCCAAATCTCCAGGTTCAAGGGCATCTTCCTACATCGAAAACATGCATGAGAAACCCAGAAGATGGTACACCGTCTGATGGGGAAAGGTTTCTAAAACGCACCTCATTTCTCATCTCCTTGTGCCCGGGTTCGCCATTCCAGCCGCTTTACTAGAAATCTCCCTACTTGGAGCATCAGCACCTTTAACCTCCTGTTCCGTACAGGTTGCAATTTGTCCTGAGGATGAACGGGAAGACGGGGAACCAACGAGAGACTAGCTCTTGGTGTCGGGACAGGCACAGGTCACTCTATTTTCCCATCAGGAAGAAGAATTAACCACAGGCTCAGCCTGCCCCCCGGAACCAGAACAGGGCCTGAAGCCATCCTGCGCTTTTGCGGCCAGCTCCCAAAAAAGCGAGTTGTAAAATGGAGGTTCAGGGCACTGCAATTCACAAACCTGCAGAGTTATAAATGATAACTTTCGTCCACAAATATATTGAGGGAAGGCAAAGAAGAGGATTTGAAATCAAGGCAGAATTGCACGAAACAGATTTCAGGAGGTAGATACGAATCGCCTTTAAAGCACACGAAAAGCGGCAAAACGTTGACAATGATGCCCTTGGCCAAAAAGGGCGTATGCATTTTTTCCTGAATATATTCAGGAAAAAACGCATACGCCCTTTTTGGCCAACCAAGCAACCTGGAAAGGCAAATCAGTGCTACAGAGAAGTCTCGCTTCCCATCGGTCAAAAGGGCCATGCTGAAAAAAGTGTCAAAACCAGAAATGCAGTACAGGCCATGGAGAAATGGGAGCCTTGCTACACTGATGGGCGGGATGTAAATTGCCAAGAGCCACTCTGGAGAAGTGTACGGTGTGTCCTGAAACATCTGAAAAACACAGCTTAGAGAGCATAGGGCACTTCCACTCATGGGGGTATAAATTGGAAAAATGAAAAATCAGCAAGACACAAGCACCCCAAAGTTGAGGGCTGCTCTGTTGACAAGGACCTCCACTTCATTCCACCTTCAATATCCCAGGAAAGAGAAAAATGGATAAAGAAGTTGTGGTCCTTATGTACAATGGAATATCACTCAGCCATGAAATCAATGTCATAAGGTTAGTAGCAGCATGATGAGTGGATTTAGGTACGACGATTCTAAGTGAAATAAGTCACACAGAAAAGGACACTTCTCATAAGGTATCACTGATAGAGGGAATGTAAAAACCGTTACACTTGAACTGAATTACAAAACAGAACAGAGTCACACATGCAGAAAACACACTATGGCTGCTTAACGGGAAAGGTGAGGTGGGGTGATACATGAAACAAGGGTATCAAATTAGCTCAGATACCGTTCCATAAACCCAATATGTAATAGACAAGACCTACTCCTTGCTCAGAGAACTGGACTCAACACGCCCTATTCACCGCACAAGAATATATCTGACTAGTAATAATCTTAAAACCTATGTATTGATATCTCTCTGTTAGTGTGTCAAGTGGGTGTAAAGCGGCATAAACACAGCCGTGAAAAGCAGCTAAACCCCATTATGAAAATAAATTACTTTGAAAAACCCATGAAACAACGACAGTGAAAGAGATAGAAATTCTTACACAATGAGTTCAGGGGCTGTGATGCAACCTGGATTGACCATATCTAGACCCACAGCTGGATGAGACATAAGGGTGGACACTCTTGGGGCTGAGAGGTTTGGTGAGGTTGGGTGAGCAAACGCAGACCCTTTAAAGTAATACTGCGTGGTACCCATCGCATGGGTCCCAAATCTCCAGGTTCAAGGGCATCTTCCTACATCGAAAACATGCATGAGAAACCCAGAAGATGGTACACCGTGTGATGGGGAAAGGTTTCTAAAACGCACCTCATTTCTCATCTCCTTGTGCCCGGGTTCGCCATTCCAGCCGCTTTACTAGCAATCTCCCTACTTGGAGCATCAGCACCTTTAACCTCCTGTTCCGTACAGGTTGCAATTTGTCCTGAGGATGAACGGGAAGACGGGGAACCAACGAGAGACTAGCTCTTGGTGTCGGGACAGGCACAGGTCACTGTATTTTCCCATCAGGAAGAAGAATTAACCAAAGGCTCAGCCTGCCCCCCGGAACCAGAACAGGGCCTGAAGCCATCCAGCGCTTTTGCGGCCAGCTCCCAAAAAAGCGAGTTGTAAAATGGAGGTTCAGGGCACTGCAATTCACAAACCTGCAGAGTTATAAATGATAACTCTCGTCCACAAATATATTGAGGGAAGGCAAAGAAGAGGATTTGAAATCAAGGCAGAATTGCACGAAACAGATTTCAGGAGGTAGATACGAATCGCCTTTAAAGCACATGAAAAGCGGCAAAACGTTGACAATGATGCCCTTGGCCAAAAAGGGCGTATGCGTTTTTTCCTGAATATATTCAGGAAAAAACGCATACGCCCTTTTTGGCCAACCAAGCAACCTGGAAAGGCAAATCAGCGCTACAGAGAAGTCTCGCTTCCCATCGGTCAAAAGGGCCATGCTGAAAAAAGTGTCAAAACCAGAAATGCAGGACAGGCCATGGAGAAATGGGAGCCTTGCTACACTGATGGGCGGGATGTAAATTGCCAACAGCCACTCTGGAGAAGTGTACGGTGTGTCCTGAAACATCTGAAAAACACATCTTAGAGAGCATAGGGCACTTCCACTCATGGGGGTATAAATTGGCAAAATTAAAAATCAGCAAGACACAAGCACCCCAAAGTTGAGGGCTGCTCTGTTGACAAGGACCTCCACTTCATTCCACCTTAAATATCCCAGGAAAGAGAAAAATGGATAAAGAAGTTCTGGTCCTTATGTACAATGGAATATCACTCAGCCATGAAATCAATGTCATAAGGTTAGTAGCAGCATGATGAGTGGATTTAGGTACGACGATTCTAAGTGAAATAAGTCACACAGAAAAGGACACTTCTCATAAGGTATCACTGATAGAGGGAATGTAAAAACCGTTACACTTGAACTGAATTACAAAACAGAACAGAGTCACACATGCAGAAAACAGACTATGGCTGCTTAACGGGAAAGGTAAGGTGGGGTGATACATAAAACAAGCGTTTCAAATTAGCTCAGCTACCATTCCATAAACCCAATATGTAATAGACAAGACCTACTCCTTGCTCAGAGAACTGTACTCAACACGCCCTATTCAATGCACAAGAATATATCTGACTAGTAATAATCTTAAAACCTATGTATTGATATCTCTCTGTTAGTGTGTCAAGTGGGTGTAAAGCGGCATAAACACAGCCGTGAAAAGCAGCTAAACCCCATTATGAAAATAAATTACTTTGAAAAACCCATGAAACAACGACAGTGAAAGAGATAGAAATTCTTACACAATGAGTTCAGGGGCTGTGATGCAACCTGGATTGACCATATCTAGACCCACAGCTGGATGAGACATAAGGGTGGACACTCTTGGGGCTGAGAGGTTTGGTGAGGTTGGGTGAGCAAACGCAGACCCTTTAAAGTAATACGGCGTGGTACCCATCGCATGGGTCCCAAATCTCCAGGTTCAAGGGCATCTTCCTACATCGAAAACATGCATGAGAAACCCAGAAGATGGTACACCGTGTGATGGGGAAAGGTTTCTAAAACGCACCTCATTTCTCATCTCCTTGTGCCCGGGTTCGCCATTCCAGACACTTTACTAGCAATCTCCCTACTTGGAGCATCAGCACCTTTAACCTCCTGTTCCGTACAGGTTGCAATTTGTCCTGAGGATGAACGGGAAGACGGGGAACCAACGAGAGACTAGCTCTTGGTGTCGGGACAGGCACAGGTCACTCTATTTTCCCATCAGGAAGAAGAATTAACCACAGGCTCAGCCTGCCCCCCGGAACCAGAACAGGGCCTGAAGCCATCCAGCGCTTTTGCGGCCAGCTCCCAAAAAAGCGAGTTGTAAAATGGAGGTTCAGGGCACTGCAATTCACAAACCTGCAGAGTTATAAATGATAACTCTCGTCCACAAATATATTGAGGGAAGGCAAAGAAGAGGATTTGAAATCAAGGCAGAATTGCACGAAACAGATTTCAGGAGGTAGATACGAATCGCCTTTAAAGCACACGAAAAGCGGCAAAACGTTGACAATGATGCCCTTGGCCAAAAAGGGCGTATGCGTTTTTTCCTGAATATATTCAGGAAAAAACGCATACGCCCTTTTTGGCCAACCAAGCAACCTGGAAAGGCAAATCAGCGCTACAGAGAAGTCTCGCTTCCCATCGGTCAAAAGGGCCATGCTGAAAAAAGTGTCAAAACCAGAAATGCAGGACAGGCCATGGAGAAATGGGAGCCTTGCTACACTGATGGGCGGGATGTAAATTGCCAACAGCCACTCTGGAGAAGTGTACGGTGTGTCCTGAAACATCTGAAAAACACATCTTAGAGAGCATAGGGCACTTCCACTCATGGGGGTATAAATTGGCAAAATTAAAAATCAGCAAGACACAAGCACCCCAAAGTTGAGGGCTGCTCTGTTGACAAGGACCTCCACTTCATTCCACCTTAAATATCCCAGGAAAGAGAAAAATGGATAAAGAAGTTCTGGTCCTTATGTACAATGGAATATCACTCAGCCATGAAATCAATGTCATAAGGTTAGTAGCAGCATGATGAGTGGATTTAGGTACGACGATTCTAAGTGAAATAAGTCACACAGAAAAGGACACTTCTCATAAGGTATCACTGATAGAGGGAATGTAAAAACCGTTACACTTGAACTGAATTACAAAACAGAACAGAGTCACACATGCAGAAAACAGACTATGGCTGCTTAACGGGAAAGGTAAGGTGGGGTGATACATAAAACAAGCGTTTCAAATTAGCTCAGCTACCGTTCCATAAACCCAATATGTAATAGACAAGACCTACTCCTTGCTCAGAGAACTGTACTCAACACGCCCTATTCAATGCACAAGAATATATCTGACTAGTAATAATCTTAAAACCTATGTATTGATATCTCTCTGTTAGTGTGTCAAGTGCGTGTAAAGCGGCATAAACACAGCCGTGAAAAGCAGCTAAACCCCATTATGAAAATAAATTACTTTGAAAAACCCATGAAACAACGACAGTGAAAGAGATAGAAATTCTTACACAATGAGTTCAGGGGCTGTGATGCAACCTGGATTGACCATATCTAGACCCACAGCTGGATGAGACATAAGGGTGGACACTCTTGGGGCTGAGAGGTTTGGTGAGGTTGGGTGAGCAAACGCAGACCCTTTAAAGTAATACGGCGTGGTACCCATCGCATGGGTCCCAAATCTCCAGGTTCAAGGGCATCTTCCTACATCGAAAACATGCATGAGAAACCCAGAAGATGGTACACCGTGTGATGGGGAAAGGTTTCTAAAACGCACCTCATTTCTCATCTCCTTGTGCCCGGGTTCGCCATTCCAGCCACTTTACTAGCAATCTCCCTACTTGGAGCATCAGCACCTTTAACCTCCTGTTCCGTACAGGTTGCAATTTGTCCTGAGGATGAACGGGAAGACGGGGAACCAACGAGAGACTAGCTCTTGGTGTTGGGACAGGCACAGGTCACTCTATTTTCCCATCAGGAAGAAGAATTAACCACAGGCTCAGCCTGCCCCCCGGAACCAGAACAGGGCCTGTAGCCATCCTGCGCTTTTGCGGCCAGCTCCCAAAAAAGCGAGTTGTAAAATGGAGGTTCAGGGCACTGCAATTCACAAACCTGCAGAGTTATAAATGATAACTCTCGTTCACAAATATATTGAGGGAAGGCAAAGAAGAGGATTTGAAATCAAGGCAGAATTGCAGGAAACAGATTTCAGGAGGTAGATTCGAATCGCCTTTAAAGCACATGAAAAGCGGTAAAATGTTGACAATGATGCCCTTGGCAAAAAAGGGCGTATGCGTTTTTTCCTGAATATATTCAGGAAAAAACGCATACGCCCTTTTTGGCCAACCAAGCAACCTGGAAAGGCAAATCAGCGCTACAAAGAAGTCTCGCTTCCCATCGGTCAAAAGGGCCATGCTGAAAAAAGTGTCAAAACCAGAAATGCAGGACAGGCCATGGAGAAATGAGAGCCTTGCTACACTGATGGGCGGGATGTAAATTGCCAACAGCCACTCTGGAGAAGTGTACGGTGTGTCCTGAAACATCTGAAAAACACAGCTTAGAGAGCATAGGGCACTTCCACTCATGGGGGTATAAATTGGGAAAATGAAACATCAGCAAGACACAAGCACCCCAAAGTTGAGGGCTGCTCTGTTGACAAGGACCTCCACTTCATTCCACCTTAAATATCCCAGGAAAGAGAAAAATGGATAAAGAAGTTGTGGTCCTTATGTACAATGGAATATCACTCAGCCATGAAATCAATGTCATAAGGTTAGTAGCAGCATGATGAGTGGATTTAGGTACGACGATTCTAAGTGAAATAAGTCACACAGAAAAGGACACTTCTCATAAGGTATCACTGATAGAGGGAATGTAAAAACCGTTACACTTGAACTGAATTACAAAACAGAACAGAGTCACACATGCAGAAAACAGACTATGGCTGCTTAACGGGAAAGGTGAGGTGGGGTGATACATAAAACAAGGGTATCAAATTAGCTCAGATACCGTTCCATAAACCCAATATGTAGTTGACAAGACCTACTCCTTGCTCAGAGAACTGGACTCAACACGCCCTATTCACCGCACAAGAATATATCTGACTAGTAATAATCTTAAAACCTATGTATTGATATCTCTCTGTTAGTGTGTCAAGTGGGTGTAAAGCGGCATAAACACAGCCGTGAAAAGCAGCTAAACCCCATTATGAAAATAAATTACTTTGAAACACCCATGAAACAACGACAGTGAAAGAGATAGAAATTCTTACACAATGAGTTCAGGGGCTGTGATGCAACCTGGATTGACCATATCTAGACTCACAGCTGGATGAGACATAAGGGTGGACACTCTTGGGGCTGAGAGGTTTGGTGAGGTTGGGTGAGCAAACGCAGACCCTTTAAAGTAATACGGCGTGGTACCCATCGCATGGGTCCCAAATCTCCAGGTTCAAGGGCATCTTCCTACATCGAAAACATGCATGAGAAACCCAGAAGATGGTACACCGTGTGATGGGGAAAGGTTTCTAAAACGCACCTCATTTCTCATCTCCTTGTGCCCGGGTTCGCCATTCCAGCCACTTTACTAGCAATCTCCCTACTTGGAGCATCAGCACCTTTAACCTCCTGTTCCGTACAGGTTGCAATTTGTCCTGAGGATGAACGGGAAGACGGGGAACCAACGAGAGACTAGCTCTTGGTGTCGGGACAGGCACAGGTCACTCTATTTTCCCATCAGGAAGAAGAATTAACCACAGGCTCAGCCTGCCCCCCGGAACCAGAACAGGGCCTGAAGCCATCCTGCGCTTTTGCGGCCAGCTCCCAAAAAAGCGAGTTGTAAAATGGAGGTTCAGGGCACTGCAATTCCCAAACCTGCAGAGTTATAAATGATAACTCTCGTCCACAAATATATTGAGGGAAGGCAAAGAAGAGGATTTGAAATCAAGGCAGAATTGCACGAAACAGATTTCAGGAGGTAGATACGAATCGCCTTTAAAGCACATGAAAAGCGGCAAAACGTTGACAATGATGCCCTTGGCCAAAAAGGGCGTATGCGTTTTTTCCTGAATATATTCAGGAAAAAACGCATACGCCCTTTTTGGCCAACCAAGCAACCTGGAAAGGCAAATCAGCGCTACAGAGAAGTCTCGCTTCCCATCGGTCAAAAGGGCCATGCTGAAAAAAGTGTCAAAACCAGAAATGCAGGACAGGCCATGGAGAAATGGGAGCCTTGCTACACTGATGGGCGGGATGTAAATTGCCAACAGCCACTCTGGAGAAGTGTACGGTGTGTCCTGAAACATCTGAAAAACACAGCTTAGAGAGCATAGGGCACTTCCACTCATGGGGGTATAAATTGGGAAAATGAAAAATCAGCAAGACACAAGCACCCCAAAGTTTAGGGCTGCTCTGTTGACAAGGACCTCCACTTCATTCCACCTTAAATATCCAAGGAAAGAGAAAAATGGATAAAGAAGTTGTGGTCCTTATGTACAATGGAATATCACTCAGCCATGAAATCAATGTCATAATGTTAGTAGCAGCATGATGAGTGGATTTAGGTACGACGATTCTAAGTGAAATAAGTCACACAGAAAAGGACACTTCTCATAAGGTATCACTGATAGAGGGAATGTAAAAACCGTTACACTTGAACTGAATTACAAAACAGAACAGAGTCACACATGCAGAAAACAGACTATGGCTTCTTAACGGGAAAGGTGAGGTGGGGTGATACATAAAACAAGGGTATCAAATTAGCTCAGATACCGTTCCATAAACCCAATATGTAGTAGACAAGACCTACTCCTTGCTCAGAGAACTGTACTCAACACGCCCTATTCACCGCACAAGAATATATCTGACTAGTAATAATCTTAAAACCTATGTATTGATATCTCTCTGTTAGTGTGTCAAGTGGGTGTAAAGCGGCATAAACACAGCCGTGAAAAGCAGCTAAACCCCATTATGAAAATAAATTACTTTGAAAAACCCATGAAACAACGACAGTGAAAGAGATAGAAATTCTTACACAATGAGTTCAGGGGCTGTGATGCAACCTGGATTGACCATATCTAGACCCACAGCTGGATGAGACATAAGGGTGGACACTCTTGGGGCTGAGAGGTTTGGTGAGGTTGGGTGAGCAAACGCAGACCCTTTAAAGTAATACGGCGTGGTACCCATCGCATGGGTCCCAAATCTCCAGGTTCAAGGGCATCTTCCTACATCGAAAACATGCATGAGAAACCCAGAAGATGGTACACCGTGTGATGGGGAAAGGTTTCTAAAACGCACCTCATTTCTCATCTCCTTGTGCCCGGGTTCGCCATTCCAGCCGCTTTACTAGCAATCTCCCTACTTGGAGCATCAGCACCTTTAACCTCCTGTTCCGTACAGGTTGCAATTTGTCCTGAGGATGAACGGGAAGACGGGGAACCAACGAGAGACTAGCTCTTGGTGTCGGGACAGGCACAGGTCACTCTATTTTCCCATCAGGAAGAAGAATTAACCACAGGCTCAGCCTGCCCCCCGGAACCAGAACAGGGCCTGAAGCCATCCTGCGCTTTTGCGGCCAGCTCCCAAAAAAGCGAGTTGTAAAATGGAGGTTCAGGGCACTGCAATTCCCAAACCTGCAGAGTTATAAATGATAACTCTCGTCCACAAATATATTGAGGGAAGGCAAAGAAGAGGATTTGAAATCAAGGCAGAATTGCACGAAACAGATTTCAGGAGGTAGATACGAATCGCCTTTAAAGCACATGAAAAGCAGCAAAACGTTGACAATGATGCCCTTGGCCAAAAAGGGCGTATGCGTTTTTTCCTGAATATATTCAGGAAAAAACGCATACGCCCTTTTTGGCCAACCAAGCAACCTGGAAAGGCAAATCAGCGCTACAGAGAAGTCTCGCTTCCCATCGGTCAAAAGGGCCATGCTGAAAAAAGTGTCAAAACCAGAAATGCAGGACAGGCCATGGAGAAATGGGAGCCTTGCTACACTGATGGGCGGGATGTAAATTGCCATCAGCCACTCTGGAGAAGTGTACGGTGTGTCCTGAAACATCTGAAAAACACAGCTTAGAGAGCATAGGGCACTTCCACTCATGGGGGTATAAATTGGGAAAATGAAAAATCAGCAAGACACAAGCACCCCAAAGTTTAGGGCTGCTCTGTTGACAAGGACCTCCACTTCATTCCACCTTAAATATCCAAGGAAAGAGAAAAATGGATAAAGAAGTTGTGGTCCTTATGTACAATGGAATATCACTCAGCCATGAAATCAATGTCATAAGGTTAGTAGCAGCATGATGAGTGGATTTAGGTACGACGATTCTAAGTGAAATAAGTCACACAGAAAAGGACACTTCTCATAAGGTATCACTGATAGAGGGAATGTAAAAACCGTTACACTTGAACTGAATTACAAAACAGAACAGAGTCACACATGCAGAAAACACACTATGGCTGCTTAACGGGAAAGGTGAGGTGGGGTGATACATGAAACAAGGGTATCAAATTAGCTCAGATACCGTTCCATAAACCCAATATGTAATAGACAAGACCTACTCCTTGCTCAGAGAACTGGACTCAACACGCCCTATTCACCGCACAAGAATATATCTGACTAGTAATAATCTTAAAACCTATGTATTGATATCTCTCTGTTAGTGTGTCAAGTGGGTGTAAAGCGACATAAACACAGCAGTGAAAAGCAGCTAAACCCCATTATGAAAAAAAATTACTTTGAAAAACCCATGAAACAACGACAGTGAAAGAGAGAGAAATTCTTACACAATGCGTTCAGGGGCTGTGATGCAACCTGGATTGACCATATCTAGACCCACAGCTGAATGAGACATAAGGGTGGACACTCTTGGGGCTGAGAGGCTTGGTGAGGTTGGGTGAGCAAACGCAGACCCTTTAAAGTAATACTGCGTGGTACCCATCGCATGGGTCCCAAATCTCCAGGTTCAAGGGCATCTTCCTACATCGAAAACATGCATGAGAAACCCAGAAGATGGTACACCGTGTGATGGGGAAAGGTTTCTAAAACGCACCTAATTTCTCATCTCCTTGTGCCCGGGTTCGCCTTTCCAGCCGCTTTACTAGCAATCTCCCTACTTGGAGCATCAGCACCTTTAACCTCCTGTTCCGTACAGGTTGCAATTTGTCCTGAGGATGAACGGGAAGACGGGGAACCAACGAGAGACTAGCTCTTGGTGTCGGGACAGGCACAGGTCACTCTATTTTCTCATCAGGAAGAAGAATTAACCACAGGCTCAGCCTGCCCCCCGGAACCAGAACAGGGCCTGAAGCCATCCTGCGCTTTTGCGGCCAGCTCCCAAAAAAGCGAGTTGTAAAATGGAGGTTCAGGGCACTGCAATTCCCAAACCTGCAGAGTTATAAATGATAACTCTCGTCCACAAATATATTGAGGGAAGGCAAAGAAGAGGATTTGAAATCAAGGCAGAATTGCACGAAACAGATTTCAGGAGGTAGATACGAATCGCCTTTAAAGCACATGAAAAGCGGCAAAACGTTGACAATGATGCCCTTGGCCAAAAAGGGCGTATGCGTTTTTTCCTGAATATATTCAGGAAAAAACGCATACGCCCTTTTTGGCCAACCAAGCAACCTGGAAAGGCAAATCAGCGCTACAGAGAAGTCTCGCTTCCCATCGGTCAAAAGGGCCATGCTGAAAAAAGTGTCAAAACCAGAAATGCAGGACAGGCCATGGAGAAATGGGAGCCTTGCTACACTGATGGGCGGGATGTAAATTGCCAACAGCCACTCTGGAGAAGTGTACGGTGTGTCCTGAAACATCTGAAAAACACATCTTAGAGAGCATAGGGCACTTCCACTCATGGGGGTATAAATTGGCAAAATTAAAAATCAGCAAGACACAAGCACCCCAAAGTTGAGGGCTGCTCTGTTGACAAGGACCTCCACTTCATTCCACCTTAAATATCCCAGGAAAGAGAAAAATGGATAAAGAAGTTCTGGTCCTTATGTACAATGGAATATCACTCAGCCATGAAATCAATGTCATAAGGTTAGTAGCAGCATGATGAGTGGATTTAGGTACGACGATTCTAAGTGAAATAAGTCACACAGAAAAGGACACTTCTCATAAGGTATCACTGATAGAGGGAATGTAAAAACCGTTACACTTGAACTGAATTACAAAACAGAACAGAGTCACACATGCAGAAAACAGACTATGGCTGCTTAACGGGAAAGGTAAGGTGGGGTGATACATAAAACAAGCGTTTCAAATTAGCTCAGCTACCGTTCCATAAACCCAATATGTAATAGACAAGACCTACTCCTTGCTCAGAGAACTGTACTCAACACGCCCTATTCAATGCACAAGAATATATCTGACTAGTAATAATCTTAAAACCTATGTATTGATATCTCTCTGTTAGTGTGTCAAGTGGGTGTAAAGCGGCATAAACACAGCCGTGAAAAGCAGCTAAACCCCATTATGAAAATAAATTACTTTGAAAAACCCATGAAACAACGACAGTGAAAGAGATAGAAATTCTTACACAATGAGTTCAGGGGCTGTGATGCAACCTGGATTGACCATATCTAGACCCACAGCTGGATGAGACATAAGGGTGGACACTCTTGGGGCTGAGAGGTTTGGTGAGGTTGGGTGAGCAAACGCAGACCCTTTAAAGTAATACGGCGTGGTACCCATCGCATGGGTCCCAAATCTCCAGGTTCAAGGGCATCTTCCTACATCGAAAACATGCATGAGAAACCCAGAAGATGGTACACCGTGTGATGGGGAAAGGTTTCTAAAACGCACCTCATTTCTCATCTCCTTGTGCCCGGGTTCGCCATTCCAGCCACTTTACTAGCAATCTCCCTACTTGGAGCATCAGCACCTTTAACCTCCTGTTCCGTACAGGTTGCAATTTGTCCTGAGGATGAACGGGAAGACGGGGAACCAACGAGAGACTAGCTCTTGGTGTCGGGACAGGCACAGGTCACTCTATTTTCCCATCAGGAAGAAGAATTAACCACAGGCTCAGCCTGCCCCCCGGAACCAGAACAGGGCCTGAAGCCATCCAGCGCTTTTGCGGCCAGCTCCCAAAAAAGCGAGTTGTAAAATGGAGGTTCAGGGCACTGCAATTCACAAACCTGCAGAGTTATAAATGATAACTCTCGTCCACAAATATATTGAGGGAAGGCAAAGAAGAGGATTTGAAATCAAGGCAGAATTGCACGAAACAGATTTCAGGAGGTAGATACGAATCGCCTTTAAAGCACACGAAAAGCGGCAAAACGTTGACAATGATGCCCTTGGCCAAAAAGGGCGTATGCGTTTTTTCCTGAATATATTCAGGAAAAAACGCATACGCCCTTTTTGGCCAACCAAGCAACCTGGAAAGGCAAATCAGCGCTACAGAGAAGTCTCGCTTCCCATCGGTCAAAAGGGCCATGCTGAAAAAAGTGTCAAAACCAGAAATGCAGGACAGGCCATGGAGAAATGGGAGCCTTGCTACACTGATGGGCGGGATGTAAATTGCCAACAGCCACTCTGGAGAAGTGTACGGTGTGTCCTGAAACATCTGAAAAACACATCTTAGAGAGCATAGGGCACTTCCACTCATGGGGGTATAAATTGGCAAAATTAAAAATCAGCAAGACACAAGCACCCCAAAGTTGAGGGCTGCTCTGTTGACAAGGACCTCCACTTCATTCCACCTTAAATATCCCAGGAAAGAGAAAAATGGATAAAGAAGTTCTGGTCCTTATGTACAATGGAATATCACTCAGCCATGAAATCAATGTCATAAGGTTAGTAGCAGCATGATGAGTGGATTTAGGTACGACGATTCTAAGTGAAATAAGTCACACAGAAAAGGACACTTCTCATAAGGTATCACTGATAGAGGGAATGTAAAAACCGTTACACTTGAACTGAATTACAAAACAGAACAGAGTCACACATGCAGAAAACAGACTATGGCTGCTTAACGGGAAAGGTAAGGTGGGGTGATACATAAAACAAGCGTTTCAAATTAGCTCAGCTACCGTTCCATAAACCCAATATGTAATAGACAAGACCTACTCCTTGCTCAGAGAACTGTACTCAACACGCCCTATTCAATGCACAAGAATATATCTGACTAGTAATAATCTTAAAACCTATGTATTGATATCTCTCTGTTAGTGTGTCAAGTGCGTGTAAAGCGGCATAAACACAGCCGTGAAAAGCAGCTAAACCCCATTATGAAAATAAATTACTTTGAAACACCCATGAAACAACGACAGTGAAAGAGATAGAAATTCTTACACAATGAGTTCAGGGGCTGTGATGCAACCTGGATTGACCATATCTAGACTCACAGCTGGATGAGACATAAGGGTGGACACTCTTGGGGCTGAGAGGTTTGGTGAGGTTGGGTGAGCAAACGCAGACCCTTTAAAGTAATACGGCGTGGTACCCATCGCATGGGTCCCAAATCTCCAGGTTCAAGGGCATCTTCCTACATCGAAAACATGCATGAGAAACCCAGAAGATGGTACACCGTGTGATGGGGAAAGGTTTCTAAAACGCACCTCATTTCTCATCTCCTTGTGCCCGGGTTCGCCATTCCAGCCACTTTACTAGCAATCTCCCTACTTGGAGCATCAGCACCTTTAACCTCCTGTTCCGTACAGGTTGCAATTTGTCCTGAGGATGAACGGGAAGACGGGGAACCAAAGAGAGACTAGCTCTTGGTGTTGGGACAGGCACAGGTCACTCTATTTTCCCATCAGGAAGAAGAATTAACCACAGGCTCAGCCTGCCCCCCGGAACCAGAACAGGGCCTGTAGCCATCCTGCGCTTTTGCGGCCAGCTCCCAAAAAAGCGAGTTGTAAAATGGAGGTTCAGGGCACTGCAATTCACAAACCTGCAGAGTTATAAATGATAACTCTCGTTCACAAATATATTGAGGGAAGGCAAAGAAGAGGATTTGAAATCAAGGCAGAATTGCAGGAAACAGATTTCAGGAGGTAGATTCGAATCGCCTTTAAAGCACATGAAAAGCGGTAAAATGTTGACAATGATGCCCTTGGCAAAAAAGGGCGTATGCGTTTTTTCCTGAATATATTCAGGAAAAAACGCATACGCCCTTTTTGGCCAACCAAGCAACCTGGAAAGGCAAATCAGCGCTACAAAGAAGTCTCGCTTCCCATCGGTCAAAAGGGCCATGCTGAAAAAATTGTCAAAACCAGAAATGCAGGACAGGCCATGGAGAAATGAGAGCCTTGCTACACTGATGGGCGGGATGTAAATTGCCAACAGCCACTCTGGAGAAGTGTACGGTGTGTCCTGAAACATCTGAAAAACACAGCTTAGAGAGCATAGGGCACTTCCACTCATGGGGGTATAAATTGGGAAAATGAAACATCAGCAAGACACAAGCACCCCAAAGTTGAGGGCTGCTCTGTTGACAAGGACCTCCACTTCATTCCACCTTAAATATCCCAGGAAAGAGAAAAATGGATAAAGAAGTTGTGGTCCTTATGTACAATGGAATATCACTCAGCCATGAAATCAATGTCATAAGGTTATTAGCAGCATGATGAGTGGATTTAGGTACGACGATTCTAAGTGAAATAAGTCACACAGAAAAGGACACTTCTCATAAGGTATCACTGATAGAGGGAATGTAAAAACCGTTACACTTGAACTGAATTACAAAACAGAACAGAGTCACACATGCAGAAAACAGACTATGGCTGCTTAACGGGAAAGGTGAGGTGGGGTGATACATAAAACAAGGGTATCAAATTAGCTCAGATACCGTTCCATAAACCCAATATGTAGTTGACAAGACCTACTCCTTGCTCAGAGAACTGGACTCAACACGCCCTATTCACCGCACAAGAATATATCTGACTAGTAATAATCTTAAAACCTATGTATTGATATCTCTCTGTTAGTGTGTCAAGTGGGTGTAAAGCGGCATAAACACAGCCGTGAAAAGCAGCTAAACCCCATTATGAAAATAAATTACTTTGAAACACCCATGAAACAACGACAGTGAAAGAGATAGAAATTCTTACACAATGAGTTCAGGGGCTGTGATGCAACCTGGATTGACCATATCTAGACTCACAGCTGGATGAGACATAAGGGTGGACACTCTTGGGGCTGAGAGGTTTGGTGAGGTTGGGTGAGCAAACGCAGACCCTTTAAAGTAATACGGCGTGGTACCCATCGCATGGGTCCCAAATCTCCAGGTTCAAGGGCATCTTCCTACATCGAAAACATGCATGAGAAACCCAGAAGATGGTACACCGTGTGATGGGGAAAGGTTTCTAAAACGCACCTCATTTCTCATCTCCTTGTGCCCGGGTTCGCCATTCCAGCCGCTTTACTAGCAATCTCCCTACTTGGAGCATCAGCACCTTTAACCTCCTGTTCCGTACAGGTTGCAATTTGTCCTGAGGATGAACGGGAAGACGGGGAACCAACGAGAGACTAGCTCTTGGTGTCGGGACAGGCACAGGTCACTCTATTTTCCCATCAGGAAGAAGAATTAACCACAGGCTCAGCCTGCCCCCCGGAACCAGAACAGGGCCTGAAGCCATCCTGCGCTTTTGCGGCCAGCTCCCAAAAAAGCGAGTTGTAAAATGGAGGTTCAGGGCACTGCAATTCCCAAACCTGCAGAGTTATAAATGATAACTCTCGTCCACAAATATATTGAGGGAAGGCAAAGAAGAGGATTTGAAATCAAGGCAGAATTGCACGAAACAGATTTCAGGAGGTAGATACGAATCGCCTTTAAAGCACATGAAAAGCGGCAAAACGTTGACAATGATGCCCTTGGCCAAAAAGGGCGTATGCGTTTTTTCCTGAATATATTCAGGAAAAAACGCATACGCCCTTTTTGGCCAACCAAGCAACCTGGAAAGGCAAATCAGCGCTACAGAGAAGTCTCGCTTCCCATCGGTCAAAAGGGCCATGCTGAAAAAAGTGTCAAAACCAGAAATGCAGGACAGGCCATGGAGAAATGGGAGCCTTGCTACACTGATGGGCGGGATGTAAATTGCCAACAGCCACTCTGGAGAAGTGTACGGTGTGTCCTGAAACATCTGAAAAACACAGCTTAGAGAGCATAGGGCACTTCCACTCATGGGGGTATAAATTGGGAAAATGAAAAATCAGCAAGACACAAGCACCCCAAAGTTTAGGGCTGCTCTGTTGACAAGGACCTCCACTTCATTCCACCTTAAATATCCAAGGAAAGAGAAAAATGGATAAAGAAGTTGTGGTCCTTATGTACAATGGAATATCACTCAGCCATGAAATCAATGTCATAATGTTAGTAGCAGCATGATGAGTGGATTTAGGTACGACGATTCTAAGTGAAATAAGTCACACAGAAAAGGACACTTCTCATAAGGTATCACTGATAGAGGGAATGTAAAAACCGTTACACTTGAACTGAATTACAAAACAGAACAGAGTCACACATGCAGAAAACAGACTATGGCTTCTTAACGGGAAAGGTGAGGTGGGGTGATACATAAAACAAGGGTATCAAATTAGCTCAGATACCGTTCCATAAACCCAATATGTAGTAGACAAGACCTACTCCTTGCTCAGAGAACTGTACTCAACACGCCCTATTCACCGCACAAGAATATATCTGACTAGTAATAATCTTAAAACCTATGTATTGATATCTCTCTGTTAGTGTGTCAAGTGGGTGTAAAGCGGCATAAACACAGCCGTGAAAAGCAGCTAAACCCCATTATGAAAATAAATTACTTTGAAAAACCCATGAAACAACGACAGTGAAAGAGATAGAAATTCTTACACAATGAGTTCAGGGGCTGTGATGCAACCTGGATTGACCATATCTAGACCCACAGCTGGATGAGACATAAGGGTGGACACTCTTGGGGCTGAGAGGTTTGGTGAGGTTGGGTGAGCAAACGCAGACCCTTTAAAGTAATACGGCGTGGTACCCATCGCATGGGTCCCAAATCTCCAGGTTCAAGGGCATCTTCCTACATCGAAAACATGCATGAGAAACCCAGAAGATGGTACACCGTGTGATGGGGAAAGGTTTCTAAAACGCACCTCATTTCTCATCTCCTTGTGCCCGGGTTCGCCATTCCAGCCGCTTTACTAGCAATCTCCCTACTTGGAGCATCAGCACCTTTAACCTCCTGTTCCGTACAGGTTGCAATTTGTCCTGAGGATGAACGGGAAGACGGGGAACCAACGAGAGACTAGCTCTTGGTGTCGGGACAGGCACAGGTCACTCTATTTTCCCATCAGGAAGAAGAATTAACCACAGGCTCAGCCTGCCCCCCGGAACCAGAACAGGGCCTGAAGCCATCCTGCGCTTTTGCGGCCAGCTCCCAAAAAAGCGAGTTGTAAAATGGAGGTTCAGGGCACTGCAATTCACAAACCTGCAGAGTTATAAATGATAACTCTCGTCCACAAATATATTGAGGGAAGGCAAAGAAGAGGATTTGAAATCAAGGCAGAATTGCACGAAACAGATTTCAGGAGGTAGATACGAATCGCCTTTAAAGCACATGAAAAGCAGCAAAACGTTGACAATGATGCCCTTGGCCAAAAAGGGCGTATGCGTTTTTTCCTGAATATATTCAGGAAAAAACGCATACGCCCTTTTTGGCCAACCAAGCAACCTGGAAAGGCAAATCAGCGCTACAGAGAAGTCTCGCTTCCCATCGGTCAAAAGGGCCATGCTGAAAAAAGTGTCAAAACCAGAAATGCAGGACAGGCCATGGAGAAATGGGAGCCTTGCTACACTGATGGGCGGGATGTAAATTGCCATCAGCCACTCTGGAGAAGTGTACGGTGTGTCCTGAAACATCTGAAAAACACAGCTTAGAGAGCATAGGGCACTTCCACTCATGGGGGTATAAATTGGGAAAATGAAAAATCAGCAAGACACAAGCACCCCAAAGTTTAGGGCTGCTCTGTTGACAAGGACCTCCACTTCATTCCACCTTAAATATCCAAGGAAAGAGAAAAATGGATAAAGAAGTTGTGGTCCTTATGTACAATGGAATATCACTCAGCCATGAAATCAATGTCATAATGTTAGTAGCAGCATGATGAGTGGATTTAGATACGACGATTCTAACAGAAATAAGTCACACAGAAAAGGACACTTCTCATAAGGTATCACTTTTAGAGGGAATGTAAAAACCGTTACACTTGAACTGAATTACAAAACAGAACAGAGTCACACATGCAGAAAACAGACTATGGCTGCTTAACGGGAAAGGTGAGGTGGGGTGATACATAAAACAAGGGTATCAAATTAGCTCAGATACCGTTCCATAAACCCAATATGTAGTAGACAAGACCTACTCCTTGCTCAGAGAACTGGACTCAACACGCCCTATTCACCGCACAAGAATATATCTGACTAGTAATAATCTTAAAACCTATGTATTGATATCTCTCTGTTAGTGTGTCAAGTGGGTGTAAAGCGGCATAAACACAGCAGTGAAAAGCAGCTAAACCCCATTATGAAAATAAATTACTTTGAAAAACCCATGAAACAACGACAGTGAAAGAGATAGAAATTCTTACACAATGAGTTCAGGGGCTGTGATGCAACCTGGATTGACCATATCTAGACCCACAGCTGGATGAGACATAAGGGTGGACACTCTTGGGGCTGAGAGGTTTGGTGAGGTTGGGTGAGCAAACGCAGACCCTTTAAAGTAATACGGCGTGGTACCTATCGCATGGGTCCCAAATCTCCAGGTTCAAGGGCATCTTCCTACATCGAAAACATGCATGAGAAACCCAGAAGATGGTACACCGTCTGATGGGGAAAGGTTTCTAAAACGCACCTCATTTCTCATCTCCTTGTGCCCGGGTTCGCCATTCCAGCCGCTTTACTAGAAATCTCCCTACTTGGAGCATCAGCACCTTTAACCTCCTGTTCCGTACAGGTTGCAATTTGTCCTGAGGATGAACGGGAAGACGGGGAACCAACGAGAGACTAGCTCTTGGTGTCGGGACAGGCACAGGTCACTCTATTTTCCCATCAGGAAGAAGAATTAACCACAGGCTCAGCCTGCCCCCCGGAACCAGAACAGGGCCTGAAGCCATCCTGCGCTTTTGCGGCCAGCTCCCAAAAAAGCGAGTTGTAAAATGGAGGTTCAGGGCACTGCAATTCACAAACCTGCAGAGTTATAAATGATAACTTTCGTCCACAAATATATTGAGGGAAGGCAAAGAAGAGGATTTGAAATCAAGGCAGAATTGCACGAAACAGATTTCAGGAGGTAGATACGAATCGCCTTTAAAGCACATGAAAAGCGGCAAAACGTTGACAATGATGCCCTTGGCCAAAAAGGGCGTATGCATTTTTTCCTGAATATATTCAGGAAAAAACGCATACGCCCTTTTTGGCCAACCAAGCAACCTGGAAAGGCAAATCAGTGCTACAGAGAAGTCTCGCTTCCCATCGGTCAAAAGGGCCATGCTGAAAAAAGTGTCAAAACCAGAAATGCAGGACAGGCCATGGAGAAATGGGAGCCTTGCTACACTGATGGGCGGGATGTAAATTGCCAACAGCCACTCTGGAGAAGTGTACGGTGTGTCCTGAAACATCTGAAAAACACAGCTTAGAGAGCATAGGGCACTTCCACTCATGGGGGTATAAATTGGAAAAATGAAAAATCAGCAAGACACAAGCACCCCAAAGTTGAGGGCTGCTCTGTTGACAAGGACCTCCACTTCATTCCACCTTCAATATCCCAGGAAAGAGAAAAATGGATAAAGAAGTTGTGGTCCTTATGTACAATGGAATATCACTCAGCCATGAAATCAATGTCATAAGGTTAGTAGCAGCATGATGAGTGGATTTAGGTACGACGATTCTAAGTGAAATAAGTCACACAGAAAAGGACACTTCTCATAAGGTATCACTGATAGAGGGAATGTAAAAACCGTTACACTTGAACTGAATTACAAAACAGAACAGAGTCACACATGCAGAAAACACACTATGGCTGCTTAACGGGAAAGGTGAGGTGGGGTGATACATGAAACAAGGGTATCAAATTAGCTCAGATACCGTTCCATAAACCCAATATGTAATAGACAAGACCTACTCCTTGCTCAGAGAACTGGACTCAACACGCCCTATTTTTTTTTTTTTTTTTTTTTTTTTTTTTTTTTTTTCAACACGCCCTATTCACCGCACAAGAATATATCTGACTAGTAATAATCTTAAAACCTATGTATTGATATCTCTCTGTTAGTGTGTCAAGTGGGTGTAAAGCGACATAAACACAGCAGTGAAAAGCAGCTAAACCCCATTATGAAAAAAAATTACTTTGAAAAACCCATGAAACAACGACAGTGAAAGAGAGAGAAATTCTTACACAATGCGTTCAGGGGCTGTGATGCAACCTGGATTGACCATATCTAGACCCACAGCTGAATGAGACATAAGGGTGGACACTCTTGGGGCTGAGAGGCTTGGTGAGGTTGGGTGAGCAAACGCAGACCCTTTAAAGTAATACTGCGTGGTACCCATCGCATGGGTCCCAAATCTCCAGGTTCAAGGGCATCTTCCTACATCGAAAACATGCATGAGAAACCCAGAAGATGGTACACCGTGTGATGGGGAAAGGTTTCTAAAACGCACCTAATTTCTCATCTCCTTGTGCCCGGGTTCGCCTTTCCAGCCGCTTTACTAGCAATCTCCCTACTTGGAGCATCAGCACCTTTAACCTCCTGTTCCGTACAGGTTGCAATTTGTCCTGAGGATGAACGGGAAGACGGGGAACCAACGAGAGACTAGCTCTTGGTGTCGGGACAGGCACAGGTCACTCTATTTTCTCATCAGGAAGAAGAATTAACCACAGGCTCAGCCTGCCCCCCGGAACCAGAACAGGGCCTGAAGCCATCCTGCGCTTTTGCGGCCAGCTCCCAAAAAAGCGAGTTGTAAAATGGAGGTTCAGGGCACTGCAATTCCCAAACCTGCAGAGTTATAAATGATAACTCTCGTCCACAAATATATTGAGGGAAGGCAAAGAAGAGGATTTGAAATCAAGGCAGAATTGCACGAAACAGATTTCAGGAGGTAGATACGAATCGCCTTTAAAGCACATGAAAAGCGGCAAAACGTTGACAATGATGCCCTTGGCCAAAAAGGGCGTATGCGTTTTTTCCTGAATATATTCAGGAAAAAACGCATACGCCCTTTTTGGCCAACCAAGCAACCTGGAAAGGCAAATCAGCGCTACAGAGAAGTCTCGCTTCCCATCGGTCAAAAGGGCCATGCTGAAAAAAGTGTCAAAACCAGAAATGCAGGACAGGCCATGGAGAAATGGGAGCCTTGCTACACTGATGGGCGGGATGTAAATTGCCAACAGCCACTCTGGAGAAGTGTACGGTGTGTCCTGAAACATCTGAAAAACACAGCTTAGAGAGCATAGGGCACTTCCACTCATGGGGGTATAAATTGGGAAAATTAAAAATCAGCAAGACACAAGCACCCCAAAGTTTAGGGCTGCTCTGTTGACAAGGACCTCCACTTCATTCCACCTTAAATATCCAAGGAAAGAGAAAAATGGATAAAGAAGTTGTGGTCCTTATGTACAATGGAATATCACTCAGCCATGAAATCAATGTCATAAGGTTAGTAGCAGCATGATGAGTGGATTTAGGTACGACGATTCTAAGTGAAATAAGTCACACAGAAAAGGACACTTCTCATAAGGTATCACTGATAGATGGAATGTAAAAAGCGTTACACTTGAACTGAATTACAAAACAGAACAGAGTCACACATGCAGAAAACACACTATGGCTGCTTAACGGGAAAGGTGAGGTGGGGTGATACATGAAACAAGGGTATCAAATTAGCTCAGATACCGTTCCATAAACCCAATATGTAGTAGACAAGACCTACTCCTTGCTCAGAGAACTGTACTCAACACGCCCTATTCACCGCACAAGAATATATCTGACTAGTAATAATCTTAAAACCTATGTATTGAAATCTCTCTCTGTTAGTGTGTCAAGTGGGTGTAAAGCGGCATAAACACAGCAGTGAAAAGCAGCTAAACCCCATTATGAAAATAAATTACTTTGAAAAACCCATGAAACAACGACAGTGAAAGAGAGAGAAATTCTTACACAATGCGTTCAGGGGCTGTGATGCAACCTGGATTGACCATATCTAGACCCACAGCTGGATGAGACATAAGGGTGGACACTCTTGGGGCTGAGAGGTTTGGTGAGGTTGGGTGAGCAAACGCAGACCCTTTAAAGTAATACTGCGTGGTACCCATCGCATGGGTCCCAAATCTCCAGGTTCAAGGGCATCTTCCTACATCAAAAACATGCATGAGAAACCCAGAAGATGGTACACCGTGTGATGGGGAAAGGTTTCTAAAACGCACCTAATTTCTCATCTCCTTGTGCCCGGGTTCGCCATTCCAGCCGCTTTACTAGCAATCTCCCTACTTGGAGCATCAGCACCTTTAACCTCCTGTTCCGTACAGGTTGCAATTTGTCCTGAGGATGAACGGGAAGACGGGGAACCAACGAGAGACTAGCTCTTGGTGTCGGGACAGGCACAGGTCACTCTATTTTCCCATCAGGAAGAAGAATTAACCACAGGCTCAGCCTGCCCCCCGGAACCAGAACAGGGCCTGAAGCCATCCTGCGCTTTTGCGGCCAGCTCCCAAAAAAGCGAGTTGTAAAATGGAGGTTCAGGGCACTGCAATTCAGAAACCTGCAGAGTTATAAATGATAACTCTCGTCCACAAATATATTGAGGGAAGGCAAAGAAGAGGATTTGAAATCAAGGCAGAATTGCACGAAACAGATTTCAGGAGGTAGATACGAATCGCCTTTAAAGCACATGAAAAGCGGCAAAACGTTGACATGATGCCCTTGGCCAAAAAGGGCGTATGCGTTTTTTCCTGAATATATTCAGGAAAAAACGCATACGCCCTTTTTGGCCAACCAAGCAACCTGGAAAGGCAAATCAGCGCTACAGAGAAGTCTCGCTTCCCATCGGTCAAAAGGGCCATGCTGAAAAAAGTGTCAAAACCAGAAATGCAGGACAGGCCATGGAGAAATGGGAGCCTTGCTACACTGATGGGCGGGATGTAAATTGCCAACAGCCACTCTGGAGAAGTGTACGGTGTGTCCTGAAACATCTGAAAAACACAGCTTAGAGAGCATAGGGCACTTCCACTCATGGGGGTATAAATTGGGAAAATTAAAAATCAGCAAGACACAAGCACCCCAAAGTTTAGGGCTGCTCTGTTGACCAGGACCTCCACTTCATTCCACCTTAAATATCCCAGGAAAGAGAAAAATGGATAAAGAAGTTGTGGTCCTTATGTACAATGGAATATCACTCAGCCATGAAATCAATGTCATAATGTTAGTAGCAGCATGATGAGTGGATTTAGATACGACGATTCTAACAGAAATAAGTCACACAGAAAAGGACACTTCTCATAAGGTATCACTTTTAGAGGGAATGTAAAAACCGTTACACTTGAACTGAATTACAAAACAGAACAGAGTCACACATGCAGAAAACAGACTATGGCTGCTTAACGGAAAAGGTGAGATGGGGTGATACATAAAACAAGGGTATCAAATTAGCTCAGACACCGTTCCATAAACCCAATATGTAGTAGACAAGACCTACTCCTTGCTCAGAGAACTGGACTCAACACGCCCTATTCACCGCACAAGAATATATCTGACTAGTAATAATCTTAAAACCTATGTATTGATATCTCTCTGTTAGTGTGTCAAGTGGGTGTAAAGCGGCATAAACACAGCCGTGAAAAGCAGCTAAACCCCATTATGAAAATAAATTACTTTGAAAAACCCATGAAACAACGACAGTGAAAGAGATGGAAATTCTTACACAATGAGTTCAGGGGCTGTGATGCAACCTGGATTGACCATATCTAGACCCACAGCTGGATGAGACATAAGGGTGGACACTCTTGGGGCTGAGAGGTTTGGTGAGGTTGGGTGAGCAAACGCAGACCCTTTAAAGTAATACTGCGTGGTACCCATCGCATGGGTCCCAAATCTCCAGGTTCAAGGGCATCTTCCTACATCGAAAACATGCATGAGAAACCCAGAAGATGGTACACCGTGTGATGGGGAAAGGTTTCTAAAACGCACCTCATTTCTCATCTCCTTGTGCCCGGGTTCGCCATTCCAGCCGCTTTACTAGCAATCTCCCTACTTGGAGCATCAGCACCTTTAACCTCCTGTTCCGTACAGGTTGCAATTTGTCCTGAGGATGAACGGGAAGACGGGGAACCAACGAGAGACTAGCTCTTGGTGTCGGGACAGGCACAGGTCACTCTATTTTCCCATCAGGAAGAAGAATTAACCACAGGCTCCGCCTGCCCCCCGGAACCAGAACAGGGCCTGAAGCCATCCAGCGCTTTTGCGGCCAGCTCCCAAAAAAGCGAGTTGTAAAATGGAGGTTCAGGGCACTGCAATTCACAAACCTGCAGAGTTATAAATGATAACTCTCGTCCACAAATATATTGAGGGAAGGCAAAGAAGAGGATTTGAAATCAAGGCAGAATTGCACGAAACAGATTTCAGGAGGTAGATACGAATCGCCTTTAAAGCACACGAAAAGCGGCAAAACGTTGACAATGATGCCCTTGGCCAAAAAGGGCGTATGCGTTTTTTCCTGAATATATTCAGGAAAAAACGCATACGCCCTTTTTGGCCAACCAAGCAACCTGGAAAGGCAAATCAGCGCTACAGAGAAGTCTCGCTTCCCATCGGTCAAAAGGGCCATGCTGAAAAAAGTGTCAAAACCAGAAATGCAGGACAGGCCATGGAGAAATGGGAGCCTTGCTACACTGATGGGCGGGATGTAAATTGCCAACAGCCACTCTGGAGAAGTGTACGGTGTGTCCTGAAACATCTGAAAAACACATCTTAGAGAGCATAGGGCACTTCCACTCATGGGGGTATAAATTGGCAAAATTAAAAATCAGCAAGACACAAGCACCCCAAAGTTGAGGGCTGCTCTGTTGACAAGGACCTCCACTTCATTCCACCTTAAATATCCCAGGAAAGAGAAAAATGGATAAAGAAGTTCTGGTCCTTATGTACAATGGAATATCACTCAGCCATGAAATCAATGTCATAAGGTTAGTAGCAGCATGATGAGTGGATTTAGGTACGACGATTCTAAGTGAAATAAGTCACACAGAAAAGGACACTTCTCATAAGGTATCACTGATAGAGGGAATGTAAAAACCGTTACACTTGAACTGAATTACAAAACAGAACAGAGTCACACATGCAGAAAACAGACTATGGCTGCTTAACGGGAAAGGTAAGGTGGGGTGATACATAAAACAAGCGTTTCAAATTAGCTCAGCTACCGTTCCATAAACCCAATATGTAATAGACAAGACCTACTCCTTGCTCAGAGAACTGTACTCAACACGCCCTATTCAATGCACAAGAATATATCTGACTAGTAATAATCTTAAAACCTATGTATTGATATCTCTCTGTTAGTGTGTCAAGTGGGTGTAAAGCGGCATAAACACAGCCGTGAAAAGCAGCTAAACCCCATTATGAAAATAAATTACTTTGAAAAACCCATGAAACAACGACAGTGAAAGAGATAGAAATTCTTACACAATGAGTTCAGGGGCTGTGATGCAACCTGGATTGACCATATCTAGACCCACAGCTGGATGAGACATAAGGGTGGACACTCTTGGGGCTGAGAGGTTTGGTGAGGTTGGGTGAGCAAACGCAGACCCTTTAAAGTAATACGGCGTGGTACCCATCGCATGGGTCCCAAATCTCCAGGTTCAAGGGCATCTTCCTACATCGAAAACATGCATGAGAAACCCAGAAGATGGTACACCGTGTGATGGGGAAAGGTTTCTAAAACGCACCTCATTTCTCATCTCCTTGTGCCCGGGTTCGCCATTCCAGCCACTTTACTAGCAATCTCCCTACTTGGAGCATCAGCACCTTTAACCTCCTGTTCCGTACAGGTTGCAATTTGTCCTGAGGATGAACGGGAAGACGGGGAACCAACGAGAGACTAGCTCTTGGTGTTGGGACAGGCACAGGTCACTCTATTTTCCCATCAGGAAGAAGAATTAACCACAGGCTCAGCCTGCCCCCCGGAACCAGAACAGGGCCTGTAGCCATCCTGCGCTTTTGCGGCCAGCTCCCAAAAAAGCGAGTTGTAAAATGGAGGTTCAGGGCACTGCAATTCACAAACCTGCAGAGTTATAAATGATAACTCTCGTTCACAAATATATTGAGGGAAGGCAAAGAAGAGGATTTGAAATCAAGGCAGAATTGCAGGAAACAGATTTCAGGAGGTAGATTCGAATCGCCTTTAAAGCACATGAAAAGCGGTAAAATGTTGACAATGATGCCCTTGGCCAAAAAGGGCGTATGCGTTTTTTCCTGAATATATTCAGGAAAAAACGCATACGCCCTTTTTGGCCAACCAAGCAACCTGGAAAGGCAAATCAGCGCTACAAAGAAGTCTCGCTTCCCATCGGTCAAAAGGGCCATGCTGAAAAAAGTGTCAAAACCAGAAATGCAGGACAGGCCATGGAGAAATGAGAGCCTTGCTACACTGATGGGCGGGATGTAAATTGCCAACAGCCACTCTGGAGAAGTGTACGGTGTGTCCTGAAACATCTGAAAAACACAGCTTAGAGAGCATAGGGCACTTCCACTCATGGGGGTATAAATTGGGAAAATGAAAAATCAGCAAGACACAAGCACCCCAAAGTTGAGGGCTGCTCTGTTGACAAGGACCTCCACTTCATTCCACCTTAAATATCCCAGGAAAGAGAAAAATGGATAAAGAAGTTGTGGTCCTTATGTACAATGGAATATCACTCAGCCATGAAATCAATGTCATAAGGTTAGTAGCAGCATGATGAGTGGATTTAGGTACGACGATTCTAAGTGAAATAAGTCACACAGAAAAGGACACTTCTCATAAGGTATCACTTATAGAGGGAATGTAAAAACCGTTACACTTGAACTGAATTACAAAACAGAACAGAGTCACACATGCAGAAAACAGACTATGGCTGCTTAACGGGAAAGGTGAGGTGGGGTGATACATAAAACAAGGGTATCAAATTAGCTCAGATACCGTTCCATAAACCCAATATGTAGTTGACAAGACCTACTCCTTGCTCAGAGAACTGGACTCAACACGCCCTATTCACCGCACAAGAATATATCTGACTAGTAATAATCTTAAAACCTATGTATTGATATCTCTCTGTTAGTGTGTCAAGTGGGTGTAAAGCGGCATAAACACAGCCGTGAAAAGCAGCTAAACCCCATTATGAAAATAAATTACTTTGAAACACCCATGAAACAACGACAGTGAAAGAGATAGAAATTCTTACACAATGAGTTCAGGGGCTGTGATGCAACCTGGATTGACCATATCTAGACTCACAGCTGGATGAGACATAAGGGTGGACACTCTTGGGGCTGAGAGGTTTGGTGAGGTTAGGTGAGCAAACGCAGACCCTTTAAAGTAATACTGCGTGGTACCCATCGCATGGGTCCCAAATCTCCAGGTTCAAGGGCATCTTCCTACATCAAAAACATGCATGAGAAACCCAGAAGATGGTACACCGTGTGATGGGGAAAGGTTTCTAAAACGCACCTAATTTCTCATCTCCTTGTGCCCGGGTTCGCCATTCCAGCCGCTTTACTAGCAATCTCCCTACTTGGAGCATCAGCACCTTTAACCTCCTGTTCCGTACAGGTTGCAATTTGTCCTGAGGATGAACGGGAAGACGGGGAACCAACGAGAGACTAGCTCTTGGTGTCGGGACAGGCACAGGTCACTCTATTTTCCCATCAGGAAGAAGAATTAACCACAGGCTCAGCCTGCCCCCCGGAACCAGAACAGGGCCTGAAGCCATCCTGCGCTTTTGCGGCCAGCTCCCAAAAAAGCGAGTTGTAAAATGGAGGTTCAGGTCACTGCAATTCAGAAACCTGCAGAGTTATAAATGATAACTCTCGTCCACAAATATATTGAGGGAAGGCAAAGAAGAGGATTTGAAATCAAGGCAGAATTGCACGAAACAGATTTCAGGAGGTAGATACGAATCGCCTTTAAAGCACATGAAAAGCGGCAAAACGTTGACAATGATGCCCTTGGCCAAAAAGGGCGTATGCGTTTTTTCCTGAATATATTCAGGAAAAAACGCATACGCCCTTTTTGGCCAACCAAGCAACCTGGAAAGGCAAATCAGCGCTACAGAGAAGTCTCGCTTCCCATCGGTCAAAAGGGCCATGCTGAAAAAAGTGTCAAAACCGGAAATGCAGGACAGGCCATGGAGAAATGGGAGCCTTGCTACACTGATGGGCGGGATGTAAATTGCCAACAGCCACTCTGGAGAAGTGTACGGTGTGTCCTGAAACATCTGAAAAACACAGCTTAGAGAGCATAGGGCACTTCCACTCATGGGGGTATAAATTGGGAAAATGAAAAATCAGCAAGACACAAGCACCCCAAAGTTTAGGGCTGCTCTGTTGACAAGGACCTCCACTTCATTCCACCTTAAATATCCAAGGAAAGAGAAAAATGGATAAAGAAGTTGTGGTCCTTATGTACAATGGAATATCACTCAGCCATGAAATCAATGTCATAATGTTAGTAGCAGCATGATGAGTGGATTTAGGTACGACGATTCTAAGTGAAATAAGTCACACAGAAAAGGACACTTCTCATAAGGTATCACTGATAGAGGGAATGTAAAAACCGTTACACTTGAACTGAATTACAAAACAGAACAGAGTCACACATGCAGAAAACAGACTATGGCTTCTTAACGGGAAAGGTGAGGTGGGGTGATACATAAAACAAGGGTATCAAATTAGCTCAGATACCGTTCCATAAACCCAATATGTAATAGACAAGACCTACTCCTTGCTCAGAGAACTGGACTCAACACGCCCTATTCACCGCACAAGAATATATCTGACTAGTAATAATCTTAAAACCTATGTATTGATATCTCTCTGTTAGTGTGTCAAGTGGGTGTAAAGCGGCATAAACACAGCCGTGAAAAGCAGCTAAACCCCATTATGAAAATAAATTACTTTGAAAAACCCGTGAAACAACGACAGTGAAAGAGATAGAAATTCTTACACAATGCGTTCAGGGGCTGTGATGCAACCTGGATTGACCATATCTAGACCCACAGCTGGATGAGACATAAGGGTGGACACTCTTGGGGCTGAGAGGTTTGGTGAGGTTGGGTGAGCAAACGCAGACCCTTTAAAGTAATACTGCGTGGTACCCATCGCATGGGTCCCAAATCTCCAGGTTCAAGGGCATCTTCCTACATCGAAAACATGCATGAGAAACCCAGAAGATGGTACACCGTCTGATGGGGAAAGGTTTCTAAAACGCACCTCATTTCTCATCTCCTTGTGCCCGGGTTCGCCATTCCAGCCACTTTACTAGCAATCTCCCTACTTGGAGCATCAGCACCTTTAACCTCCTGTTCCGTACAGGTTGCAATTTGTCCTGAGGATGAACGGGAAGACGGGGAACCAACGAGAGACTAGCTCTTGGTGTCGGGACAGGCACAGGTCACTCTATTTTCCCATCAGGAAGAAGAATTAACCACAGGCTCATCCTCTCCCCCGGAACCAGAACAGGGCCTGTAGCCATCCTGCGCTTTTGCGGCCAGCTCCCAAAAAAGCGAGTTGTAAAATGGAGGTTCAGGGCACTGCAATTCACAAACCTGCAGAGTTATAAATGATAACTCTCGTCCACAAATATATTGAGGGAAGGCAAAGAAGAGGATTTGAAATCAAGGCAGAATTGCACGAAAGAGATTTCAGGAGGTAGATACGAATCGCCTTTAAAGCACATGAAAAGCGGCAAAACGTTGACAATGATGCCCTTGGCCAAAAAGGGCGTATGCGTTTTTTCCTGAATATATTCAGGAAAAAACGCATACGCCCTTTTTGGCCAACCAAGCAACCTGGAAAGGCAAATCAGCGCTACAGAGAAGTCTCGCTTCCCATCGGTCAAAAGGGCCATGCTGAAAAACGTGTCAAAACCAGAAATGCAGGACAGGCCATGGAGAAATGGGAGCCTTGCTACACTGATGGGCGGGATGTAAATTGCCATCAGCCACTCTGGAGAAGTGTACGGTGTGTCCTGAAACATCGGAAAACACAGCTTAGAGAGCATAGGGCACTTCCACTCATGGGGGTATAAATTGGGAAAATGAAAAATCAGCAAGACACAAGCACCCCAAAGTTTAGGGCTGCTCTGTTGACAAGGACCTCCACTTCATTCCACCTTAAATATCCAAGGAAAGAGAAAAATGGATAAAGAAGTTGTGGTCCTTATGTACAATGGAATATCACTCAGCCATGAAATCAATGTCATAATGTTAGTAGCAGCATGATGAGTGGATTTAGATACGACGATTCTAACAGAAATAAGTCACACAGAAAAGGACACTTCTCATAAGGTATCACTTTTAGAGGGAATGTAAAAACCGTTACACTTGAACTGAATTACAAAACAGAACAGAGTCACACATGCAGAAAACAGACTATGGCTGCTTAACGGGAAAGGTGAGGTGGGGTGATACATAAAACAAGGGTATCAAATTAGTTCAGATACCGTTCCATAAACCCAATATGTAGTAGACAAGACCTACTCCTTGCTCAGAGAACTGTACTCAACACGCCCTATTCACCGCACAAGAATATATCTGACTAGTAATAATCTTAAAACCTATGTATTGATATCTCTCTGTTAGTGTGTCAAGTGGGTGTAAAGCGGCATAAACACAGCCGTGAAAAGCAGCTAAACCCCATTATGAAAATAAATTACTTTGAAAAACCCATGAAACAACGACAGTGAAAGAGATAGAAATTCTTACACAATGAGTTCAGGGGCTGTGATGCAACCTGGATTGACCATATCTAGACCCACAGCTGGATGAGACATAAGGGTGGACACTCTTGGGGCTGAGAGGTTTGGTGAGGTTGGGTGAGCAAACGCAGACCCTTTAAAGTAATACGGCGTGGTACCCATCGCATGGGTCCCAAATCTCCAGGTTCAAGGGCATCTTCCTACATCGAAAACATGCATGAGAAACCCAGAAGATGGTACACCGTCTGATGGGGAAAGGTTTCTAAAACGCACCTCATTTCTCATCTCCTTGTGCCCAGGTTCGCCATTCCAGCCGCTTTACTAGCAATCTCCCTACTTGGAGCATCAGCACCTTTAACCTCCTGTTCCGTACAGGTTGCAATTTGTCCTGAGGATGAACGGGTAGACGGGGAACCAGTGAGAGACTAGCTCTTGGTGTTGGGACAGGCACAGGTCACTCTATTTTCCCATCAGGAAGAAGAATTAACCACAGGCTCATCCTCCCCCCCGGAACCAGAACAGGGCCTGAAGCCATCCTGCGCTTTTGCGGCCAGCTTCCAAAAAAGCGAGTTGTAAAATGGAGGTTCAGGGCACTGCAATTCACAAACCTGCAGAGTTATAAATGATAACTCTCGTCCACAAATATATTGAGGGAAGGCAAAGAAGAGGATTTGAAATCAAGGCAGAATTGCAGGAAACAGATTTCAGGAGGTAGATTCGAATCGCCTTTAAAGCACATGAAAAGCGGCAAAACGTTGACAATGATGCCCTTGGCCAAAAAGGGCGTATGCGTTTTTTCCTGAATATATTCAGGAAAAAACGCATACGCCCTTTTTGGCCAACCAAGCAACCTGGAAAGGCAAATCAGCGCTACAAAGAAGACTCGCTACCCATCGGTCAAAAGGGCCATGCTGAAAAAAGTCTCAAAACCAGAAATGCAGGACAGGCCATGGAGAAATGGGAGCCTTGATACACTGATGGGCGGGATGTAAATTGCCAACAGCCACTCTGGAGAAGTGTACGGTGTGTCCTGAAACATCTAAAAAACACAGCTTAGAGAGCTTAGGGCACTTCCACTCATGGGGGTATAAATTGGGAAAATGAAAAATCAGCAAGACACAAGCACCCCAAAGTTTAGGGCTGCTCTGTTGACAAGGACCTCCACTTCATTCCACCTTCAATATCCCAGGAAAGAGAAAAATGGATAAAGAAGTTGTGGTCCTTATGTACAATGGAATATCACTCAGCCATGAAATCAATGTCATAAGGCTAGTAGCAGCATGATGAGTGGATTTAGGTACGACGATTCTAAGTGAAATAAGTCACACAGAAAAGGACACTTCTCATAAGGTATCACTTATAGAGGGACTGTAAAAACCGTTACACTTGAACTGAATTACAAAACAGAACAGAGTCACACATGCAGAAAACACACTATGGCTGCTTAACGGGAAAGGTGAGGTGGGGTGATACATAAAACAAGGGTTTCAAATTAGCTCAGATACCGTTCCATAAACCCAATATGTAATAGACAAGACCTACTCCTTGCTCAGAGAACTGGACTCAACACGCCCTATTCACCGCACAAGAATATATCTGACTAGTAATAATCTTAAAACCTATGTATTGATATCTCTCTGTTAGTGTGTCAAGTGGGTGAAAAGCGGCAAAAACACAGCAGTGAAAAGCAGCTAAACCCCATTATAAAAATAAATTACTTTTACAAACCCATGAAACAAAGACAGTGAAAGAGAGAGAAATTCTTACACAATGCGTTCAGGGGCTGTGATGCAACCTGGATTGACCATATCTAGACCCACAGCTGGATGAGACATAAGGGTGGACACTCTTGGGGCTGAGAGGTTTGGTGAGGTTGGGTGAGCAAATGCAGACCCTTTAAAGTAATACTGCGTGGTACCCATCGCATGGGTCCCAAATCTCCAGGTTCAAGGGCATCTTCCTACATCGAAAACATGCATGACAAACCCAGAAGATGGTACACCGTGTGATGTGGAAAGGTTTCTAAAACGCACCTCATTTCTCTTCTCCTTGTGCCCGGGTTCGCCATTCCAGCCGCTTTACTAACAATCTCCCTACTTGGAGCATCAGCACCTTTAACCTCCTGTTCCGTACAGGTTGCAATTTGTCCTGAGGATGAACGGGTAGACGGGGAACCAGTGAGAGACTAGCTCTTGGTGTTGGGACAGGCACAGGTCACTCTATTTTCCCATCAGGAAGAAGAATTAACCACAGGCTCATCCTCCCCCCCGGAACCAGAACAGGGCCTGAAGCCATCCTGCGCTTTTGCGGCCAGCTCCCAAAAAAGCGAGTTGTAAAATGGAGCTTCAGGGAACTGCAATTCCCAAAACTGCAGAGTTATAAATGATAACTCTCGTCCACAAATATATTGAGGGAAGGCAAAGAAGAGGATTTGAAATCAAGGCAGAATTGCAGGAAACAGATTTCAGGAGGTAGATTCGAATCGCCTTTAAAGCACATGAAAAGCGGCAAAACGTTGACAATGATGCCCTTGGCCAAAAAGGGCGTATGCGTTTTTTCCTGAATATATTCAGGAAAAAACGCATACGCCCTTTTTGGCCAACCAAGCAACCTGGAAAGGCAAATCAGCGCTACAAAGAAGACTCGCTACCCATCGGTCAAAAGGGCCATGCTGAAAAAAGTGTCAAAACCAGAAATGCAGGACAGGCCATGGAGAAATGGGAGCCTTGCTACACTGATGGGCGGGATGTAAATTGCCAACAGCCACTCTGGAGAAGTGTACGGTGTGTCCTGAAACATCTAAAAAACACAGCTTAGAGAGCTTAGGGCACTTCCACTCATGGGGGTATAAATTGGGAAAATGAAAAATCAGCAAGACACAAGCACCCCAAAGTTTAGGGCTGCTCTGTTGACAAGGACCTCCACTTCATTCCACCTTCAATATCCCAGGAAAGAGAAAAATGGATAAAGAAGTTGTGGTCCTTATGTACAATGGAATATCACTCAGCCATGAAATCAATGTCATAAGGCTAGTAGCAGCATGATGAGTGGATTTAGGTACGACGATTCTAAGTGAAATAAGTCACACAGAAAAGGACACTTCTCATAAGGTATCACTTATAGAGGGACTGTAAAAACCGTTACACTTGAACTGAATTACAAAACAGAACAGAGTCACACATGCAGAAAACACACTATGGCTGCTTAACGGGAAAGGTGAGGTGGGGTGATACATAAAACAAGGGTTTCAAATTAGCTCAGATACCGTTCCATAAACCCAATATGTAATAGACAAGACCTACTCCTTGCTCAGAGAACTGGACTCAACACGCCCTATTCACCGCACAAGAATATATCTGACTAGTAATAATCTTAAAACCTATGTATTGATATCTCTCTGTTAGTGTGTCAAGTGGGTGTAAAGCGGCATAAACACAGCAGTGAAAAGCAGCTAAACCCCATTATAAAAATAAATTACTTCGAAAAACCCATGAAACAAAGACAGTGAAAGAGAGAGAAATTCTTACACAATGCGTTCAGGGGCTGTGATGCAACCTGGATTGACCATATCTAGACTCACAGCTGGATGAGACATAAGGGTGGACACTCTTGGGGCTGAGAGGTTTGGTGAGGTTGGGTGAGCAAACGCAGACCCTTTAAAGTAATACTGCGTGGTACCCATCGCATGGGTCCCAAATCTCCAGGTTCAAGGGCATCTTCCTACATCGAAAACATGCATGAGAAACCCAGAAGATGGTACACCGTGTGATGTGGAAAGGTTTCTAAAACGCACCTCATTTCTATTCTCCTTGTGCCCGGGTTCGCCATTCCATCCGCTTTACTAACAATCTCCCTACTTGGAGCATCAGCACCTTTAACCTCCTGTTCCGTACAGGTTGCAATTTGTCCTGAGGATGAACGGGTAGACGGGGAACCAGTGAGAGACTAGCTCTTGGTGTTGGGACAGGCACAGGTCACTCTATTTTCCCATCAGGAAGAAGAATTAACCACAGGCTCATCCTCCCCCCCGGAACCAGAACAGGGCCTGAAGCCATCCTGCGCTTTTGCGGCCAGCTTCCAAAAAAGCGAGTTGTAAAATGGAGGTTCAGGGCACTGCAATTCACAAACCTGCAGAGTTATAAATGATAACTCTCGTCCACAAATATATTGAGGGAAGGCAAAGAAGAGGATTTGAAATCAAGGCAGAATTGCAGGAAACAGATTTCAGGAGGTAGATTCGAATCGCCTTTAAAGCACATGAAAAGCGGAAAAACGTTGACAATGATGCCCTTGGCCAAAAAGGGCGTATGCGTTTTTTCCTGAATATATTCAGGAAAAAACGCATACGCCCTTTTTGGCCAACCAAGCAACCTGGAAAGGCAAATCAGCGCTACAAAGAAGACTCGCTACCCATCGGTCAAAAGGGCCATGCTGAAAAAAGTGTCAAAACCAGAAATGCAGGACAGGCCATGGAGAAATGGGAGCCTTGCTACACTGATGGGCGGGATGTAAATTGCCAACAGCCACTCTGGAGAAGTGTACGGTGTGTCCTGAAACATCTAAAAAACACAGCTTAGAGAGCTTAGGGCACTTCCACTCATGGGGGTATAAATTGGGAAAATGAAAAATCAGCAAGACACAAGCACCCCAAAGTTTAGGGCTGCTCTGTTGACAAGGACCTCCACTTCATTCCACCTTCAATATCCCAGGAAAGAGAAAAATGGATAAAGAAGTTGTGGTCCTTATGTACAATGGAATATCACTCAGCCATGAAATCAATGTCATAAGGCTAGTAGCAGCATGATGAGTGGATTTAGGTACGACGATTCTAAGTGAAATAAGTCACACAGAAAAGGACACTTCTCATAAGGTATCACTTATAGAGGGAATGTAAAACCCGTTACACTTGAACTGAATTACAAAACAGAACAGAGTCACACATGCAGAAAACACACTATGGCTGCTTAACGGGAAAGGTGAGGTGGGGTGATACATAAAACAAGGGTTTCAAATTAGCTCAGATACCGTTCCATAAACCCAATATGTAATAGACAAGACCTACTCCTTGCTCAGAGAACTGGACTCAACACGCCCTATTCACCGCACAAGAATATATCTGACTAGTAATAATCTTAAAACCTATGTATTGATATCTCTCTGTTAGTGTGTCAAGTGGGTGAAAAGCGGCAAAAACACAGCAGTGAAAAGCAGCTAAACCCCATTATAAAAATAAATTACTTTTACAAACCCATGAAACAAAGACAGTGAAAGAGAGAGAAATTCTTACACAATGCGTTCAGGGGCTGTGATGCAACCTGGATTGACCATATCTAGACCCACAGCTGGATGAGACATAAGGGTGGACACTCTTGGGGCTGAGAGGTTTGGTGAGGTTGGGTGAGCAAATGCAGACCCTTTAAAGTAATACTGCGTGGTACCCATCGCATGGGTCCCAAATCTCCAGGTTCAAGGGCATCTTCCTACATCGAAAACATGCATGAGAAACCCAGAAGATGGTACACCGTGTGATGTGGAAAGGTTTCTAAAACGCACCTCATTTCTCTTCTCCTTGTGCCCGGGTTCGCCATTCCAGCCGCTTTACTAACAATCTCCCTACTTGGAGCATCAGCACCTTTAACCTCCTGTTCCGTACAGGTTGCAATTTGTCCTGAGGATGAACGGGTAGACGGGGAACCAGTGAGAGACTAGCTCTTGGTGTTGGGACAGGCACAGGTCACTCTATTTTCCCATCAGGAAGAAGAATTAACCACAGGCTCATCCTCTCCCCCGGAACCAGAACAGGGCCTGAAGCCATCCTGCGCTTTTGCAGCCAGCTCCCAAAAAAGCGAGTTGTAAAATGGAGCTTCAGGGCACTGCAATTCCCAAACCTGCAGAGTTATAAATGATAACTCTCGTCCACAAATATATTGAGGGAAGGCAAAGAAGAGGATTTGAAATCAAGGCAGAATTGCAGGAAACAGATTTCAGGAGGTAGATTCGAATCGCCTTTAAAGCACATGAAAAGCGGCAAAATGTTGACAATGATGCCCTTGGCCAAAAAGGGCGTATGCGTTTTTTCCTGAATATATTCAGGAAAAAACGCATACGCCCTTTTTGGCCAACCAAGCAACCTGGAAAGGCAAATCAGCGCTACAAAGAAGACTCGCTACCCATCGGTCAAAAGGGCCATGCTGAAAAAAGTGTCAAAACCAGAAATGCAGGACAGGCCATGGAGAAATGGGAGCCTTGCTACACTGATGGGCGGGATGTAAATTGCCAACAGCCACTCTGGAGAAGTGTACGGTGTGTCCTGAAACATCTAAAAAACACAGCTTAGAGAGCTTAGGGCACTTCCACTCATGGGGGTATAAATTGGGAAAATGAAAAATCAGCAAGACACAAGCACCCCAAAGTTTAGGGCTGCTCTGTTGACAAGGACCTCCACTTCATTCCACCTTCAATATCCCAGGAAAGAGAAAAATGGATAAAGAAGTTGTGGTCCTTATGTACAATGGAATATCACTCAGCCATGAAATCAATGTCATAAGGCTAGTAGCAGCATGATGAGTGGATTTAGGTACGACGATTCTAAGTGAAATAAGTCACACAGAAAAGGACACTTCTCATAAGGTATCACTTATAGAGGGACTGTAAAAACCGTTACACTTGAACTGAATTACAAAACAGAACAGAGTCACACATGCAGAAAACACACTATGGCTGCTTAACGGGAAAGGTGAGGTGGGGTGATACATAAAACAAGGGTTTCAAATTAGCTCAGATACCGTTCCATAAACCCAATATGTAATAGACAAGACCTACTCCTTGCTCAGAGAACTGGACTCAACACGCCCTATTCACCGCACAAGAATATATCTGACTAGTAATAATCTTAAAACCTATGTATTGATATCTCTCTGTTAGTGTGTCAAGTGGGTGTAAAGCGGCATAAACACAGCAGTGAAAAGCAGCTAAACCCCATTATAAAAATAAATTACTTCGAAAAACCCATGAAACAAAGACAGTGAAAGAGAGAGAAATTCTTACACAATGCGTTCAGGGGCTGTGATGCAACCTGGATTGACCATATCTAGACCCACAGCTGGATGAGACATAAGGGTGAACACTCTTGGGGCTGAGAGGTTTGGTGAGGTTGGGTGAGCAAACGCAGACCCTTTAAAGTAATACTGCGTGGTACCCATCGCATGGGTCCCAAATCTCCAGGTTCAAGGGCATCTTCCTACATCGAAAACATGCATGACAAACCCAGAAGATGGTACACCGTGTGATGTGGAAAGGTTTCTAAAACGCACCTCATTTCTCTTCTCCTTGTGCCCGGGTTCGCCATTCCAGCCGCTTTACTAACAATCTCCCTACTTGGAGCATCAGCACCTTTAACCTCCTGTTCCGTACAGGTTGCAATTTGTCCTGAGGATGAACGGGTAGACGGGGAACCAGTGAGAGACTAGCTCTTGGTGTTGGGACAGGCACAGGTCACTCTATTTTCCCATCAGGAAGAAGAATTAACCACAGGCTCATCCTCCCCCCCGGAACCAGAACAGGGCCTGAAGCCATCCTGCGCTTTTGCGGCCAGCTCCCAAAAAAGCGAGTTGTAAAATGGAGCTTCAGGGAACTGCAATTCCCAAACCTGCAGAGTTATAAATGATAACTCTCGTCCACAAATATATTGAGGGAAGGCAAAGAAGAGGATTTGAAATCAAGGCAGAATTGCAGGAAACAGATTTCAGGAGGTAGATTCGAATCGCCTTTAAAGCACATGAAAAGCGGCAAAACGTTGACAATGATGCCCTTGGCCAAAAAGGGCGTATGCGTTTTTTCCTGAATATATTCAGGAAAAAACGCATACGCCCTTTTTGGCCAACCAAGCAACCTGGAAAGGCAAATCAGCGCTACAAAGAAGACTCGCTACCCATCGGTCAAAAGGGCCATGCTGAAAAAAGTGTCAAAACCAGAAATGCAGGACAGGCCATGGAGAAATGGGAGCCTTGCTACACTGATGGGCGGGATGTAAATTGCCAACAGCCACTCTGGAGAAGTGTACGGTGTGTCCTGAAACATCTAAAAAACACAGCTTAGAGAGCTTAGGGCACTTCCACTCATGGGGGTATAAATTGGGAAAATGAAAAATCAGCAAGACACAAGCACCCCAAAGTTTAGGGCTGCTCTGTTGACAAGGACCTCCACTTCATTCCACCTTCAATATCCCAGGAAAGAGAAAAATGGATAAAGAAGTTGTGGTCCTTATGTACAATGGAATATCACTCAGCCATGAAATCAATGTCATAAGGCTAGTAGCAGCATGATGAGTGGATTTAGGTACGACGATTCTAAGTGAAATAAGTCACACAGAAAAGGACACTTCTCATAAGGTATCACTTATAGAGGGAATGTAAAACCCGTTACACTTGAACTGAATTACAAAACAGAACAGAGTCACACATGCAGAAAACACACTATGGCTGCTTAACGGGAAAGGTGAGGTGGGGTGATACATAAAACAAGGGTTTCAAATTAGCTCAGATACCGTTCCATAAACCCAATATGTAATAGACAAGACCTACTCCTTGCTCAGAGAACTGGACTCAACACGCCCTATTCACCGCACAAGAATATATCTGACTAGTAATAATCTTAAAACCTATGTATTGATATCTCTCTGTTAGTGTGTCAAGTGGGTGAAAAGCGGCAAAAACACAGCAGTGAAAAGCAGCTAAACCCCATTATAAAAATAAATTACTTTTACAAACCCATGAAACAAAGACAGTGAAAGAGAGAGAAATTCTTACACAATGCGTTCAGGGGCTGTGATGCAACCTGGATTGACCATATCTAGACCCACAGCTGGATGAGACATAAGGGTGGACACTCTTGGGGCTGAGAGGTTTGGTGAGGTTGGGTGAGCAAATGCAGACCCTTTAAAGTAATACTGCGTGGTACCCATCGCATGGGTCCCAAATCTCCAGGTTCAAGGGCATCTTCCTACATCGAAAACATGCATGAGAAACCCAGAAGATGGTACACCGTGTGATGTGGAAAGGTTTCTAAAACGCACCTCATTTCTCTTCTCCTTGTGCCCGGGTTCGCCATTCCAGCCGCTTTACTAACAATCTCCCTACTTGGAGCATCAGCACCTTTAACCTCCTGTTCCGTACAGGTTGCAATTTGTCCTGAGGATGAACGGGTAGACGGGGAACCAGTGAGAGACTAGCTCTTGGTGTTGGGACAGGCACAGGTCACTCTATTTTCCCATCAGGAAGAAGAATTAACCACAGGCTCATCCTCTCCCCCGGAACCAGAACAGGGCCTGAAGCCATCCTGCGCTTTTGCGGCCAGCTCCCAAAAAAGCGAGTTGTAAAATGGAGGTTCAGGGCACTGCAATTCCCAAACCTGCAGAGTTATAAATGATAACTCTCGTCCACAAATATATTGAGGGAAGGCAAAGAAGAGGATTTGAAATCAAGGCAGAATTGCACGAAACAGATTTCAGGAGGTAGATACGAATCGCCTTTAAAGCACATGAAAAGCGGCAAAACGTTGACAATGATGCCCTTGGCCAAAAAGGGCGTATGCGTTTTTTCCTGAATATATTCAGGAAAAAACGCATACGCCCTTTTTGGCCAACCAAGCAACCTGGAAAGGCAAATCAGCGCTACAGAGAAGTCTCGCTTCCCATCGGTCAAAAGGGCCATGCTGAAAAAAGTGTCAAAACCAGAAATGCAGGACAGGCCATGGAGAAATGGGAGCCTTGCTACACTGATGGGCGGGATGTAAATTGCCAACAGCCACTCTGGAGAAGTGTACGGTGTGTCCTGAAACATCTGAAAAACACAGCTTAGAGAGCATAGGGCACTTCCACTCATGGGGGTATAAATTGGGAAAATTAAAAATCAGCAAGACACAAGCACCCCAAAGTTGAGGGCTGCTCTGTTGACAAGGACCTCCACTTCATTCCACCTTCAATATCCCAGGAAAGAGAAAAATGGATAAAGAAGTTGTGGTCCTTATGTACAATGGAATATCACTCAGCCATGAAATCAATGTCATAAGGTTAGTAGCAGCATGATGAGTGGATTTAGGTACGACGATTCTAAGTGAAATAAGTCACACAGAAAAGGACACTTCTCTTAAGGTATCACTGATAGAGGGAATGTAAAAACCGTTACACTTGAACTGAATTACAAAACAGAACAGAGTCACACATGCAGAAAACAGACAATGGCTGCTTAACGGGAAAGGTGAGGTGGGGTGATGCATAAAACAAGGGTATCAAATTAGCTCAGATACCGTTCCATAAACCCAATATGTAATAGACAAGACCTACTCCTTGCTCAGAGAACTGGACTCAACACGCCCTATTCACCGCACAAGAATATATCTGACTAGTAATAATCTTAAAACCTATGTATTGATATCTCTCTGTTAGTGTGTCAAGTGGGTGTAAAGCGGCATAAACACAGCAGTGAAAAGCAGCTAAACCCCATTATGAAAATAAATTACTTTGAAAAACCCATGAAACAACGACAGTGAAAGAGAGAGAAATTCTTACACAATGCGTTCAGGGGCTGTGATGCAACCTGGATTGACCATATCTAGACCCACAGCTGGATGAGACATAAGGGTGGACACTCTTGGGGCTGAGAGGTTTGGTGAGGTTGGGTGAGCAAACGCAGACCCTTTAAAGTAATACTTCGTGGTACCCGTCGCATGGGTCCCAAATCTCCAGCTTCAAGGGCATCTTCCTACATCGAAAACATGCATGAGAAACCCAGAAGATGGTACACCGTGTGATGGGGAAAGGTTTCTAAAACGCACCTCATTTCTCATCTCCTTGTGCCCGGGTTCGCCTTTCCAGCCGCTTTACTAGCAATCTCCCTACTTGGAGCATCAGCACCTTTTACCTTCTGTTCCGTACAGGTTGCAATTTGTCCTGAGGATGAACGGGAAGACGGGGAACCAACGAGAGACTAGCTCTTGGTGTCGGGACAGGCACAGGTCACTCTATTTTCCCATCAGGAAGAAGAATTAACCACAGGCTCAGCCTGTCCCCCGGAACCAGAACAGGGCCTGAAGCCATCTGGCGCTTTTGCGGCCAGCTCCCAAAAAAGCGAGTTGTAAAATGGAGGTTCAGGGCACTGCAATTCACAAACCTGCAGAGTTATAAATGATAACTCTCGTCCACAAATATATTGAGGGAAGGCAAAGAAGAGGATTTGAAATCAAGGCAGAATTGCACGAAACAGATTTCAGGAGGTAGATACGAATCGCCTTTAAAGCACATGAAAAGCGGCAAAACGTTGACAATGATGCCCTTGGCCAAAAAGGGCGTATGCCTTTTTTCCTGAATATATTCAGGGAAAAAACGCATACGCCCTTTTTGGCCAACCAAGCAACCTGGAAAGGCAAATCAGTGCTACAGAGAAGTCTCGCTTCCCATCGGTCAAAAGGGCCATGCTGAAAAAAGTGTCAAAACCAGAAATGCAGGACAGGCCATGGAGAAATGGGAGCCTTGCTACACTGATGGGCGGGATGTAAATTGCCAACAGCCACTCTGGAGAAGTGTACGGTGTGTCCTGAAACATCTGAAAAACACAGCTTAGAGAGCATAGGGCACTTCCACTCATGGGGGTATAAATTGGGAAAATTAAAAATCAGCAAGACACAAGCACCCCAAAGTTGAGGGCTGCTCTGTTGACAAGGACCTCCACTTCATTCCACCTTAAATATCCCAGGAAAGAGAAAAATGGATAAAGAAGTTGTGGTCCTTATGTACAATGGAATATCACTCAGCCATGAAATCAATGTCATAAGGTTAGTAGCAGCATGATGAGTGGATTTAGGTACGACGATTCTAAGTGAAATAAGTCACACAGAAAAGGACACTTCTCATAAGGTATCACTGATAGAGGGAATGTAAAAACCGTTACACTTGAACTGAATTACAAAACAGAACAGAGTCACACATGCAGAAAACACACTATGGCTGCTTAACGGGAAAGGTGAGGTGGGGTGATACATAAAACAAGGGTATCAAATTAGCTCAGATACCATTCCATAAACCCAATATGTAATAGACAAGACCTACTCCTTGCTCAGAGAACTGGACTCAACACGCCCTATTCACCGCACAAGAATATATCTGACTAGTAATAATCTTAAAACCTATGTATTGATATCTCTCTGTTAGTGTGTCAAGTGGGTGTAAAGCGGCATAAACACAGCCGTGAAAAGCAGCTAAACCCCATTATGAAAATAAATTACTTTGAAAAACCCATGAAACAACGACAGTGAAAGAGAGAGAAATTCTTACACAATGCGTTCAGGGGCTGTGATGCAACCTGGATTGACCATATCTAGACCCACAGCTGGATGAGACATAAGGGTGGACACTCTTGGGGCTGAGAGGTTTGGTGAGGTTGGGTGAGCAAACGCAGACCCTTTAAAGTAATACTGCGTGGTACCCATCGCATGGGTCCCAAATCTCCAGCTTCAAGGGCATCTTCCTACATCGAAAACATGCATGAGAAACCCAGAAGATAGTACACCGTGTGATGGGGAAAGGTTTCTAAAACGCACCTCATTTCTCATCTCCTTGTGCCCGGGTTCGCCATTCCAGCCGCTTTACTAGCAATCTCCCTACTTGGAGCATCAGCACCTTTAACCTCCTGTTCCGTACAGGTTGCAATTTGTCCTGAGGATGAACGGGAAGACGGGGAACCAACGAGAGACTAGCTCTTGGTGTTGGGACAGGCACAGGTCACTCTATTTTCCCATCAGGAAGAAGAATTAACCACAGGCTCAGCCTGCCCCCCGGAACCAGAACAGGGCCTGAAGCCATCCTGCGCTTTTGCGGCCAGCTCCCAAAAAAGCGAGTTGTAAAATGGAGGTTCAGGGCACTTTAATTCACAAACCTGCAGAGTTATAAATGATAACTCTCGTCCACAAATATATTGAGGGAAGGCAAAGAAGAGGATTTGAAATCAAGGCAGAATTGCACGAAACAGATTTCAGGAGGTAGATACGAATCGCCTTTAAAGCACATGAAAAGCGGCAAAACGTTGACAATGATGCCCTTGGCCAAAAAGGGCGTATGCGTTTTTTCCTGAATATATTCAGGAAAAAACGCATACGCCCTTTTTGGCCAACCAAGCAACCTGGAAAGGCAAATCAGCGCTACAGAGAAGTCTCGCTTCCCATCGGTCAAAAGGGCCATGCTGAAAAAAGTGTCAAAACCAGAAATGCAGGACAGGCCATGGAGAAATGGGAGCCTTGCTACACTGATGGGCGGGATGTAAATTGCCAACAGCCACTCTGGAGAAGTGTACGGTGTGTCCTGAAACATCTGAAAAACACAGCTTAGAGAGCATAGGGCACTTCCACTCATGGGGGTATAAATTGGGAAAATTAAAAATCAGCAAGACACAAGCACCCCAAAGTTGAGGGCTGCTCTGTTGACAAGGACCTCCACTTCATTCCACCTTCAATATCCCAGGAAAGAGAAAAATGGATAAAGAAGTTGTGGTCCTTATGTACAATGGAATATCACTCAGCCATGAAATCAATGTCATAAGGTTAGTAGCAGCATGATGAGTGGATTTAGGTACGACGATTCTAAGTGAAATAAGTCACACAGAAAAGGACACTTCTCATAAGGTATCACTTATAGAGGGAATGTAAAAACCGTTACACTTGAACTGAATTACAAAACAGAACAGAGTCACACATGCAGAAAACACACTATGGCTGCTTAACGGGAAAGGTGAGGTGGGGTGATACATGAAACAAGGGTATCAAATTAGCTCAGATACCGTTCCATAAACCCAATATGTAATAGACAGGACCTACTCCTTGCTCAGAGAACTGGACTCAACACGCCCTATTCACCGCACAAGAATATATCTGACTAGTAATAATCTTAAAACCTATGTATTGATATCTCTCTGTTAGTGTGTCAAGTGGGTGTAAAGCGACATAAACACAGCAGTGAAAAGCAGCTAAACACCATTATGAAAATAAATTACTTTGAAAAACCCATGAAACAACGACAGTGAAAGAGAGAGAAATTCTTACACAATGCGTTCAGGGGCTGTGATGCAACCTGGATTGACCATATCTAGACCCACAGCTGGATGAGACATAAGGGTGGACACTCTTGGGGCTGAGAGGTTTGGTGAGGTTGGGTGAGCAAACGCAGACCCTTTAAAGTAATACTGCGTGGTACCCATCGCATGGGTCCCAAATCTCCAGGTTCAAGGGCATCTTCCTACATCGAAAACATGCATGAGAAACCCAGAAGATGGTACACCGCGTGATGGGGAAAGGTTTCTAAAACGCACCTCATTTCTCATCTCCTTGTGCCCGGGTTCGCCTTTCCAGCCGCTTTACTAGCAATCTCCCTACTTGGAGCATCAGCACCTTTAACCTCCTGTTCCGTACAGGTTGCAATTTGTCCTGAGGATGAACGGGAAGACGGGGAACCAACGAGAGACTAGCTCTTGGTGTCGGGACAGGCACAGGTCACTCTATTTTCCCATCAGGAAGAAGAATTAACCACAATCTAAGCCTGCCCCCCGGAACCAGAACAGGGCCTGAAGCCATCCTGCGCTTTTGCGGCCAGCTCCCAAAAAAGCGAGTTGTAAAATGGAGGTTCAGGGCACTGCAATTCACAAACCTGCAGAGTTATAAATGATAACTCTCGTCCACAAATATATTGAGGGAAGGCAAAGAAGAGGATTTGAAATCAAGGCAGAATTGCACGAAACAGATTTCAGGAGGTAGATACGAATCGCCTTTAAAGCACATGAAAAGCGGCAAAACGTTGACAATGATGCCCTTGGCCAAAAAGGGCGTATGCGTTTTTTCCTGAATATATTCAGGAAAAAACGCATACGCCCTTTTTGGCCAACCAAGCAACCTGGAAAGGCAAATCAGCGCTACAGAGAAGTCTCGCTTCCCATCGGTCAAAAGGGCCATGCTGAAAAAAGTGTCAAAACCAGAAATGCAGGACAGGCCATGGAGAAATGGGAGCCTTGCTACACTGATGGGCGGGATGTAAATTGCAAACAGCCACTCTGGAGAAGTGTATGGTGTGTCCTGAAACATCTGAAAAACACAGCTTAGAGAGCATAGGGCACTTCCACTCATGGGGGTATAAATTGGGAAAATTAAAAATCAGCAAGACACAAGCACCCCAAAGTTTAGGGCTGCTCTGTTGACAAGGACCTCCACTTCATTCCACCTTAAATATCCCAGGAAAGAGAAAAATGGATAAAGAAGTTGTGGTCCTTATGTACAATGGAATATCACTCAGCCATGAAATCAATGTCATAAGGTTAGTAGCAGCATGATGAGTGGATTTAGGTACGACGATTCTAAGTGAAATAAGTCACACAGAAAAGGACACTTCTCATAAGGTATCACTTTTAGAGGGAATGTAAAAACCGTTACACTTGAACTGAATTACAAAACAGAACAGAGTCACACATGCAGAAAACAGACTATGGCTGCTTAACAGAAAAGGTGAGATGGGGTGATACATAAAACAAGGGTATCAAATTAGCTCAGACACCGTTCCATAAACCCAATATGTAGTAGACAAGACCTACTCCTTGCTCAGAGAACTGGACTCAACACGCCCTATTCACCGCACAAGAATATATCTGACTAGTAATAATCTTAAAACCTATGTATTGATATCTCTCTGTTAGTGTGTCAAGTGGGTGTAAAGCGGCATAAACACAGCCATGAAAAGCAGCTAAACCCCATTATGAAAATAAATTACTTTGAAAAACCCATGAAACAACGACAGTGAAAGAGATAGAAATTCTTACACAATGAGTTCAGGGGCTGTGATGCAACCTGGATTGACCATATCTAGACCCACAGCTGGATGAGACATAAGGGTGGACACTCTTGGGGCTGAGAGGTTTGGTGAGGTTGGGTGAGCAAACGCAGACCCTTTAAAGTAATACTGCGTGGTACCCATCGCATGGGTCCCAAATCTCCAGGTTCAAGGGCATCTTCCTACATCGAAAACATGCATGAGAAACCCAGAAGATGGTACACCGTGTGATGGGGAAAGGTTTCTAAAACGCACCTCATTTCTCATCTCCTTGTGCCCGGGTTCGCCATTCCAGCCGCTTTACTAGCAATCTCCCTACTTGGAGCATCAGCACCTTTAACCTCCTGTTCCGTACAGGTTGCAATTTGTCCTGAGGATGAACGGGAAGACGGGGAACCAACGAGAGACTAGCTCTTGGTGTCGGGACAGGTACAGGTCACTCTATTTTCCCATCAGGAAGAAGAATTAACAACAGGCTCAGCCTGCCCCCCGGAACCAGAACAGGGCCTGAAGCCATCCTGCGCTTTTGCGGCCAGCTCCCAAAAAAGCGAGTTGTAAAATGGAGGTTCAGGGCACTGCAATTCCCAAACCTGCAGAGTTATAAATGATAACTCTCGTCCACAAATATATTGAGGGAAGGCAAAGAAGAGGATTTGAAATCAAGGCAGAATTGCACGAAACAGATTTCAGGAGGTAGATACGAATCGCCTTTAAAGCACACGAAAAGCGGCAAAACGTTGACAATGATGCCCTTGGCCAAAAAGGGCGTATGCGTTTTTTCCTGAATATATTCAGGAAAAAACGCATACGCCCTTTTTGGCCAACCAAGCAACCTGGAAAGGCAAATCAGCGCTACAGAGAAGTCTCGCTTCCCATCGGTCAAAAGGGCCATGCTGAAAAAAGTGTCAAAACCAGAAATGCAGGACAGGCCATGGAGAAATGGGAGCCTTGCTACACTGATGGGCGGGATGTAAATTGCCAACAGCCACTCTGGAGAAGTGTACGGTGTGTCCTGAAACATCTGAAAAACACATCTTAGAGAGCATAGGGCACTTCCACTCATGGGGGTATAAATTGGCAAAATTAAAAATCAGCAAGACACAAGCACCCCAAAGTTGAGGGCTGCTCTGTTGACAAGGACCTCCACTTCATTCCACCTTAAATATCCCAGGAAAGAGAAAAATGGATAAAGAAGTTCTGGTCCTTATGTACAATGGAATATCACTCAGCCATGAAATCAATGTCATAAGGTTAGTAGCAGCATGATGAGTGGATTTAGGTACGACAATTCTAAGTGAAATAAGTCACAAAGAAAAGGACACTTCTCATAAGGTATCACTGATAGATGGAATGTAAAAAGCGTTACACTTGAACCGAATTACAAAACAGAACAGAGTCACACATGCAGAAAACACACTATGGCTGCTTAACGGGAAAGGTGATGTGGGGTGATACATAAAACAAGGGTATCAAATTAGCTCAGATACCGTTCCATAAACCCAATATGTAGTAGACAAGACCTACTCCTTGCTCAGAGAACTGGACTCAACACGCCCTATTCACCGCACAAGAATATATCTGACTAGTAATAATCTTAAAACCTATGTATTGATATCTCTCTGTTAGTGTGTCAAGTGGGTGTAAAGCGACATAAACACAGCAGTGAAAAGCAGCTAAACCCCATTATGAAAATAAATTACTTTGAAAAACCCATGAAACAACGACAGTGAAAGAGAGAGAAATTCTTACACAATGCGTTCAGGGGCTGTGATGCAACCTGGATTGACCATATCTAGACCCACAGCTGGATGAGACATAAGGGTGGACACTCTTGGGGCTGAGAGGTTTGGTGAGGTTGGGTGAGCAAATGCAGACCCTTTAAAGTAATACTCCGTGGTACCCATCGCATGGGTCCCAAATCTCCAGCTTCAAGGGCATCTTCCTACATCGAAAACATGCATGAGAAACCCAGAAGATAGTACACCGTGTGATGGGGAAAGGTTTCTAAAACGCACCTCATTTCTCATCTCCTTGTGCCCGGGTTCGCCATTCCAGCCGCTTTACTAGCAATCTCCCTACTTGGAGCATCAGCACCTTTAACCTCCTGTTCCGTACAGGTTGCAATTTGTCCTGAGGATGAACGGGAAGACGGGGAACCAACGAGAGACTAGCTCTTGGTGTCGGGACAGGCACAGGTCACTCTATTTTCCCATCAGGAAGAAGAATTAACCACAGGCTCAGTCTGCCCCCCGGAACCAGAACAGGGCCTGAAGCCATCCTGCGCTTTTGCGGCCAGCTCCCAAAAAAGCGAGTTGTAAAATGGAGGTTCAGGGCACTGCAATTCACAAACCTGCAGAGTTATAAATGATAACTCTCGTCCACAAATATATTGAGGGAAGGCAAAGAAGAGGATTTGAAATCAAGGCAGAATTGCACGAAACAGATTTCAGGAGGTAGATTCGAATCGCCTTTAAAGCACATGAAAAGCGGCAAAACGTTGACAATGATGCCCTTGGCCAAAAAGGGCGTATGCGTTTTTTCCTGAATATATTCAGGAAAAAACGCATACGCCCTTTTTGGCCAACCAAGCAACCTGGAAAGGCAAATCAGCGCTACAGAGAAGTCTCGCTTCCCATCGGTCAAAAGGGCCATGCTGAAAAAAGTGTCAAAACCAGAAATGCAGGACAGGCCATGGAGAAATGGGAGCCTTGCTACACTGATGGGCGGGATGTAAATTGCCAACAGCCACTCTGGAGAAGTGTACGGTGTGTCCTGAAACATCTGAAAAACACAGCTTAGAGAGCATAGGGCACTTCCACTCATGGGGGTATAAATTGGGAAAATTAAAAATCAGCAAGACACAAGCACCCCAAAGTTGAGGGCTGCTCTGTTGACAAGGACCTCCACTTCATTCCACCTTAAATATCCCAGGAAAGAGAAAAATGGATAAAGAAGTTGTGGTCCTTATGTACAATGGAATATCACTCAGCCATGAAATCAATGTCATAAGGTTAGTAGCAGCATGATGAGTGGATTTAGGTACGACGATTCTAAGTGAAATAAGTCACACAGAAAAGGACACTTCTCATAAGGTATCACTGATAGAGGGAATGTAAAAACCGTTACACTTGAACTGAATTACAAAACAGAACAGAGTCACACATGCAGAAAACAGACTATGGCTGCTTAACGGGAAAGGTGATGTGGGGTGATACATAAAACAAGGGTATCAAATTAGCTCAGATACCGTTCCATAAACCCAATATGTAGTAGACAAGACCTACTCCTTGCTCAGAGAACTGGACTCAACACGCCCTATTCACCGCACAAGAATATATCTGACTAGTAATAATCTTAAAACCTATGTATTGATATCTCTCTGTTAGTGTGTCAAGTGGGTGTAAAGCGGCATAAACACAGCCGTGAAAAGCAGCTAAACCCCATTATGAAAATAAATTACTTTGAAAAACCCATGAAACAACGACAGTGAAAGAGATAGAAATTCTTACACAATGAGTTCAGGGGCTGTGATGCAACCTGGATTGACCATATCTAGACCCACAGCTGGATGAGACATAAGGGTGGACACTCTTGGGGCTGAGAGGTTTGGTGAGGTTGGGTGAGCAAACGCAGACCCTTTAAAGTAATACGGCGTGGTACCCATCGCATGGGTCCCAAATCTCCAGGTTCAAGGGCATCTTCCTACATCGAAAACATGCATGAGAAACCCAGAAGATGGTACACCGTGTGATGGGGAAAGGTTTCTAAAACGCACCTCATTTCTCATCTCCTTGTGCCCGGGTTCGCCATTCCAGCCACTTTACTAGCAATCTCCCTACTTGGAGCATCAGCACCTTTAACCTCCTGTTCCGTACAGGTTGCAATTTGTCCTGAGGATGAACGGGAAGACGGGGAACCAACGAGAGACAAGCTCTTGGTGTTGGGACAGGCACAGGTCACTCTATTTTCCCATCAGGAAGAAGAATTAACCACAGGCTCAGCCTGCCCCCCGGAACCAGAACAGGGCCTGAAGCCATCCTGCGCTTTTGCGGCCAGCTCCCAAAAAAGCGAGTTGTAAAATGGAGGTTCAGGGCACTGCAATTCACAAACCTGCAGAGTTATAAATGATAACTCTCGTCCACAAATATATTGAGGGAAGGCAAAGAAGAGGATTTGAAATCAAGGCAGAATTGCAGGAAACAGATTTCAGGAGGTAGATTCGTATCGCCTTTAAAGCACATGAAAAGCGGCAAAATGTTGACAATGATGCCCTTCGCCAAAAAGGGCGTATGCGTTTTTTCCTGAATATATTCAGGAAAAAACGCATACGCCCTTTTTGGCCAACCAAGCAACCTGGAAAGGCAAATCAGCGCTACAAAGAAGTCTCGCTTCCCATCGGTCAAAAGGGCCATGCTGAAAAAAGTGTCAAAACCAGAAATGCAGGACAGGCCATGGAGAAATGAGAGCCTTGCTACACTGATGGGCGGGATGTAAATTGCCAACAGCCACTCTGGAGAAGTGTACGGTGTGTCCTGAAACATCTGAAAAACACAGCTTAGAGAGCATAGGGCACTTCCACTCATGGGGGTATAAATTGGGAAAATGAAAAATCAGCAAGACACAAGCACCCCAAAGTTTAGGGCTGCTCTGTTGACAAGGACCTCCACTTCATTCCACCTTAAATATCCAAGGAAAGAGAAAAATGGATAAAGAAGTTGTGGTCCTTATGTACAATGGAATATCACTCAGCCATGAAATCAATGTCATAAGGTTAGTAGCAGCATGATGAGTGGATTTAGGTACGACGATTCTAACTGAAATAAGTCACACAGAAAAGGACACTTCTCATAAGGTATCACTTTTAGAGGGAATGTAAAAACCGTTACACTTGAACTGAATTACAAAACAGAACAGAGTCACACATGCAGAAAACAGACTATGGCTGCTTAACGGGAAAGGTGAGGTGGGGTGATACATAAAACAAGGGTATCAAATTAGCTCAGATACCATTCCATAAACCCAATATGTAGTAGACAAGACCTACTCCTTGCTCAGAGAACTGGACTCAACACGCCCTATTCACCGCACAAGAATATATCTGACTAGTAATAATCTTAAAACCTATGTATTGATATCTCTCTGTTAGTGTGTCAAGTGGGTGTAAAGCGGCATAAACACAGCTGTGAAAAGCAGCTAAACCCCATTATGAAAATAAATTACTTTGAAAAACCCATGAAACAACGACAGTGAAAGAGAGAGAAATTCTTACACAATGCGTTCAGGGGCTGTGATGCAACCTGGATTGACCATATCTAGACCCACAGCTGGATGAGACATAAGGGTGGACACTCTTGGGGCTGAGAGGTTTGGTGAGGTTGGGTGAGCAAACGCAGACCCTTTAAAGTAATACTGCGTGGTACCGATCGCATGGGTCCCAAATCTCCAGGTTCAAGGGCATCTTCCTACATCGAAAACATGCATGAGAAACCCAGAAGATGGTACACCGCGTGATGGGGAAAGGTTTCTAAAACGCACCTAATTTCTCATCTCCTTGTGCCCGGGTTCGCCTTTCCAGCCGCTTTACTAGCAATCTCCCTACTTGGAGCATCAGCACCTTTAACCTCCTGTTCCGTACAGGTTGCAATTTGTCCTGAGGATGAACGGGAAGACGGGGAACCAACGAGAGACTAGCTCTTGGTGTCGGGACAGGCACAGGTCACTCTATTTTCCCATCAGGAAGAAGAATTAACCACAATCTAAGCCTGCCCCCCGGAACCAGAACAGGGCCTGAAGCCATCCTGCGCTTTTGCGGCCAGCTCCCAAAAAAGCGAGTTGTAAAATGGAGGTTCAGGGCACTGCAATTCACAAACCTGCAGAGTTATAAATGATAACTCTCGTCCACAAATATATTGAGGGAAGGCAAAGAAGAGGATTTGAAATCAAGGCAGAATTGCACGAAACAGATTTCAGGAGGTAGATACGAATCGCCTTTAAAGCACATGAAAAGCGGCAAAACGTTGACAATGATGCCCTTGGCCAAAAAGGGCGTATGCGTTTTTTCCTGAATATATTCAGGAAAAAACGCATACGCCCTTTTTGGCCAACCAAGCAACCTGGAAAGGCAAATCAGCGCTACAGAGAAGTCTCGCTTCCCATCGGTCAAAAGGGCCATGCTGAAAAAAGTGTCAAAACCAGAAATGCAGGACAGGCCATGGAGAAATGGGAGCCTTGCTACACTGATGGGCGGGATGTAAATTGCCAACAGCCACTCTGGAGAAGTGTACGGTGTGTCCTGAAACATCTGAAAAACACAGCTTAGAGAGCATAGGGCACTTCCACTCATGGGGGTATAAATTGGGAAAATTAAAAATCAGCAAGACACAAGCACCCCAAAGTTTAGGGCTGCTCTGTTGACAAGGACTTCCACTTCATTCCACCTTAAATATCCAAGGAAAGAGAAAAATGGATAAAGAAGTTGTGGTCCTTATGTACAATGGAATATCACTCAGCCATGAAATCAATGTCATAAGGTTAGTAGCAGCATGATGAGTGGATTTAGGTACGACGATTCTAAGTGAAATAAGTCACACAGAAAAGGACACTTCTCATAAGGTATCACTTTTAGAGGGAATGTAAAAACCGTTACACTTGAACTGAATTACAAAACAGAACAGAGTCACACATGCAGAAAACAGACTATGGCTGCTTAACAGAAAAGGTGAGATGGGGTGATACATAAAACAAGGGTATCAAATTAGCTCAGACACCGTTCCATAAACCCAATATGTAGTAGACAAGACCTACTCCTTGCTCAGAGAACTGGACTCAACACGCCCTATTCACCGCACAAGAATATATCTGACTAGTAATAATCTTAAAACCTATGTATTGATATCTCTCTGTTAGTGTGTCAAGTGGGTGTAAAGCGGCATAAACACAGCCATGAAAAGCAGCTAAACCCCATTATGAAAATAAATTACTTTGAAAAACCCATGAAACAACGACAGTGAAAGAGATAGAAATTCTTACACAATGAGTTCAGGGGCTGTGATGCAACCTGGATTGACCATATCTAGACCCACAGCTGGATGAGACATAAGGGTGGACACTCTTGGGGCTGAGAGGTTTGGTGAGGTTGGGTGAGCAAACGCAGACCCTTTAAAGTAATACTGCGTGGTACCCATCGCATGGGTCCCAAATCTCCAGGTTCAAGGGCATCTTCCTACATCGAAAACATGCATGAGAAACCCAGAAGATGGTACACCGTGTGATGGGGAAAGGTTTCTAAAACGCACCTCATTTCTCATCTCCTTGTGCCCGGGTTCGCCATTCCAGCCGCTTTACTAGCAATCTCCCTACTTGGAGCATCAGCACCTTTAACCTCCTGTTCCGTACAGGTTGCAATTTGTCCTGAGGATGAACGGGAAGACGGGGAACCAACGAGAGACTAGCTCTTGGTGTCGGGACAGGCACAGGTCACTCTATTTTCCCATCAGGAAGAAGAATTAACAACAGGCTCAGCCTGCCCCCCGGAACCAGAACAGGGCCTGAAGCCATCCTGCGCTTTTGCGGCCAGCTCCCAAAAAAGCGAGTTGTAAAATGGAGGTTCAGGGCACTGCAATTCCCAAACCTGCAGAGTTATAAATGATAACTCTCGTCCACAAATATATTGAGGGAAGGCAAAGAAGAGGATTTGAAATCAAGGCAGAATTGCACGAAACAGATTTCAGGAGGTAGATACGAATCGCCTTTAAAGCACACGAAAAGCGGCAAAACGTTGACAATGATGCCCTTGGCCAAAAAGGGCGTATGCGTTTTTTCCTGAATATATTCAGGAAAAAACGCATACGCCCTTTTTGGCCAACCAAGCAACCTGGAAAGGCAAATCAGCGCTACAGAGAAGTCTCGCTTCCCATCGGTCAAAAGGGCCATGCTGAAAAAAGTGTCAAAACCAGAAATGCAGGACAGGCCATGGAGAAATGGGAGCCTTGCTACACTGATGGGCGGGATGTAAATTGCCAACAGCCACTCTGGAGAAGTGTACGGTGTGTCCTGAAACATCTGAAAAACACATCTTAGAGAGCATAGGGCACTTCCACTCATGGGGGTATAAATTGGCAAAATTAAAAATCAGCAAGACACAAGCACCCCAAAGTTGAGGGCTGCTCTGTTGACAAGGACCTCCACTTCATTCCACCTTAAATATCCCAGGAAAGAGAAAAATGGATAAAGAAGTTCTGGTCCTTATGTACAATGGAATATCACTCAGCCATGAAATCAATGTCATAAGGTTAGTAGCAGCATGATGAGTGGATTTAGGTACGACAATTCTAAGTGAAATAAGTCACAAAGAAAAGGACACTTCTCATAAGGTATCACTGATAGATGGAATGTAAAAAGCGTTACACTTGAACCGAATTACAAAACAGAACAGAGTCACACATGCAGAAAACACACTATGGCTGCTTAACGGGAAAGGTGATGTGGGGTGATACATAAAACAAGGGTATCAAATTAGCTCAGATACCGTTCCATAAACCCAATATGTAGTAGACAAGACCTACTCCTTGCTCAGAGAACTGGACTCAACACGCCCTATTCACCGCACAAGAATATATCTGACTAGTAATAATCTTAAAACCTATGTATTGATATCTCTCTGTTAGTGTGTCAAGTGGGTGTAAAGCGACATAAACACAGCAGTGAAAAGCAGCTAAACCCCATTATGAAAATAAATTACTTTGAAAAACCCATGAAACAACGACAGTGAAAGAGAGAGAAATTCTTACACAATGCGTTCAGGGGCTGTGATGCAACCTGGATTGACCATATCTAGACCCACAGCTGGATGAGACATAAGGGTGGACACTCTTGGGGCTGAGAGGTTTGGTGAGGTTGGGTGAGCAAATGCAGACCCTTTAAAGTAATACTCCGTGGTACCCATCGCATGGGTCCCAAATCTCCAGCTTCAAGGGCATCTTCCTACATCGAAAACATGCATGAGAAACCCAGAAGATGGTACACCGTGTGATGGGGAAAGGTTTCTAAAACGCACCTCATTTCTCATCTCCTTGTGCCCGGGTTCGCCATTCCAGCCGCTTTACTAGCAATCTCCCTACTTGGAGCATCAGCACCTTTAACCTCCTGTTCCGTACAGGTTGCAATTTGTCCTGAGGATGAACGGGAAGACGGGGAACCAACGAGAGACTAGCTCTTGGTGTCGGGACAGGCACAGGTCACTCTACTTTCCCATCAGGAAGAAGAATTAACCACAGGCTCAGTCTGCCCCCCGGAACCAGAACAGGGCCTGAAGCCATCCTGCGCTTTTGCGGCCAGCTCCCAAAAAAGCGAGTTGTAAAATGGAGGTTCAGGGCACTGCAATTCACAAACCTGCAGAGTTATAAATGATAACTCTCGTCCACAAATATATTGAGGGAAGGCAAAGAAGAGGATTTGAAATCAAGGCAGAATTGCACGAAACAGATTTCAGGAGGTAGATTCGAATCGCCTTTAAAGCACATGAAAAGCGGCAAAACGTTGACAATGATGCCCTTGGCCAAAAAGGGCGTATGCGTTTTTTCCTGAATATATTCAGGAAAAAACGCATACGCCCTTTTTGGCCAACCAAGCAACCTGGAAAGGCAAATCAGCGCTACAGAGAAGTCTCGCTTCCCATCGGTCAAAAGGGCCATGCTGAAAAAAGTGTCAAAACCAGAAATGCAGGACAGGCCATGGAGAAATGGGAGCCTTGCTACACTGATGGGCGGGATGTAAATTGCCAACAGCCACTCTGGAGAAGTGTACGGTGTGTCCTGAAACATCTGAAAAACACAGCTTAGAGAGCATAGGGCACTTCCACTCATGGGGGTATAAATTGGGAAAATTAAAAATCAGCAAGACACAAGCACCCCAAAGTTGAGGGCTGCTCTGTTGACAAGGACCTCCACTTCATTCCACCTTCAATATCCCAGGAAAGAGAAAAATGGATAAAGAAGTTGTGGTCCTTATGTACAATGGAATATCACTCAGCCATGAAATCAATGTCATAAGGTTAGTAGCAGCATGATGAGTGGATTTAGGTACGACGATTCTAAGTGAAATAAGTCACACAGAAAAGGACACTTCTCATAAGGTATCACTTATAGAGGGAATGTAAAAACCGTTACACTTGAACTGAATTACAAAACAGAACAGAGTCACACATGCAGAAAACACACTATGGCTGCTTAACGGGAAAGGTGAGGTGGGGTGATACATGAAACAAGGGTATCAAATTAGCTCAGATACCGTTCCATAAACCCAATATGTAGTAGACAAGACCTACTCCTTGCTCAGAGAACTGGACTCAACACGCCCTATTCACCGCACAAGAATATATCTGACTAGTAATAATCTTAAAACCTATGTATTGATATCTCTCTGTTAGTGTGTCAAGTGGGTGTAAAGCGACATAAACACAGCAGTGAAAAGCAGCTAAACCCCATTATGAAAATAAATTACTTTGAAAAACCCATGAAACAACGACAGTGAAAGAGAGAGAAATTCTTACACAATGCGTTCAGGGGCTGTGATGCAACCTGGATTGACCATATCTAGACCCACAGCTGGATGAGACATAAGGGTGGACACTCTTGGGGCTGAGAGGTTTGGTGCGGTTGGGTGAGCAAACGCAGACCCTTTAAAGTAATACTGCGTGGTACCCATCGCATGGGTCCCAAATCTCCAGCTTCAAGGGCATCTTCCTACATCGAAAACATGCATGAGAAACCCAGAAGATAGTACACCGTGTGATGGGGAAAGGTTTCTAAAACGCACCTCATTTCTCATCTCCTTGTGCCCGGGTTCGCCATTCCAGCCGCTTTACTAGCAATCTCCCTACTTGGAGCATCAGCACCTTTAACCTCCTGTTCCGTACAGGTTGCAATTTGTCCTGAGGATGAACGGGAAGACGGGGAACCAACGAGAGACTAGCTCTTGGTGTCGGGACAGGCACAGGTCACTCTATTTTCCCATCAGGAAGAAGAATTAACCACAGGCTCAGTCTGCCCCCCGGAACCAGAACAGGGCCTGAAGCCATCCTGCGCTTTTGCGGCCAGCTCCCAAAAAAGCGAGTTGTAAAATGGAGGTTCAGGGCACTGCAATTCACAAACCTGCAGAGTTATAAATGATAACTCTCGTCCACAAATATATTGAGGGAAGGCAAAGAAGAGGATTTGAAATCAAGGCAGAATTGCACGAAACAGATTTCAGGAGGTAGATTCGAATCGCCTTTAAAGCACATGAAAAGCGGCAAAACGTTGACAATGATGCCCTTGGCCAAAAAGGGCGTATGCGTTTTTTCCTGAATATATTCAGGAAAAAACGCATACGCCCTTTTTGGCCAACCAAGCAACCTGGAAAGGCAAATCAGCGCTACAGAGAAGTCTCGCTTCCCATCGGTCAAAAGGGCCATGCTGAAAAAAGTGTCAAAACCAGAAATGCAGGACAGGCCATGGAGAAATGGGAGCCTTGCTACACTGATGGGCGGGATGTAAATTGCCAACAGCCACTCTGGAGAAGTGTACGGTGTGTCCTGAAACATCTGAAAAACACAGCTTAGAGAGCATAGGGCACTTCCACTCATGGGGGTATAAATTGGGAAAATTAAAAATCAGCAAGACACAAGCACCCCAAAGTTTAGGGCTGCTCTGTTGACAAGGACCTCCACTTCATTCCACCTTAAATATCCCAGGAAAGAGAAAAATGGATAAAGAAGTTGTGGTCCTTATGTACAATGGAATATCACTCAGCCATGAAATCAATGTCATAAGGTTAGTAGCAGCATGATGAGTGGATTTAGGTACGACGATTCTAAGTGAAATAAGTCACACAGAAAAGGACACTTCTCATAAGGTATCACTGATAGAGGGAATGTAAAAACCGTTACACTTGAACTGAATTACAAAACAGAACAGAGTCACACATGCAGAAAACAGACTATGGCTGCTTAACGGGAAAGGTGATGTGGGGTGATACATAAAACAAGGGTATCAAATTAGCTCAGATACCGTTCCATAAACCCAATATGTAGTAGACAAGACCTACTCCTTGCTCAGAGAACTGGACTCAACACGCCCTATTCACCGCACAAGAATATATCTGACTAGTAATAATCTTAAAACCTATGTATTGATATCTCTCTGTTAGTGTGTCAAGTGGGTGTAAAGCGGCATAAACACAGCCGTGAAAAGCAGCTAAACCCCATTATGAAAATAAATTACTTTGAAAAACCCATGAAACAACGACAGTGAAAGAGATAGAAATTCTTACACAATGAGTTCAGGGGCTGTGATGCAACCTGGATTGACCATATCTAGACCCACAGCTGGATGAGACATAAGGGTGGACACTCTTGGGGCTGAGAGGTTTGGTGAGGTTGGGTGAGCAAACGCAGACCCTTTAAAGTAATACGGCGTGGTACCCATCGCATGGGTCCCAAATCTCCAGGTTCAAGGGCATCTTCCTACATCGAAAACATGCATGAGAAACCCAGAAGATGGTACACCGTGTGATGGGGAAAGGTTTCTAAAACGCACCTCATTTCTCATCTCCTTGTGCCCGGGTTCGCCATTCCAGCCACTTTACTAGCAATCTCCCTACTTGGAGCATCAGCACCTTTAACCTCCTGTTCCGTACAGGTTGCAATTTGTCCTGAGGATGAACGGGAAGACGGGGAACCAACGAGAGACAAGCTCTTGGTGTTGGGACAGGCACAGGTCACTCTATTTTCCCATCAGGAAGAAGAATTAACCACAGGCTCAGCCTGCCCCCCGGAACCAGAACAGGGCCTGAAGCCATCCTGCGCTTTTGCGGCCAGCTCCCAAAAAAGCGAGTTGTAAAATGGAGGTTCAGGGCACTGCAATTCACAAACCTGCAGAGTTATAAATGATAACTCTCGTCCACAAATATATTGAGGGAAGGCAAAGAAGAGGATTTGAAATCAAGGCAGAATTGCAGGAAACAGATTTCAGGAGGTAGATTCGTATCGCCTTTAAAGCACATGAAAAGCGGCAAAATGTTGACAATGATGCCCTTCGCCAAAAAGGGCGTATGCGTTTTTTCCTGAATATATTCAGGAAAAAACGCATACGCCCTTTTTGGCCAACCAAGCAACCTGGAAAGGCAAATCAGCGCTACAAAGAAGTCTCGCTTCCCATCGGTCAAAAGGGCCATGCTGAAAAAAGTGTCAAAACCAGAAATGCAGGACAGGCCATGGAGAAATGAGAGCCTTGCTACACTGATGGGCGGGATGTAAATTGCCAACAGCCACTCTGGAGAAGTGTACGGTGTGTCCTGAAACATCTGAAAAACACAGCTTAGAGAGCATAGGGCACTTCCACTCATGGGGGTATAAATTGGGAAAATGAAAAATCAGCAAGACACAAGCACCCCAAAGTTTAGGGCTGCTCTGTTGACAAGGACCTCCACTTCATTCCACCTTAAATATCCAAGGAAAGAGAAAAATGGATAAAGAAGTTGTGGTCCTTATGTACAATGGAATATCACTCAGCCATGAAATCAATGTCATAAGGTTAGTAGCAGCATGATGAGTGGATTTAGGTACGACGATTCTAACTGAAATAAGTCACACAGAAAAGGACACTTCTCATAAGGTATCACTTTTAGAGGGAATGTAAAAACCGTTACACTTGAACTGAATTACAAAACAGAACAGAGTCACACATGCAGAAAACAGACTATGGCTGCTTAACGGGAAAGGTGAGGTGGGGTGATACATAAAACAAGGGTATCAAATTAGCTCAGATACCATTCCATAAACCCAATATGTAGTAGACAAGACCTACTCCTTGCTCAGAGAACTGGACTCAACACGCCCTATTCACCGCACAAGAATATATCTGACTAGTAATAATCTTAAAACCTATGTATTGATATCTCTCTGTTAGTGTGTCAAGTGGGTGTAAAGCGGCATAAACACAGCTGTGAAAAGCAGCTAAACCCCATTATGAAAATAAATTACTTTGAAAAACCCATGAAACAACGACAGTGAAAGAGAGAGAAATTCTTACACAATGCGTTCAGGGGCTGTGATGCAACCTGGATTGACCATATCTAGACCCACAGCTGGATGAGACATAAGGGTGGACACTCTTGGGGCTGAGAGGTTTGGTGAGGTTGGGTGAGCAAACGCAGACCCTTTAAAGTAATACTGCGTGGTACCCATCGCATGGGTCCCAAATCTCCAGCTTCAAGGGCATCTTCCTACATCGAAAACATGCATGAGAAACCCAGAAGATAGTACACCGTGTGATGGGGAAAGGTTTCTAAAACGCACCTCATTTCTCATCTCCTTGTGCCCGGGTTCGCCATTCCAGCCGCTTTACTAGCAATCTCCCTACTTGGAGCATCAGCACCTTTAACCTCCTGTTCCGTACAGGTTGCAATTTGTCCTGAGGATGAACGGGAAGACGGGGAACCAACGAGAGACTAGCTCTTGGTGTCGGGACAGGCACAGGTCACTCTATTTTCCCATCAGGAAGAAGAATTAACCACAGGCTCAGTTTGCCCCCCGGAACCAGAACAGGGCCTGAAGCCATCCTGCGCTTTTGCGGCCAGCTCCCAAAAAAGCGAGTTGTAAAATGGAGGTTCAGGGCACTGCAATTCACAAACCTGCAGAGTTATAAATGATAACTCTCGTCCACAAATATATTGAGGGAAGGCAAAGAAGAGGATTTGAAATCAAGGCAGAATTGCACGAAACAGATTTCAGGAGGTAGATTCGAATCGCCTTTAAAGCACATGAAAAGCGGCAAAACGTTGACAATGATGCCCTTGGCCAAAAAGGGCGTATGCGTTTTTTCCTGAATATATTCAGGAAAAAACGCATACGCCCTTTTTGGCCAACCAAGCAACCTGGAAAGGCAAATCAGCGCTACAGAGAAGTCTCGCTTCCCATCGGTCAAAAGGGCCATGCTGAAAAAAGTGTCAAAACCAGAAATGCAGGACAGGCCATGGAGAAATGGGAGCCTTGCTACACTGATGGGCGGGATGTAAATTGCCAACAGCCACTCTGGAGAAGTGTACGGTGTGTCCTGAAACATCTGAAAAACACAGCTTAGAGAGCATAGGGCACTTCCACTCATGGGGGTATAAATTGGGAAAATTAAAAATCAGCAAGACACAAGCACCCCAAAGTTGAGGGCTGCTCTGTTGACAAGGACCTCCACTTCATTCCACCTTAAATATCCCAGGAAAGAGAAAAATGGATAAAGAAGTTGTGGTCCTTATGTACAATGGAATATCACTCAGCCATGAAATCAATGTCATAAGGTTAGTAGCAGCATGATGAGTGGATTTAGGTACGACGATTCTAAGTGAAATAAGTCACACAGAAAAGGACACTTCTCATAAGGTATCACTGATAGAGGGAATGTAAAAACCGTTACACTTGAACTGAATTACAAAACAGAACAGAGTCACACATGCAGAAAACAGACTATGGCTGCTTAACGGGAAAGGTGAGGTGGGGTGATACATAAAACAAGGGTATCAAATTAGCTCAGATACCGTTCCATAAACCCAATATGTAGTAGACAAGACCTACTCCTTGCTCAGAGAACTGGACTCAACACGCCCTATTCACCGCACAAGAATATATCTGACTAGTAATAATCTTAAAACCTATGTATTGATATCTCTCTGTTAGTGTGTCAAGTGGGTGTAAAGCGGCATAAACACAGCCGTGAAAAGCAGCTAAACCCCATTATGAAAATAAATTACTTTGAAAAACCCATGAAACAACGACAGTGAAAGAGATAGAAATTCTTACACAATGAGTTCAGGGGCTGTGATGCAACCTGGATTGACCATATCTAGACCCACAGCTGGATGAGACATAAGGGTGGACACTCTTGGGGCTGAGAGGTTTGGTGAGGTTGGGTGAGCAATCGCAGACCCTTTAAAGTAATACGGCGTGGTACCCATCACATGGGTCCCAAATCTCCAGGTTCAAGGGCATCTTCCTACATCGAAAACATGCATGAGAAACCCAGAAGATGGTACACCGTGTGATGGGGAAAGGTTTCTAAAACGCACCTCATTTCTCATCTCCTTGTGCCCGGGTTCGCCATTCCAGCCACTTTACTAGCAATCTCCCTACTTGGAGCATCAGCACCTTTAACCTCCTGTTCCGTACAGGTTGCAATTTGTCCTGAGGATGAACGGGAAGACGGGGAACCAACGAGAGACAAGCTCTTGGTGTTGTGACAGGCACAGGTCACTCTATTTTCCCATCAGGAAGAAGAATTAACCACAGGCTCAGCCTGCCCCCCGGAACCAGAACAGGGCCTGAAGCCATCCTGCGCTTTTGCGGCCAGCTCCCAAAAAAGCGAGTTGTAAAATGGAGGTTCAGGGCACTGCAATTCACAAACCTGCAGAGTTATAAATGATAACTCTCGTCCACAAATATATTGAGGGAAGGCAAAGAAGAGGATTTGAAATCAAGGCAGAATTGCAGGAAACAGATTTCAGGAGGTAGATTCGTATCGCCTTTAAAGCACATGAAAAGCGGCAAAATGTTGACAATGATGCCCTTCGCCAAAAAGGGCGTATGCGTTTTTTCCTGAATATATTCAGGAAAAAACGCATACGCCCTTTTTGGCCAACCAAGCAACCTGGAAAGGCAAATCAGCGCTACAAAGAAGTCTCGCTTCCCATCGGTCAAAAGGGCCATGCTGAAAAAAGTGTCAAAACCAGAAATGCAGGACAGGCCATGGAGAAATGAGAGCCTTGCTACACTGATGGGCGGGATGTAAATTGCCAACAGCCACTCTGGAGAAGTGTACGGTGTGTCCTGAAACATCTGAAAAACACAGCTTAGAGAGCATAGGGCACTTCCACTCATGGGGGTATAAATTGGGAAAATGAAAAATCAGCAAGACACAAGCACCCCAAAGTTGAGGGCTGCTCTGTTGACAAGGACCTCCACTTCATTCCACCTTAAATATCCAAGGAAAGAGAAAAATGGATAAAGAAGTTGTGGTCCTTATGTACAATGGAATATCACTCAGCCATGAAATCAATGTCATAATGTTAGTAGCAGCATGACGAGTGGATTTAGATACGACGATTCTAACAGAAATAAGTCACACAGAAAAGGACACTTCTCATAAGGTATCACTTTTAGAGGGAATGTAAAAACCGTTACACTTGAACTGAATTACAAAACAGAACAGAGTCACACATGCAGAAAACAGACTATGGCTGCTTAACGGGAAAGGTGAGGTGGGGTGATACATAAAACAAGGGTATCAAATTAGCTCAGATACCATTCCATAAACCCAATATGTAGTAGACAAGACCTACTCCTTGCTCAGAGAACTGGACTCAACACGCCCTATTCACCGCACAAGAATATATCTGACTAGTAATAATCTTAAAACCTATGTATTGATATCTCTCTGTTAGTGTGTCAAGTGGGTGTAAAGCGGCATAAACACAGCTGTGAAAAGCAGCTAAACCCCATTATGAAAATAAATTACTTTGAAAAACCCATGAAACAACGACAGTGAAAGAGATAGAAATTCTTACACAATGAGTTCAGGGGCTGTGATGCAACCTGGATTGACCATATCTAGACCCACAGCTGGATGAGACATAAGGGTGGACACTCTTGGGGCTGAGAGGTTTGGTGAGGTTGGGTGAGCAAACGCAGACCCTTTAAAGGAATACTGCGTGGTACCCATCGCATGGGTCCCAAATCTCCAGGTTCAAGGGCATCTTCCTACATCGAAAACATGCATGAGAAATCCAGAAGATGGTACACCGTGTGATAGGGAAAGGTTTCTAAAACACACCTCATTTCTCATCTCCTTGTGCCCGGGTTCGCCATTCCAGCCGCTTTACTAGCAATCTCCCTACTTGGAGCATCAGCACCTTTAACCTCCTGTTCCGTACAGGTTGCAATTTGTCCTGAGGATGAACGGGAAGACGGGGAACCAACGAGAGACTAGCTCTTGGTGTCGGGACAGGCACAGGTCACTCTATTTTCCCATCAGGAAGAAGAATTAACCACAGGCTCAGCCTGCCCCCCGGAACCAGAACAGGGCCTGAAGCCATCCTGCGCTTTTGCGGCCAGCTCCCAAAAAAGCGAGTTGTAAAATGGAGGTTCAGGGCACTGCAATTCACAAACCTGCAGAGTTATAAATGATAACTCTCGTCCACAAATATATTGAGGGAAGGCAAAGAAGAGGATTTGAAATCAAGGCAGAATTGCACGAAACAGATTTCAGGAGGTAGATACGAATCGCCTTTAAAGCACATGAAAAGCGGCAAAATGTTGACAATGATGCCCTTGGCCAAAAAGGGCGTATGCGTTTTTTCCTGAATATATTCAGGAAAAAACGCATACGCCCTTTTTGGCCAACCAAGCAACCTGGAAAGGCAAATCAGTGCTACAGAGAAGTCTCGCTTCCCATCGGTCAAAAGGGCCATGCTGAAAAAAGTGTCAAACCAGAAATGCAGTACAGGCCATGGAGAAATGGGAGCCTTGCTACACTGATGGGCGGGATGTAAATTGCCAACAGCCACTCTGGAGAAGTGTACGGTGTGTCCTGAAACATCTGAAAAACACAGCTTAGAGAGCATAGGGCACTTCCACTCATGGGGGTATAAATTGGGAAAATTAAAAATCAGCAAGACACAAGCACCCCAAAGTTGAGGGCTGCTCTGTTGACAAGGACCTCCACTTCATTCCACCTTAAATATCCCAGGAAAGAGAAAAATGGATAAAGAAGTTGTGGTCCTTATGTACAATGGAATATCACTCAGCCATGAAATCAATGTCATAAGGTTAGTAGCAGCATGATGAGTGGATTTAGGTACGACGATTCTAAGTGAAATAAGTCACACAGAAAAGGACACTTCTCATAAGGTATCACTGATAGAGGGAATGTAAAAACCGTTACACTTGAACTGAATTACAAAACAGAACAGAGTCACACATGCAGAAAACAGACTATGGCTGCTTAACGGGAAAGGTGAGGTGGGGTGATACATAAAACAAGGGTATCAAATTAGCTCAGATACCGTTCCATAAACCCAATATGTAGTTGACAAGACCTACTCCTTGCTCAGAGAACTGGACTCAACACGCCCTATTCACCGCACAAGAATATATCTGACTAGTAATAATCTTAAAACCTATGTATTGATATCTCTCTGTTAGTGTGTCAAGTGGGTGTAAAGCGGCATAAACACAGCCGTGAAAAGCAGCTAAACCCCATTATGAAAATAAATTACTTTGAAAAACCCATGAAACAATGACAGTGAAAGAGATAGAAATTCTTACACAATGAGTTCAGGGGCTGTGATGCAACCTGGATTGACCATATCTAGACTCACAGCTGGATGAGACATAAGGGTGGACACTCTTGGGGCTGAGAGGTTTGGTGAGGTTGGGTGAGCAAACGCAGACCCTTTAAAGTAATACGGCGTGGTACCCATCACATGTGTCCCAAATCTCCAGGTTCAAGGGCATCTTCCTACATCGAAAACATGCATGAGAAACCCAGAAGATGGTACACCGTGTGATGGGGAAAGGTTTCTAAAACGCACCTCATTTCTCATCTCCTTGTGCCCGGGTTCGCCATTCCAGCCACTTTACTAGCAATCTCCCTACTTGGAGCATCAGCACCTTTAACCTCCTGTTCCGTACAGGTTGCAATTTGTCCTGAGGATGAACGGGAAGACGGGGAACCAACGAGAGACTAGCTCTTGGTGTCGGGACAGGCACAGGTCACTCTATTTTCCCATCAGGAAGAAGAATTAACCACAGGCTCAGCCTGCCCCCCGGAACCAGAACAGGGCCTGAAGCCATCCTGCGCTTTTGCGGCCAGCTCCCAAAAAAGCGAGTTGTAAAATGGAGGTTCAGGGCACTGCAATTCCCAAACCTGCAGAGTTATAAATGATAACTCTCGTCCACAAATATATTGAGGGAAGGCAAAGAAGAGGATTTGAAATCAAGGCAGAATTGCACGAAACAGATTTCAGGAGGTAGATACGAATCGCCTTTAAAGCACATGAAAAGCGGCAAAACGTTGACAATGATGCCCTTGGCCAAAAAGGGCGTATGCGTTTTTTCCTGAATATATTCAGGAAAAAACGCATACGCCCTTTTTGGCCAACCAAGCAACCTGGAAAGGCAAATCAGCGCTACAGAGAAGTCTCGCTTCCCATCGGTCAAAAGGGCCATGCTGAAAAAAGTGTCAAAACCAGAAATGCAGGACAGGCCATGGAGAAATGGGAGCCTTGCTACACTGATGGGCGGGATGTAAATTGCCAACAGCCACTCTGGAGAAGTGTACGGTGTGTCCTGAAACATCTGAAAAACACAGCTTAGAGAGCATAGGGCACTTCCACTCATGGGGGTATAAATTGGGAAAATGAAAAATCAGCAAGACACAAGCACCCCAAAGTTTAGGGCTGCTCTGTTGACAAAGACCTCCACTTCATTCCACCTTAAATATCCAAGGAAAGAGAAAAATGGATAAAGAAGTTGTGGTCCTTATGTACAATGGAATATCACTCAGCCATGAAATCAATGTCATAATGTTAGTAGCAGCATGATGAGTGGATTTAGGTACGACGATTCTAAGTGAAATAAGTCACACAGAAAAGGACACTTCTCATAAGGTATCACTGATAGAGGGAATGTAAAAACCGTTACACTTGAACTGAATTACAAAACAGAACAGAGTCACACATGCAGAAAACAGACTATGGCTGCTTAACGGGAACGGTGAGGTGGGGTGATACATAAAACAAGGGTATCAAATTAGCTCAGATACCGTTCCATAAACCCAATATGTAGTTGACAAGACCTACTCCTTGCTCAGAGAACTGGACTCAACACGCCCTATTCACCGCACAAGAATATATCTGACTAGTAATAATCTTAAAACCTATGTATTGATATCTCTCTGTTAGTGTGTCAAGTGGGTGTAAAGCGGCATAAACACAGCCGTGAAAAGCAGCTAAACCCCATTATGAAAATAAATTACTTTGAAAAACCCATGAAACAATGACAGTGAAAGAGATAGAAATTCTTACACAATGAGTTCAGGGGCTGTGATGCAACCTGGATTGACCATATCTAGACTCACAGCTGGATGAGACATAAGGGTGGACTCTCTTGGGGCTGAGAGGTTTGGTGAGGTTGGGTGAGCAAACGCAGACCCTTTAAAGTAATACGGCGTGGTACCCATCACATGGGTCCCAAATCTCCAGGTTCAAGGGCATCTTCCTACATCGAAAACATGCATGAGAAACCCAGAAGATGGTACACCGTGTGATGGGGAAAGGTTTCTAAAACGCACCTCATTTCTCATCTCCTTGTGCCCGGGTTCGCCATTCCAGCCGCTTTACTAGCAATCTCCCTACTTGGAGCATCAGCACCTTTAACCTCCTGTTCCGTACAGGTTGCAATTTGTCCTGAGGATGAACGGGAAGACGGGGAACCAACGAGAGACTAGCTCTTGGTGTCGGGACAGGCACAGGTCACTCTATTTTCCCATCAGGAAGAAGAATTAACCACAGGCTCAGCCTGCCCCCTGGAACCAGAACAGGGCCTGAAGCCATCCTGCGCTTTTGCGGCCAGCTCCCAAAAAAGCGAGTTGTAAAATGGAGGTTCAGGGCACTGCAATTCCCAAACCTGCAGAGTTATAAATGATAACTCTCGTCCACAAATATATTGAGGGAAGGCAAAGAAGAGGATTTGAAATCAAGGCAGAATTGCACGAAACAGATTTCAGGAGGTAGATACGAATCGCCTTTAAAGCACATGAAAAGCGGCAAAACGTTGACAATGATGCCCTTGGCCAAAAAGGGCGTATGCGTTTTTTCCTGAATATATTCAGGAAAAAACGCATACGCCCTTTTTGGCCAACCAAGCAACCTGGAAAGGCAAATCAGCGCTACAGAGAAGTCTCGCTTCCCATCGGTCAAAAGGGCCATGCTGAAAAAAGTGTCAAAACCAGAAATGCAGGACAGGCCATGGAGAAATGGGAGCCTTGCTACACTGATGGGCGGGATGTAAATTGCCAACAGCCACTCTGGAGAAGTGTACGGTGTGTCCTGAAACATCTGAAAAACACAGCTTAGAGAGCATAGGGCACTTCCACTCATGGGGGTATAAATTGGGAAAATGAAAAATCAGCAAGACACAAGCACCCCAAAGTTTAGGGCTGCTCTGTTAACAAGGACCTCCACTTCATTCCACCTTAAATATCCAAGGAAAGAGAAAAATGGATAAAGAAGTTGTGGTCCTTATGTACAATGGAATATCACTCAGCCATGAAATCAATGTCATAATGTTAGTAGCAGCATGATGAGTGGATTTAGGTACGACGATTCTAAGTGAAATAAGTCACACAGAAAAGGACACTTCTCATAAGGTATCACTGATAGAGGGAATGTAAAAACCGTTACACTTGAACTGAATTACAAAACAGAACAGAGTCACACATGCAGAAAACAGACTATGGCTGCTTAACGGGAACGGTGAGGTGGGGTGATACATAAAACAAGGGTATCAAATTAGCTCAGATACCGTTCCATAAACCCAATATGTAGTTGACAAGACCTACTCCTTGCTCAGAGAACTGGACTCAACACGCCCTATTCACCGCACAAGAATATATCTGACTAGTAATAATCTTAAAACCTATGTATTGATATCTCTCTGTTAGTGTGTCAAGTGGGTGTAAAGCGGCATAAACACAGCCGTGAAAAGCAGCTAAACCCCATTATGAAAATAAATTACTTTGAAAAACCCATGAAACAATGACAGTGAAAGAGATAGAAATTCTTACACAATGAGTTCAGGGGCTGTGATGCAACCTGGATTGACCATATCTAGACTCACAGCTGGATGAGACATAAGGGTGGACACTCTTGGGGCTGAGAGGTTTGGTGAGGTTGGGTGAGCAAACGCAGACCCTTTAAAGTAATACGGCGTGGTACCCATCACATGGGTCCCAAATCTCCAGGTTCAAGGGCATCTTCCTACATCGAAAACATGCATGAGAAACCCAGAAGATGGTACACCGTGTGATGGGGAAAGGTTTCTAAAACGCACCTCATTTCTCATCTCCTTGTGCCCGGGTTCGCCATTCCAGCCACTTTACTAGCAATCTCCCTACTTGGAGCATCAGCACCTTTAACCTCCTGTTCCGTACAGGTTGCAATTTGTCCTGAGGATGAACGGGAAGACGGGGAACCAACGAGAGACTAGCTCTTGGTGTCGGGACAGGCACAGGTCACTCTATTTTCCCATCAGGAAGAAGAATTAACCACAGGCTCAGCCTGCCCCCCGGAACCAGAACAGGGCCTGAAGCCATCCTGCGCTTTTGCGGCCAGCTCCCAAAAAAGCGAGTTGTAAAATGGAGGTTCAGGGCACTGCAATTCCCAAACCTGCAGAGTTATAAATGATAACTCTCGTCCACAAATATATTGAGGGAAGGCAAAGAAGAGGATTTGAAATCAAGGCAGAATTGCACGAAACAGATTTCAGGAGGTAGATACGAATCGCCTTTAAAGCACATGAAAAGCGGCAAAACGTTGACAATGATGCCCTTGGCCAAAAAGGGCGTATGCGTTTTTTCCTGAATATATTCAGGAAAAAACGCATACGCCCTTTTTGGCCAACCAAGCAACCTGGAAAGGCAAATCAGCGCTACAGAGAAGTCTCGCTTCCCATCGGTCAAAAGGGCCATGCTGAAAAAAGTGTCAAAACCAGAAATGCAGGACAGGCCATGGAGAAATGGGAGCCTTGCTACACTGATGGGCGGGATGTAAATTGCCAACAGCCACTCTGGAGAAGTGTACGGTGTGTCCTGAAACATCTGAAAAACACAGCTTAGAGAGCATAGGGCACTTCCACTCATGGGGGTATAAATTGGGAAAATGAAAAATCAGCAAGACACAAGCACCCCAAAGTTTAGGGCTGCTCTGTTGACAAGGACCTCCACTTCATTCCACCTTAAATATCCAAGGAAAGAGAAAAATGGATAAAGAAGTTGTGGTCCTTATGTACAATGGAATATCACTCAGCCATGAAATCAATGTCATAATGTTAGTAGCAGCATGATGAGTGGATTTAGGTACGACGATTCTAAGTGAAATAAGTCACACAGAAAAGGACACTTCTCATAAGGTATCACTGATAGAGGGAATGTAAAAACCGTTACACTTGAACTGAATTACAAAACAGACCAGAGTCACACATGCAGAAAACAGACTATGGCTGCTTAACGGGAAAGGTGAGGTGGGGTGATACATAAAACAAGGGTATCAAATTAGCTCAGATACCGTTCCATAAACCCAATATGTAGTTGACAAGACCTACTCCTTGCTCAGAGAACTGGACTCAACACGCCCTATTCACCGCACAAGAATATATCTGACTAGTAATAATCTTAAAACCTATGTATTGATATCTCTCTGTTAGTGTGTCAAGTGGGTGTAAAGCGGCATAAACACAGCCGTGAAAAGCAGCTAAACCCCATTATGAAAATAAATTACTTTGAAAAACCCATGAAACAATGACAGTGAAAGAGATAGAAATTCTTACACAATGAGTTCAGGGGCTGTGATGCAACCTGGATTGACCATATCTAGACTCACAGCAGGATGAGACATAAGGGTGGACACTCTTGGGGCTGAGAGGTTTGGTGAGGTTGGGTGAGCAAACGCAGACCCTTTAAAGTAATACGGCGTGGTACCCATCACATGGGTCCCAAATCTCCAGGTTCAAGGGCATCTTCCTACATCGAAAACATGCATGAGAAACCCAGAAGATGGTACACCGTGTGATGGGGAAAGGTTTCTAAAACGCACCTCATTTCTCATCTCCTTGTGCCCGGGTTCGCCATTGCAGCCACTTTACTAGCAATCTCCCTACTTGGAGCATCAGCACCTTTAACCTCCTGTTCCGTACAGGTTGCAATTTGTCCTGAGGATGAACGGGAAGACGGGGAACCAACGAGAGACTAGCTCTTGGTGTCGGGACAGGCACAGGTCACTCTATTTTCCCATCAGGAAGAAGAATTAACCACAGGCTCAGCCTGCCCCCCGGAACCAGAACAGGGCCTGAAGCCATCCTGCGCTTTTGCGGCCAGCTCCCAAAAAAGCGAGTTGTAAAATGGAGGTTCAGGGCACTGCAATTCCCAAACCTGCAGAGTTATAAATGATAACTCTCGTCCACAAATATATTGAGGGAAGGCAAAGAAGAGGATTTGAAATCAAGGCAGAATTGCACGAAACAGATTTCAGGAGGTAGATACGAATCGCCTTTAAAGCACATGAAAAGCGGCAAAACGTTGACAATGATGCCCTTGGCCAAAAAGGGCGTATGCGTTTTTTCCTGAATATATTCAGGAAAAAACGCATACGCCCTTTTTGGCCAACCAAGCAACCTGGAAAGGCAAATCAGCGCTACAGAGAAGTCTCGCTTCCCATCGGTCAAAAGGGCCATGCTGAAAAAAGTGTCAAAACCAGAAATGCAGGACAGGCCATGGAGAAATGGGAGCCTTGCTACACTGATGGGCGGGATGTAAATTGCCAACAGCCACTCTGGAGAAGTGTACGGTGTGTCCTGAAACATCTGAAAAACACAGCTTAGAGAGCATAGGGCACTTCCACTCATGGGGGTATAAATTGGGAAAATGAAAAATCAGCAAGACACAAGCACCCCAAAGTTTAGGGCTGCTCTGTTGACAAGGACCTCCACTTCATTCCACCTTAAATATCCAAGGAAAGAGAAAAATGGATAAAGAAGTTGTGGTCCTTATGTACAATGGAATATCACTCAGCCATGAAATCAATGTCATAATGTTAGTAGCAGCATGATGAGTGGATTTAGGTACGACGATTCTAAGTGAAATAAGTCACACAGAAAAGGACACTTCTCATAAGGTATCACTGATAGAGGGAATGTAAAAACCGTTACACTTGAACTGAATTACAAAACAGAACAGAGTCACACATGCAGAAAACAGACTATGGCTGCTTAACGGGAAAGGTGAGGTGGGGTGATACATAAAACAAGGGTATCAAATTAGCTCAGATACCGTTCCATAAACCCAATATGTAGTAGACAAGACCTACTCCTTGCTCAGAGAACTGGACTCAACACGCCCTATTCACCGCACAAGAATATATCTGACTAGTAATAATCTTAAAACCTATGTATTGATATCTCTCTGTTAGTGTGTCAAGTGGGTGTAAAGCGGCATAAACACAGCCGTGAAAAGCAGCTAAACCCCATTATGAAAATAAATTACTTTGAAAAACCCATGAAACAACGACAGTGAAAGAGATAGAAATTCTTACACAATGAGTTCAGGGGCTGTGATGCAACCTGGATTGACCATATCTAGACCCACAGCTGGATGAGACATAAGGGTGGACACTCTTGGGGCTGAGAGGTTTGGTGAGGTTGGGTGAGCAAACGCAGACCCTTTAAAGTAATACGGCGTGGTACCCATCACATGGGTCCCAAATCTCCAGGTTCAAGGGCATCTTCCTACATCGAAAACATGCATGAGAAACCCAGAAGATGGTACACCGTGTGATGGGGAAAGGTTTCTAAAACGCACCTCATTTCTCATCTCCTTGTGCCCGGGTTCGCCATTCCAGCCACTTTACTAGCAATCTCCCTACTTGGAGCATCAGCACCTTTAACCTCCTGTTCCGTACAGGTTGCAATTTGTCCTGAGGATGAACGGGAAGACGGGGAACCAACGAGAGACTAGCTCTTGGTGTCGGGACAGGCACAGGTCACTCTATTTTCCCATCAGGAAGAAGAATTAACCACAGGCTCAGCCTGCCCCCCGGAACCAGAACAGGGCCTGAAGCCATCCTGCGCTTTTGCGGCCAGCTCCCAAAAAAGCGAGTTGTAAAATGGAGGTTCAGGGCACTGCAATTCCCAAACCTGCAGAGTTATAAATGATAACTCTCGTCCACAAATATATTGAGGGAAGGCAAAGAAGAGGATTTGAAATCAAGGCAGAATTGCACGAAACAGATTTCAGGAGGTAGATACGAATCGCCTTTAAAGCACATGAAAAGCGGCAAAACGTTGACAATGATGCCCTTGGCCAAAAAGGGCGTATGCGTTTTTTCCTGAATATATTCAGGAAAAAACGCATACGCCCTTTTTGGCCAACCAAGCAACCTGGAAAGGCAAATCAGCGCTACAGAGAAGTCTCGCTTCCCATCGGTCAAAAGGGCCATGCTGAAAAAAGTGTCAAAACCAGAAATGCAGGACAGGCCATGGAGAAATGGGAGCCTTGCTACACTGATGGGCGGGATGTAAATTGCCAACAGCCACTCTGGAGAAGTGTACGGTGTGTCCTGAAACATCTGAAAAACACAGCTTAGAGAGCATAGGGCACTTCCACTCATGGGGGTATAAATTGGGAAAATGAAAAATCAGCAAGACACAAGCACCCCAAAGTTTAGGGCTGCTCTGTTGACAAGGACCTCCACTTCATTCCACCTTAAATATCCAAGGAAAGAGAAAAATGGATAAAGAAGTTGTGGTCCTTATGTACAATGGAATATCACTCAGCCATGAAATCAATGTCATAATGTTAGTAGCAGCATGATGAGTGGATTTAGGTACGACGATTCTAAGTGAAATAAGTCACACAGAAAAGGACACTTCTCATAAGGTATCACTGATAGAGGGAATGTAAAAACCGTTACACTTGAACTGAATTACAAAACAGACCAGAGTCACACATGCAGAAAACAGACTATGGCTGCTTAACGGGAAAGGTGAGGTGGGGTGATACATAAAACAAGGGTATCAAATTAGCTCAGATACCGTTCCATAAACCCAATATGTAGTTGACAAGACCTACTCCTTGCTCAGAGAACTGGACTCAACACGCCCTATTCACCGCACAAGAATATATCTGACTAGTAATAATCTTAAAACCTATGTATTGATATCTCTCTGTTAGTGTGTCAAGTGGGTGTAAAGCGGCATAAACACAGCCGTGAAAAGCAGCTAAACCCCATTATGAAAATAAATTACTTTGAAAAACCCATGAAACAATGACAGTGAAAGAGATAGAAATTCTTACACAATGAGTTCAGGGGCTGTGATGCAACCTGGATTGACCATATCTAGACTCACAGCAGGATGAGACATAAGGGTGGACACTCTTGGGGCTGAGAGGTTTGGTGAGGTTGGGTGAGCAAACGCAGACCCTTTAAAGTAATACGGCGTGGTACCCATCACATGGGTCCCAAATCTCCAGGTTCAAGGGCATCTTCCTACATCGAAAACATGCATGAGAAACCCAGAAGATGGTACACCGTGTGATGGGGAAAGGTTTCTAAAACGCACCTCATTTCTCATCTCCTTGTGCCCGGGTTCGCCATTCCAGCCACTTTACTAGCAATCTCCCTACTTGGAGCATCAGCACCTTTAACCTCCTGTTCCGTACAGGTTGCAATTTGTCCTGAGGATGAACGGGAAGACGGGGAACCAACGAGAGACTAGCTCTTGGTGTCGGGACAGGCACAGGTCACTCTATTTTCCCATCAGGAAGAAGAATTAACCACAGGCTCAGCCTGCCCCCCGGAACCAGAACAGGGCCTGAAGCCATCCTGCGCTTTTGCGGCCAGCTCCCAAAAAAGCGAGTTGTAAAATGGAGGTTCAGGGCACTGCAATTCCCAAACCTGCAGAGTTATAAATGATAACTCTCGTCCACAAATATATTGAGGGAAGGCAAAGAAGAGGATTTGAAATCAAGGCAGAATTGCACGAAACAGATTTCAGGAGGTAGATACGAATCGCCTTTAAAGCACATGAAAAGCGGCAAAACGTTGACAATGATGCCCTTGGCCAAAAAGGGCGTATGCGTTTTTTCCTGAATATATTCAGGAAAAAACGCATACGCCCTTTTTGGCCAACCAAGCAACCTGGAAAGGCAAATCAGCGCTACAGAGAAGTCTCGCTTCCCATCGGTCAAAAGGGCCATGCTGAAAAAAGTGTCAAAACCAGAAATGCAGGACAGGCCATGGAGAAATGGGAGCCTTGCTACACTGATGGGCGGGATGTAAATTGCCAACAGCCACTCTGGAGAAGTGTACGGTGTGTCCTGAAACATCTGAAAAACACAGCTTAGAGAGCATAGGGCACTTCCACTCATGGGGGTATAAATTGGGAAAATGAAAAATCAGCAAGACACAAGCACCCCAAAGTTTAGGGCTGCTCTGTTGACAAGGACCTCCACTTCATTCCACCTTAAATATCCAAGGAAAGAGAAAAATGGATAAAGAAGTTGTGGTCCTTATGTACAATGGAATATCACTCAGCCATGAAATCAATGTCATAATGTTAGTAGCAGCATGATGAGTGGATTTAGGTACGACGATTCTAAGTGAAATAAGTCACACAGAAAAGGACACTTCTCATAAGGTATCACTGATAGAGGGAATGTAAAAACCGTTACACTTGAACTGAATTACAAAACAGACCAGAGTCACACATGCAGAAAACAGACTATGGCTGCTTAACGGGAAAGGTGAGGTGGGGTGATACATAAAACAAGGGTATCAAATTAGCTCAGATACCGTTCCATAAACCCAATATGTAGTTGACAAGACCTACTCCTTGCTCAGAGAACTGGACTCAACACGCCCTATTCACCGCACAAGAATATATCTGACTAGTAATAATCTTAAAACCTATGTATTGATATCTCTCTGTTAGTGTGTCAAGTGGGTGTAAAGCGGCATAAACACAGCCGTGAAAAGCAGCTAAACCCCATTATGAAAATAAATTACTTTGAAAAACCCATGAAACAATGACAGTGAAAGAGATAGAAATTCTTACACAATGAGTTCAGGGGCTGTGATGCAACCTGGATTGACCATATCTAGACTCACAGCAGGATGAGACATAAGGGTGGACACTCTTGGGGCTGAGAGGTTTGGTGAGGTTGGGTGAGCAAACGCAGACCCTTTAAAGTAATACGGCGTGGTACCCATCACATGGGTCCCAAATCTCCAGGTTCAAGGGCATCTTCCTACATCGAAAACATGCATGAGAAACCCAGAAGATGGTACACCGTGTGATGGGGAAAGGTTTCTAAAACGCACCTCATTTCTCATCTCCTTGTGCCCGGGTTCGCCATTCCAGCCACTTTACTAGCAATCTCCCTACTTGGAGCATCAGCACCTTTAACCTCCTGTTCCGTACAGGTTGCAATTTGTCCTGAGGATGAACGGGAAGACGGGGAACCAACGAGAGACTAGCTCTTGGTGTCGGGACAGGCACAGGTCACTCTATTTTCCCATCAGGAAGAAGAATTAACCACAGGCTCAGCCTGCCCCCCGGAACCAGAACAGGGCCTGAAGCCATCCTGCGCTTTTGCGGCCAGCTCCCAAAAAAGCGAGTTGTAAAATGGAGGTTCAGGGCACTGCAATTCCCAAACCTGCAGAGTTATAAATGATAACTCTCGTCCACAAATATATTGAGGGAAGGCAAAGAAGAGGATTTGAAATCAAGGCAGAATTGCACGAAACAGATTTCAGGAGGTAGATACGAATCGCCTTTAAAGCACATGAAAAGCGGCAAAACGTTGACAATGATGCCCTTGGCCAAAAAGGGCGTATGCGTTTTTTCCTGAATATATTCAGGAAAAAACGCATACGCCCTTTTTGGCCAACCAAGCAACCTGGAAAGGCAAATCAGCGCTACAGAGAAGTCTCGCTTCCCATCGGTCAAAAGGGCCATGCTGAAAAAAGTGTCAAAACCAGAAATGCAGGACAGGCCATGGAGAAATGGGAGCCTTGCTACACTGATGGGCGGGATGTAAATTGCCAACAGCCACTCTGGAGAAGTGTACGGTGTGTCCTGAAACATCTGAAAAACACAGCTTAGAGAGCATAGGGCACTTCCACTCATGGGGGTATAAATTGGGAAAATGAAAAATCAGCAAGACACAAGCACCCCAAAGTTTAGGGCTGCTCTGTTGACAAGGACCTCCACTTCATTCCACCTTAAATATCCAAGGAAAGAGAAAAATGGATAAAGAAGTTGTGGTCCTTATGTACAATGGAATATCACTCAGCCATGAAATCAATGTCATAATGTTAGTAGCAGCATGATGAGTGGATTTAGGTACGACGATTCTAAGTGAAATAAGTCACACAGAAAAGGACACTTCTCATAAGGTATCACTGATAGAGGGAATGTAAAAACCGTTACACTTGAACTGAATTACAAAACAGAACAGAGTCACACATGCAGAAAACAGACTATGGCTGCTTAACGGGAAAGGTGAGGTGGGGTGATACATAAAACAAGGGTATCAAATTAGCTCAGATACCGTTCCATAAACCCAATATGTAGTAGACAAGACCTACTCCTTGCTCAGAGAACTGGACTCAACACGCCCTATTCACCGCACAAGAATATATCTGACTAGTAATAATCTTAAAACCTATGTATTGATATCTCTCTGTTAGTGTGTCAAGTGGGTGTAAAGCGGCATAAACACAGCCGTGAAAAGCAGCTAAACCCCATTATGAAAATAAATTACTTTGAAAAACCCATGAAACAACGACAGTGAAAGAGATAGAAATTCTTACACAATGAGTTCAGGGGCTGTGATGCAACCTGGATTGACCATATCTAGACCCACAGCTGGATGAGACATAAGGGTGGACACTCTTGGGGCTGAGAGGTTTGGTGAGGTTGGGTGAGCAAACGCACACCCTTTAAAGTAATACGGCGTGGTACCCATCGCATGGGTCCCAAATCTCCAGGTTCAAGGGCATCTTCCTACATCGAAAACATGCATGAGAAACCCAGAAGATGGTACACTGTGTGATGGGGAAAGGTTTCTAAAACGCACCTCATTTCTCATCTCCTTGTGCCCGGGTTCGCCATTCCAGCCGCTTTACTAGCAATCTCCCTACTTGGAGCATCAGCACCTTTAACCTCCTGTTCCGTACAGGTTGCAATTTGTCCTGAGGATGAACGGGAAGACGGGGAACCAACGAGAGACTAGCTCTTGGTGTCGGGACAGGCACAGGTCACTCTATTTTCCCATCAGGAAGAAGAATTAACCACAGGCTCAGCCTGCCCCCCGGAACCAGAACAGGGCCTGAAGCCATCCTGCGCTTTTGCGGCCAGCTCCCAAAAAAGCGAGTTGTAAAATGGAGGTTCAGGGCACTGCAATTCACAAACCTGCAGAGTTATAAATGATAACTCTCGTCCACAAATATATTGAGGGAAGGCAAAGAAGAGGATTTGAAATCAAGGCAGAATTGCACGAAACAGATTTCAGGAGGTAGATACGAATCGCCTTTAAAGCACATGAAAAGCGGCAAAATGTTGACAATGATGCCCTTGGCCAAAAAGGGCGTATGCGTTTTTTCCTGAATATATTCAGGAAAAAACGCATACGCCCTTTTTGGCCAACCAAGCAACCTGGAAAGGCAAATCAGTGCTACAGAGAAGTCTCGCTTCCCATCGGTCAAAAGGGCCATGCTGAAAAAAGTGTCAAAACCAGAAATGCAGGACACGCCATGGAGAAATGGGAGCCTTGCTACACTGATGGGCGGGATGTAAATTGCCAACAGCCACTCTGGAGAAGTGTACGGTGTGTCCTGAAACATCTGAAAAACACAGCTTAGAGAGCATAGGGCACTTCCACTCATGGGGGTATAAATTGGGAAAATGAAAAATCAGCAAGACACAAGCACCCCAAAGTTGAGGGCTGCTCTGTTGACAAGGACCTCCACTTCATTCCACCTTAAATATCCCAGGAAAGAGAAAAATGGATAAAGAAGTTGTGGTCCTTATGTACAATGGAATATCACTCAGCCATGAAATCAATGTCATAAGGTTAGTAGCAGCATGATGAGTGGATTTAGGTACGACGATTCTAAGTGAAATAAGTCACACAGAAAAGGACACTTCTCATAAGGTATCACTGATAGAGGGAATGTAAAAACCGTTACACTTGAACTGAATTACAAAACAGAACAGAGTCACACATGCAGAAAACAGACTATGGCTGCTTAACGGGAAAGGTGAGGTGGGGTGATACATAAAACAAGGGTATCAAATTAGCTCAGATACCGTTCCATAAACCCAATATGTAGTTGACAAGACCTACTCCTTGCTCAGAGAACTGGACTCAACACGCCCTATTCACCGCACAAGAATATATCTGACTAGTAAAAATCTTAAAACCTATGTATTGATATCTCTCTGTTAGTGTGTCAAGTGGGTGTAAAGCGGCATAAACACAGCCGTGAAAAGCAGCTAAACCCCATTATGAAAATAAATTACTTTGAAAAACCCATGAAACAATGACAGTGAAAGATATAGAAATTCTTACACAATGAGTTCAGGGGCTGTGATGCAACCTGGATTGACCATATCTAGACTCACAGCTGGATGAGACATAAGGGTGGACACTCTTGGGGCTGAGAGGTTTGGTGAGGTTGGGTGAGCAAACACAGACCCTTTAAAGTAATACGGCGTGGTACCCATCACATGGGTCCCAAATCTCCAGGTTCAAGGGCATCTTCCTACATCGAAAACATGCATGAGAAACCCAGAAGATGGTACACCGTGTGATGGGGAAAGGTTTCTAAAACGCACCTCATTTCTCATCTCCTTGTGCCCGGGTTCGCCATTCCAGCCGCTTTACTAGCAATCTCCCTACTTGGAGCATCAGCACCTTTAACCTCCTGTTCCGTACAGGTTGCAATTTGTCCTGAGGATGAACGGGAAGACGGGGAACCAACGAGAGACTAGCTCTTGGTGTCGGGACAGGCACAGGTCACTCTATTTTCCCATCAGGAAGAAGAATTAACCACAGGCTCAGCCTGCCCCCCGGAACCAGAACAGGGCCTGAAGCCATCCTGCGCTTTTGCGGCCAGCTCCCAAAAAAGCGAGTTGTAAAATGGAGGTTCAGGGCACTGCAATTCCCAAACCTGCAGAGTTATAAATGATAACTCTCGTCCACAAATATATTGAGGGAAGGCAAAGAAGAGGATTTGAAATCAAGGCAGAATTGCACGAAACAGATTTCAGGAGGTAGATACGAATCGCCTTTAAAGCACATGAAAAGCGGCAAAACGTTGACAATGATGCCCTTGGCCAAAAAGGGCGTATGCGTTTTTTCCTGAATATATTCAGGAAAAAACGCATACGCCCTTTTTGGCCAACCAAGCAACCTGGAAAGGCAAATCAGCGCTACAGAGAAGTCTCGCTTCCCATCGGTCAAAAGGGCCATGCTGAAAAAAGTGTCAAAACCAGAAATGCAGTACAGGCCATGGAGAAATGGGAGCCTTGCTACACTGATGGGCGGGATGTAAATTGCCAACAGCCACTCTGGAGAAGTGTACGGTGTGTCCTGAAACATCTGAAAAACACAGCTTAGAGAGCATAGGGCACTTCCACTCATGGGGGTATAAATTGGGAAAATGAAAAATCAGCAAGACACAAGCACCCCAAAGTTTAGGGCTGCTCTGTTGACAAGGACCTCCACTTCATTCCACCTTAAATATCCAAGGAAAGAGAAAAATGGATAAAGAAGTTGTGGTCCTTATGTACAATGGAATATCACTCAGCCATGAAATCAATGTCATAATGTTAGTAGCAGCATGATGAGTGGATTTAGGTACGACGATTCTAAGTGAAATAAGTCACACAGAAAAGGACACTTCTCATAAGGTATCACTGATAGAGGGAATGTAAAAACCGTTACACTTGAACTGAATTACAAAACAGAACAGAGTCACACATGCAGAAAACACACTATGGCTGCTTAACGGGAAAGGTGAGGTGGGGTGATACATAAAACAAGGGTATCAAATTAGCTCAGATACCGTTCCATAAACCCAATATGTAGTTGACAAGACCTACTCCTTGCTCAGAGAACTGGACTCAACACGCCCTATTCACCGCACAAGAATATATCTGACTAGTAATAATCTTAAAACCTATGTATTGATATCTCTCTGTTAGTGTGTCAAGTGGGTGTAAAGCGGCATAAACACAGCCGTGAAAAGCAGCTAAACCCCATTATGAAAATAAATTACTTTGAAAAACCCATGAAACAATGACAGTGAAAGAGATAGAAATTCTTACACAATGAGTTCAGGGGCTGTGATGCAACCTGGATTGACCATATCTAGACTCACAGCTGGATGAGACATAAGGGTGGACACTCTTGGGGCTGAGAGGTTTGGTGAGGTTGGGTGAGCAAACGCAGACCCTTTAAAGTAATACGGCGTGGTACCCATCACATGGGTCCCAAATCTCCAGGTTCAAGGGCATCTTCCTACATCGAAAACATGCATGAGAAACCCAGAAGATGGTACACCGTGTGATGGGGAAAGGTTTCTAAAACGCACCTCATTTCTCATCTCCTTGTGCCCGGGTTCGCCATTCCAGCCGCTTTACTAGCAATGTCCCTACTTGGAGCATCAGCACCTTTAACCTCCTGTTCCGTACAGGTTGCAATTTGTCCTGAGGATGAACGGGAAGACGGGGAACCAACGAGAGACTAGCTCTTGGTGTCGGGACAGGCACAGGTCACTCTATTTTCCCATCAGGAAGAAGAATTAACCACAGGCTCAGCCTGCCCCCCGGAACCAGAACAGGGCCTGAAGCCATCCTGCGCTTTTGCGGCCAGCTCCCAAAAAAGCGAGTTGTAAAATGGAGGTTCAGGGCACTGCAATTCCCAAACCTGCAGAGTTATAAATGATAACTCTCGTCCACAAATATATTGAGGGAAGGCAAAGAAGAGGATTTTAAATCAAGGCAGAATTGCACGAAACAGATTTCAGGAGGTAGATACGAATCGCCTTTAAAGCACATGAAAAGCGGCAAAACGTTGACAATGATGCCCTTGGCCAAAAAGGGCGTATGCGTTTTTTCCTGAATATATTCAGGAAAAAACGCATACGCCCTTTTTGGCCAACCAAGCAACCTGGAAAGGCAAATCAGCGCTACAGAGAAGTCTCGCTTCCCATCGGTCAAAAGGGCCATGCTGAAAAAAGTGTCAAAACCAGAAATGCAGGACACGCCATGGAGAAATGGGAGCCTTGCTACACTGATGGGCGGGATGTAAATTGCCAACAGCCACTCTGGAGAAGTGTACGGTGTGTCCTGAAACATCTGAAAAACACAGCTTAGAGAGCATAGGGCACTTCCACTCATGGGGGTATAAATTGGGAAAATGAAAAATCAGCAAGACACAAGCACCCCAAAGTTTAGGGCTGCTCTGTTGACAAGGACCTCCACTTCATTCCACCTTAAATATCCAAGGAAAGAGAAAAATGGATAAAGAAGTTGTGGTCCTTATGTACAATGGAATATCACTCAGCCATGAAATCAATGTCATAATGTTAGTAGCAGCATGATGAGTGGATTTAGGTACGACGATTCTAAGTGAAATAAGTCACACAGAAAAGGACACTTCTCATAAGGTATCACTGATAGAGGGAATGTAAAAACCGTTACACTTGAACTGAATTACAAAACAGAACAGAGTCACACATGCAGAAAACAGACTATGGCTGCTTAACGGGAAAGGTGAGGTGGGGTGATACATAAAACAAGGGTATCAAATTAGCTCAGATACCGTTCCATAAACCCAATATGTAGTTGACAAGACCTACTCCTTGCTCAGAGAACTGTACTCAACACGCCCTATTCACCGCACAAGAATATATCTGACTAGTAATAATCTTAAAACCTATGTATTGATATCTCTCTGTTAGTGTGTCAAGTGGGTGTAAAGCGGCATAAACACAGCCGTGAAAAGCAGCTAAACCCCATTATGAAAATAAATTACTTTGAAAAACCCATGAAACAATGACAGTGAAAGAGATAGAAATTCTTACACAATGAGTTCAGGGGCTGTGATGCAACCTGGATTGACCATATCTAGACTCACAGCTGGATGAGACATAAGGGTGGACACTCTTGGGGCTGAGAGGTTTGGTGAGGTTGGGTGAGCAAACGCAGACCCTTTAAAGTAATACAGCGTGGTACCCATCACATGGGTCCCAAATCTCCAGGTTCAAGGGCATCTTCCTACATCGAAAACATGCATGAGAAACCCAGAAGATGGTACACCGTGTGATGGGGAAAGGTTTCTAAAACGCACCTCATTTCTCATCTCCTTGTGCCCGGGTTCGCCATTCCAGCCGCTTTACTAGCAATGTCCCTACTTGGAGCATCAGCACCTTTAACCTCCTGTTCCGTACAGGTTGCAATTTGTCCTGAGGATGAACGGGAAGACGGGGAACCAACGAGAGACTAGCTCTTGGTGTCGGGACAGGCACAGGTCACTCTATTTTCCCATCAGGAAGAAGAATTAACCACAGGCTCAGCCTGCCCCCCGGAACCAGAACAGGGCCTGAAGCCATCCTGCGCTTTTGCGGCCAGCTCCCAAAAAAGCGAGTTGTAAAATGGAGGTTCAGGGCACTGCAATTCCCAAACCTGCAGAGTTATAAATGATAACTCTCGTCCACAAATATATTGAGGGAAGGCAAAGAAGAGGATTTTAAATCAAGGCAGAATTGCACGAAACAGATTTCAGGAGGTAGATACGAATCGCCTTTAAAGCACATGAAAAGCGGCAAAACGTTGACAATGATGCCCTTGGCCAAAAAGGGCGTATGCGTTTTTTCCTGAATATATTCAGGAAAAAACGCATACGCCCTTTTTGGCCAACCAAGCAACCTGGAAAGGCAAATCAGCGCTACAGAGAAGTCTCGCTTCCCATCGGTCAAAAGGGCCATGCTGAAAAAAGTGTCAAAACCAGAAATGCAGGACAGGCCATGGAGAAATGGGAGCCTTGCTACACTGATGGGCGGGATGTAAATTGCCAACAGCCACTCTGGAGAAGTGTACAGTGTGTCCTGAAACATCTGAAAAACACAGCTTAGAGAGCATAGGGCACTTCCACTCATGGGGGTATAAATTGGGAAAATGAAAAATCAGCAAGACACAAGCACCCCAAAGTTTAGGGCTGCTCTGTTGACAAGGACCTCCACTTCATTCCACCTTAAATATCCAAGGAAAGAGAAAAATGGATAAAGAAGTTGTGGTCCTTATGTACAATGGAATATCACTCAGCCATGAAATCAATGTCATAATGTTAGTAGCAGCATGATGAGTGGATTTAGGTACGACGATTCTAAGTGAAATAAGTCACACAGAAAAGGACACTTCTCATAAGGTATCACTGATAGAGGGAATGTAAAAACCGTTACACTTGAACTGAATTACAAAACAGAACAGAGTCACACATGCAGAAAACAGACTATGGCTGCTTAACGGGAAAGGTGAGGTGGGGTGATACATAAAACAAGGGTATCAAATTAGCTCAGATACCGTTCCATAAACCCAATATGTAGTTGACAAGACCTACTCCTTGCTCAGAGAACTGGACTCAACACGCCCTATTCACCGCACAAGAATATATCTGACTAGTAATAATCTTAAAACCTATGTATTGATATCTCTCTGTTAGTGTGTCAAGTGGGTGTAAAGCGGCATAAACACAGCCGTGAAAAGCAGCTAAACCCCATTATGAAAATAAATTACTTTGAAAAACCCATGAAACAATGACAGTGAAAGAGATAGAAATTCTTACACAATGAGTTCAGGGGCTGTGATGCAACCTGGATTGACCATATCTAGACTCACAGCTGGATGAGACATAAGGGTGGACACTCTTGGGGCTGAGAGGTTTGGTGAGGTTGGGTGAGCAAACGCAGACCCTTTAAAGTAATACGGCGTGGTACCCATCACATGGGTCCCAAATCTCCAGGTTCAAGGGCATCTTCCTACATCGAAAACATGCATGAGAAACCCAGAAGATGGTACACCGTGTGATGGGGAAAGGTTTCTAAAACGCACCTCATTTCTCATCTCCTTGTGCCCGGGTTCGCCATTCCAGCCGCTTTACTAGCAATCTCCCTACTTGGAGCATCAGCACCTTTAACCTCCTGTTCCGTACAGGTTGCAATTTGTCCTGAGGATGAACGGGAAGACGGGGAACCAACGAGAGACTAGCTCTTGGTGTCGGGACAGGCACAGGTCACTCTATTTTCCCATCAGGAAGAAGAATTAACCACAGGCTCAGCCTGCCCCCCGGAACCAGAACAGGGCCTGAAGCCATCCTGCGCTTTTGCGGCCAGCTCCCAAAAAAGCGAGTTGTAAAATGGAGGTTCAGGGCACTGCAATTCCCAAACCTGCAGAGTTATAAATGATAACTCTCGTCCACAAATATATTGAGGGAAGGCAAAGAAGAGGATTTGAAATCAAGGCAGAATTGCACGAAACAGATTTCAGGAGGTAGATACGAATCGCCTTTAAAGCACATGAAAAGCGGCAAAACGTTGACAATGATGCCCTTGGCCAAAAAGGGCGTATGCGTTTTTTCCTGAATATATTCAGGAAAAAACGCATACGCCCTTTTTGGCCAACCAAGCAACCTGGAAAGGCAAATCAGCGCTACAGAGAAGTCTCGCTTCCCATCGGTCAAAAGGGCCATGCTGAAAAAAGTGTCAAAACCAGAAATGCAGTACAGGCCATGGAGAAATGGGAGCCTTGCTACACTGATGGGCGGGATGTAAATTGCCAACAGCCACTCTGGAGAAGTGTACGGTGTGTCCTGAAACATCTGAAAAACACAGCTTAGAGAGCATAGGGCACTTCCACTCATGGGGGTATAAATTGGGAAAATGAAAAATCAGCAAGACACAAGCACCCCAAAGTTTAGGGCTGCTCTGTTGACAAGGACCTCCACTTCATTCCACCTTAAATATCCAAGGAAAGAGAAAAATGGATAAAGAAGTTGTGGTCCTTATGTACAATGGAATATCACTCAGCCATGAAATCAATGTCATAATGTTAGTAGCAGCATGATGAGTGGATTTAGGTACGACGATTCTAAGTGAAATAAGTCACACAGAAAAGGACACTTCTCATAAGGTATCACTGATAGAGGGAATGTAAAAACCGTTACACTTGAACTGAATTACAAAACAGAACAGAGTCACACATGCAGAAAACACACTATGGCTGCTTAACGGGAAAGGTGAGGTGGGGTGATACATAAAACAAGGGTATCAAATTAGCTCAGATACCGTTCCATAAACCCAATATGTAGTTGACAAGACCTACTCCTTGCTCAGAGAACTGGACTCAACACGCCCTATTCACCGCACAAGAATATATCTGACTAGTAATAATCTTAAAACCTATGTATTGATATCTCTCTGTTAGTGTGTCAAGTGGGTGTAAAGCGGCATAAACACAGCCGTGAAAAGCAGCTAAACCCCATTATGAAAATAAATTACTTTGAAAAACCCATGAAACAATGACAGTGAAAGAGATAGAAATTCTTACACAATGAGTTCAGGGGCTGTGATGCAACCTGGATTGACCATATCTAGACTCACAGCTGGATGAGACATAAGGGTGGACACTCTTGGGGCTGAGAGGTTTGGTGAGGTTGGGTGAGCAAACGCAGACCCTTTAAAGTAATACGGCGTGGTACCCATCACATGGGTCCCAAATCTCCAGGTTCAAGGGCATCTTCCTACATCGAAAACATGCATGAGAAACCCAGAAGATGGTACACCGTGTGATGGGGAAAGGTTTCTAAAACGCACCTCATTTCTCATCTCCTTGTGCCCGGGTTCGCCATTCCAGCCGCTTTACTAGCAATGTCCCTACTTGGAGCATCAGCACCTTTAACCTCCTGTTCCGTACAGGTTGCAATTTGTCCTGAGGATGAACGGGAAGACGGGGAACCAACGAGAGACTAGCTCTTGGTGTCGGGACAGGCACAGGTCACTCTATTTTCCCATCAGGAAGAAGAATTAACCACAGGCTCAGCCTGCCCCCCGGAACCAGAACAGGGCCTGAAGCCATCCTGCGCTTTTGCGGCCAGCTCCCAAAAAAGCGAGTTGTAAAATGGAGGTTCAGGGCACTGCAATTCCCAAACCTGCAGAGTTATAAATGATAACTCTCGTCCACAAATATATTGAGGGAAGGCAAAGAAGAGGATTTTAAATCAAGGCAGAATTGCACGAAACAGATTTCAGGAGGTAGATACGAATCGCCTTTAAAGCACATGAAAAGCGGCAAAACGTTGACAATGATGCCCTTGGCCAAAAAGGGCGTATGCGTTTTTTCCTGAATATATTCAGGAAAAAACGCATACGCCCTTTTTGGCCAACCAAGCAACCTGGAAAGGCAAATCAGCGCTACAGAGAAGTCTCGCTTCCCATCGGTCAAAAGGGCCATGCTGAAAAAAGTGTCAAAACCAGAAATGCAGGACACGCCATGGAGAAATGGGAGCCTTGCTACACTGATGGGCGGGATGTAAATTGCCAACAGCCACTCTGGAGAAGTGTACGGTGTGTCCTGAAACATCTGAAAAACACAGCTTAGAGAGCATAGGGCACTTCCACTCATGGGGGTATAAATTGGGAAAATGAAAAATCAGCAAGACACAAGCACCCCAAAGTTTAGGGCTGCTCTGTTGACAAGGACCTCCACTTCATTCCACCTTAAATATCCAAGGAAAGAGAAAAATGGATAAAGAAGTTGTGGTCCTTATGTACAATGGAATATCACTCAGCCATGAAATCAATGTCATAATGTTAGTAGCAGCATGATGAGTGGATTTAGGTACGACGATTCTAAGTGAAATAAGTCACACAGAAAAGGACACTTCTCATAAGGTATCACTGATAGAGGGAATGTAAAAACCGTTACACTTGAACTGAATTACAAAACAGAACAGAGTCACACATGCAGAAAACAGACTATGGCTGCTTAACGGGAAAGGTGAGGTGGGGTGATACATAAAACAAGGGTATCAAATTAGCTCAGATACCGTTCCATAAACCCAATATGTAGTTGACAAGACCTACTCCTTGCTCAGAGAACTGTACTCAACACGCCCTATTCACCGCACAAGAATATATCTGACTAGTAATAATCTTAAAACCTATGTATTGATATCTCTCTGTTAGTGTGTCAAGTGGGTGTAAAGCGGCATAAACACAGCCGTGAAAAGCAGCTAAACCCCATTATGAAAATAAATTACTTTGAAAAACCCATGAAACAATGACAGTGAAAGAGATAGAAATTCTTACACAATGAGTTCAGGGGCTGTGATGCAACCTGGATTGACCATATCTAGACTCACAGCTGGATGAGACATAAGGGTGGACACTCTTGGGGCTGAGAGGTTTGGTGAGGTTGGGTGAGCAAACGCAGACCCTTTAAAGTAATACAGCGTGGTACCCATCACATGGGTCCCAAATCTCCAGGTTCAAGGGCATCTTCCTACATCGAAAACATGCATGAGAAACCCAGAAGATGGTACACCGTGTGATGGGGAAAGGTTTCTAAAACGCACCTCATTTCTCATCTCCTTGTGCCCGGGTTCGCCATTCCAGCCGCTTTACTAGCAATGTCCCTACTTGGAGCATCAGCACCTTTAACCTCCTGTTCCGTACAGGTTGCAATTTGTCCTGAGGATGAACGGGAAGACGGGGAACCAACGAGAGACTAGCTCTTGGTGTCGGGACAGGCACAGGTCACTCTATTTTCCCATCAGGAAGAAGAATTAACCACAGGCTCAGCCTGCCCCCCGGAACCAGAACAGGGCCTGAAGCCATCCTGCGCTTTTGCGGCCAGCTCCCAAAAAAGCGAGTTGTAAAATGGAGGTTCAGGGCACTGCAATTCCCAAACCTGCAGAGTTATAAATGATAACTCTCGTCCACAAATATATTGAGGGAAGGCAAAGAAGAGGATTTTAAATCAAGGCAGAATTGCACGAAACAGATTTCAGGAGGTAGATACGAATCGCCTTTAAAGCACATGAAAAGCGGCAAAACGTTGACAATGATGCCCTTGGCCAAAAAGGGCGTATGCGTTTTTTCCTGAATATATTCAGGAAAAAACGCATACGCCCTTTTTGGCCAACCAAGCAACCTGGAAAGGCAAATCAGCGCTACAGAGAAGTCTCGCTTCCCATCGGTCAAAAGGGCCATGCTGAAAAAAGTGTCAAAACCAGAAATGCAGGACAGGCCATGGAGAAATGGGAGCCTTGCTACACTGATGGGCGGGATGTAAATTGCCAACAGCCACTCTGGAGAAGTGTACAGTGTGTCCTGAAACATCTGAAAAACACAGCTTAGAGAGCATAGGGCACTTCCACTCATGGGGGTATAAATTGGGAAAATGAAAAATCAGCAAGACACAAGCACCCCAAAGTTTAGGGCTGCTCTGTTGACAAGGACCTCCACTTCATTCCACCTTAAATATCCAAGGAAAGAGAAAAATGGATAAAGAAGTTGTGGTCCTTATGTACAATGGAATATCACTCAGCCATGAAATCAATGTCATAATGTTAGTAGCAGCATGATGAGTGGATTTAGGTACGACGATTCTAAGTGAAATAAGTCACACAGAAAAGGACACTTCTCATAAGGTATCACTGATAGAGGGAATGTAAAAACCGTTACACTTGAACTGAATTACAAAACAGAACAGAGTCACACATGCAGAAAACAGACTATGGCTGCTTAACGGGAAAGGTGAGGTGGGGTGATACATAAAACAAGGGTATCAAATTAGCTCAGATACCGTTCCATAAACCCAATATGTAGTTGACAAGACCTACTCCTTGCTCAGAGAACTGGACTCAACACGCCCTATTCACCGCACAAGAATATATCTGACTAGTAATAATCTTAAAACCTATGTATTGATATCTCTCTGTTAGTGTGTCAAGTGGGTGTAAAGCGGCATAAACACAGCCGTGAAAAGCAGCTAAACCCCATTATGAAAATAAATTACTTTGAAAAACCCATGAAACAATGACAGTGAAAGAGATAGAAATTCTTACACAATGAGTTCAGGGGCTGTGATGCAACCTGGATTGACCATATCTAGACTCACAGCTGGATGAGACATAAGGGTGGACACTCTTGGGGCTGAGAGGTTTGGTGAGGTTGGGTGAGCAAACGCAGACCCTTTAAAGTAATACGGCGTGGTACCCATCACATGGGTCCCAAATCTCCAGGTTCAAGGGCATCTTCCTACATCGAAAACATGCATGAGAAACCCAGAAGATGGTACACCGTGTGATGGGGAAAGGTTTCTAAAACGCACCTCATTTCTCATCTCCTTGTGCCCGGGTTCGCCATTCCAGCCACTTTACTAGCAATCTCCCTACTTGGAGCATCAGCACCTTTAACCTCCTGTTCCGTACAGGTTGCAATTTGTCCTGAGGATGAACGGGAAGACGGGGAACCAACGAGAGACTAGCTCTTGGTGTCGGGACAGGCACAGGTCACTCTATTTTCCCATCAGGAAGAAGAATTAACCACAGGCTCAGCCTGCCCCCCGGAACCAGAACAGGGCCTGAAGCCATCCTGCGCTTTTGCGGCCAGCTCCCAAAAAAGCGAGTTGTAAAATGGAGGTTCAGGGCACTGCAATTCCCAAACCTGCAGAGTTATAAATGATAACTCTCGTCCACAAATATATTGAGGGAAGGCAAAGAAGAGGATTTGAAATCAAGGCAGAATTGCACGAAACAGATTTCAGGAGGTAGATACGAATCGCCTTTAAAGCACATGAAAAGCGGCAAAACGTTGACAATGATGCCCTTGGCCAAAAAGGGCGTATGCGTTTTTTCCTGAATATATTCAGGAAAAAACGCATACGCCCTTTTTGGCCAACCAAGCAACCTGGAAAGGCAAATCAGCGCTACAGAGAAGTCTCGCTTCCCATCGGTCAAAAGGGCCATGCTGAAAAAAGTGTCAAAACCAGAAATGCAGTACAGGCCATGGAGAAATGGGAGCCTTGCTACACTGATGGGCGGGATGTAAATTGCCAACAGCCACTCTGGAGAAGTGTACGGTGTGTCCTGAAACATCTGAAAAACACAGCTTAGAGAGCATAGGGCACTTCCACTCATGGGGGTATAAATTGGGAAAATGAAAAATCAGCAAGACACAAGCACCCCAAAGTTGAGGGCTGCTCTGTTGACAAGGACCTCCACTTCATTCCACCTTAAATATCCCAGGAAAGAGAAAAATGGATAAAGAAGTTGTGGTCCTTATGTACAATGGAATATCACTCAGCCATGAAATCAATGTCATAAGGTTAGTAGCAGCATGATGAGTGGATTTAGGTACGACGATTCTAAGTGAAATAAGTCACACAGAAAAGGACACTTCTCATAAGGTATCACTGATAGAGGGAATGTAAAAACCGTTACACTTGAACTGAATTACAAAACAGAACAGAGTCACACATGCAGAAAACAGACTATGGCTGCTTAACGGGAAAGGTGAGGTGGGGTGATACATAAAACAAGGGTATCAAATTAGCTCAGATACCGTTCCATAAACCCAATATGTAGTTGACAAGACCTACTCCTTGCTCAGAGAACTGGACTCAACACGCCCTATTCACCGCACAAGAATATATCTGACTAGTAAAAATCTTAAAACCTATGTATTGATATCTCTCTGTTAGTGTGTCAAGTGGGTGTAAAGCGGCATAAACACAGCCGTGAAAAGCAGCTAAACCCCATTATGAAAATAAATTACTTTGAAAAACCCATGAAACAATGACAGTGAAAGATATAGAAATTCTTACACAATGAGTTCAGGGGCTGTGATGCAACCTGGATTGACCATATCTAGACTCACAGCTGGATGAGACATAAGGGTGGACACTCTTGGGGCTGAGAGGTTTGGTGAGGTTGGGTGAGCAAACGCAGACCCTTTAAAGTAATACGGCGTGGTACCCATCACATGGGTCCCAAATCTCCAGGTTCAAGGGCATCTTCCTACATCGAAAACATGCATGAGAAACCCAGAAGATGGTACACCGTGTGATGGGGAAAGGTTTCTAAAACGCACCTCATTTCTCATCTCCTTGTGCCCGGGTTCGCCATTCCAGCCGCTTTACTAGCAATGTCCCTACTTGGAGCATCAGCACCTTTAACCTCCTGTTCCGTACAGGTTGCAATTTGTCCTGAGGATGAACGGGAAGACGGGGAACCAACGAGAGACTAGCTCTTGGTGTCGGGACAGGCACAGGTCACTCTATTTTCCCATCAGGAAGAAGAATTAACCACAGGCTCAGCCTGCCCCCCGGAACCAGAACAGGGCCTGAAGCCATCCTGCGCTTTTGCGGCCAGCTCCCAAAAAAGCGAGTTGTAAAATGGAGGTTCAGGGCACTGCAATTCCCAAACCTGCAGAGTTATAAATGATAACTCTCGTCCACAAATATATTGAGGGAAGGCAAAGAAGAGGATTTGAAATCAAGGCAGAATTGCACGAAACAGATTTCAGGAGGTAGATACGAATCGCCTTTAAAGCACATGAAAAGCGGCAAAACGTTGACAATGATGCCCTTGGCCAAAAAGGGCGTATGCGTTTTTTCCTGAATATATTCAGGAAAAAACGCATACGCCCTTTTTGGCCAACCAAGCAACCTGGAAAGGCAAATCAGCGCTACAGAGAAGTCTCGCTTCCCATCGGTCAAAAGGGCCATGCTGAAAAAAGTGTCAAAACCAGAAATGCAGGACACGCCATGGAGAAATGGGAGCCTTGCTACACTGATGGGCGGGATGTAAATTGCCAACAGCCACTCTGGAGAAGTGTACGGTGTGTCCTGAAACATCTGAAAAACACAGCTTAGAGAGCATAGGGCACTTCCACTCATGGGGGTATAAATTGGGAAAATGAAAAATCAGCAAGACACAAGCACCCCAAAGTTGAGGGCTGCTCTGTTGACAAGGACCTCCACTTCATTCCACCTTAAATATCCCAGGAAAGAGAAAAATGGATAAAGAAGTTGTGGTCCTTATGTACAATGGAATATCACTCAGCCATGAAATCAATGTCATAATGTTAGTAGCAGCATGATGAGTGGATTTAGGTACGACGATTCTAAGTGAAATAAGTCACACAGAAAAGGACACTTCTCATAAGGTATCACTGATAGAGGGAATGTAAAAACCGTTACACTTGAACTGAATTACAAAACAGAACAGAGTCACACATGCAGAAAACAGACTATGGCTGCTTAACGGGAAAGGTGAGGTGGGGTGATACATAAAACAAGGGTATCAAATTAGCTCAGATACCGTTCCATAAACCCAATATGTAGTTGACAAGACCTACTCCTTGCTCAGAGAACTGGACTCAACACGCCCTATTCACCGCACAAGAATATATCTGACTAGTAATAATCTTAAAACCTATGTATTGATATCTCTCTGTTAGTGTGTCAAGTGGGTGTAAAGCGGCATAAACACAGCCGTGAAAAGCAGCTAAACCCCATTATGAAAATAAATTACTTTGAAAAACCCATGAAACAATGACAGTGAAAGAGATAGAAATTCTTACACAATGAGTTCAGGGGCTGTGATGCAACCTGGATTGACCATATCTAGACTCACAGCTGGATGAGACATAAGGGTGGACACTCTTGGGGCTGAGAGGTTTGGTGAGGTTGGGTGAGCAAACGCAGACCCTTTAAAGTAATACGGCGTGGTACCCATCACATGGGTCCCAAATCTCCAGGTTCAAGGGCATCTTCCTACATCGAAAACATGCATGAGAAACCCAGAAGATGGTACACCGTGTGATGGGGAAAGGTTTCTAAAACGCACCTCATTTCTCATCTCCTTGTGCCCGGGTTCGCCATTCCAGCCACTTTACTAGCAATCTCCCTACTTGGAGCATCAGCACCTTTAACCTCCTGTTCCGTACAGGTTGCAATTTGTCCTGAGGATGAACGGGAAGACGGGGAACCAACGAGAGACTAGCTCTTGGTGTCGGGACAGGCACAGGTCACTCTATTTTCCCATCAGGAAGAAGAATTAACCACAGGCTCAGCCTGCCCCCCGGAACCAGAACAGGGCCTGAAGCCATCCTGCGCTTTTGCGGCCAGCTCCCAAAAAAGCGAGTTGTAAAATGGAGGTTCAGGGCACTGCAATTCCCAAACCTGCAGAGTTATAAATGATAACTCTCGTCCACAAATATATTGAGGGAAGGCAAAGAAGAGGATTTGAAATCAAGGCAGAATTGCACGAAACAGATTTCAGGAGGTAGATACGAATCGCCTTTAAAGCACATGAAAAGCGGCAAAACGTTGACAATGATGCCCTTGGCCAAAAAGGGCGTATGCGTTTTTTCCTGAATATATTCAGGAAAAAACGCATACGCCCTTTTTGGCCAACCAAGCAACCTGGAAAGGCAAATCAGCGCTACAGAGAAGTCTCGCTTCCCATCGGTCAAAAGGGCCATGCTGAAAAAAGTGTCAAAACCAGAAATGCAGTACAGGCCATGGAGAAATGGGAGCCTTGCTACACTGATGGGCGGGATGTAAATTGCCAACAGCCACTCTGGAGAAGTGTACGGTGTGTCCTGAAACATCTGAAAAACACAGCTTAGAGAGCATAGGGCACTTCCACTCATGGGGGTATAAATTGGGAAAATGAAAAATCAGCAAGACACAAGCACCCCAAAGTTGAGGGCTGCTCTGTTGACAAGGACCTCCACTTCATTCCACCTTAAATATCCCAGGAAAGAGAAAAATGGATAAAGAAGTTGTGGTCCTTATGTACAATGGAATATCACTCAGCCAGGAAATCAATGTCATAAGGTTAGTAGCAGCATGATGAGTGGATTTAGGTACGACGATTCTAAGTGAAATAAGTCACACAGAAAAGGACACTTCTCATAAGGTATCACTGATAGAGGGAATGTAAAAACCGTTACACTTGAACTGAATTACAAAACAGAACAGAGTCACACATGCAGAAAACAGACTATGGCTGCTTAACGGGAAAGGTGAGGTGGGGTGATACATAAAACAAGGGTATCAAATTAGCTCAGATACCGTTCCATAAACCCAATATGTAGTTGACAAGACCTACTCCTTGCTCAGAGAACTGGACTCAACACGCCCTATTCACCGCACAAGAATATATCTGACTAGTAAAAATCTTAAAACCTATGTATTGATATCTCTCTGTTAGTGTGTCAAGTGGGTGTAAAGCGGCATAAACACAGCCGTGAAAAGCAGCTAAACCCCATTATGAAAATAAATTACTTTGAAAAACCCATGAAACAATGACAGTGAAAGATATAGAAATTCTTACACAATGAGTTCAGGGGCTGTGATGCAACCTGGATTGACCATATCTAGACTCACAGATGGATGAGACATAAGGGTGGACACTCTTGGGGCTGAGAGGTTTGGTGAGGTTGGGTGAGCAAACACAGACCCTTTAAAGTAATACGGCGTGGTACCCATCACATGGGTCCCAAATCTCCAGGTTCAAGGGCATCTTCCTACATCGAAAACATGCATGAGAAACCCAGAAGATGGTACACCGTGTGATGGGGAAAGGTTTCTAAAACGCACCTCATTTCTCATCTCCTTGTGCCCGGGTTCGCCATTCCAGCCGCTTTACTAGCAATCTCCCTACTTGGAGCATCAGCACCTTTAACCTCCTGTTCCGTACAGGTTGCAATTTGTCCTGAGGATGAACGGGAAGACGGGGAACCAACGAGAGACTAGCTCTTGGTGTCGGGACAGGCACAGGTCACTCTATTTTCCCATCAGGAAGAAGAATTAACCACAGGCTCAGCCTGCCCCCCGGAACCAGAACAGGGCCTGAAGCCATCCTGCGCTTTTGCGGCCAGCTCCCAAAAAAGCGAGTTGTAAAATGGAGGTTCAGGGCACTGCAATTCCCAAACCTGCAGAGTTATAAATGATAACTCTCGTCCACAAATATATTGAGGGAAGGCAAAGAAGAGGATTTGAAATCAAGGCAGAATTGCACGAAACAGATTTCAGGAGGTAGATACGAATCGCCTTTAAAGCACATGAAAAGCGGCAAAACGTTGACAATGATGCCCTTGGCCAAAAAGGGCGTATGCGTTTTTTCCTGAATATATTCAGGAAAAAACGCATACGCCCTTTTTGGCCAACCAAGCAACCTGGAAAGGCAAATCAGCGCTACAGAGAAGTCTCGCTTCCCATCAGTCAAAAGGGCCATGCTGAAAAAAGTGTCAAAACCAGAAATGCAGGACAGGCCATGGAGAAATGGGAGCCTTGCTACACTGATGGGCGGGATGTAAATTGCCAACAGCCACTCTGGAGAAGTGTACGGTGTGTCCTGAAACATCTGAAAAACACAGCTTAGAGAGCATAGGGCACTTCCACTCATGGGGGTATAAATTGGGAAAATGAAAAATCAGCAAGACACAAGCACCCCAAAGTTGAGGGCTGCTCTGTTGACAAGGACCTCCACTTCATTCCACCTTAAATATCCCAGGAAAGAGAAAAATGGATAAAGAAGTTGTGGTCCTTATGTACAATGGAATATCACTCAGCCATGAAATCAATGTCATAATGTTAGTAGCAGCATGATGAGTGGATTTAGGTACGACGATTCTAAGTGAAATAAGTCACACAGAAAAGGACACTTCTCATAAGGTATCACTGATAGAGGGAATGTAAAAACCGTTACACTTGAACTGAATTACAAAACAGAACAGAGTCACACATGCAGAAAACAGACTATGGCTGCTTAACGGGAAAGGTGAGGTGGGGTGATACATAAAACAAGGGTATCAAATTAGCTCAGATACCGTTCCATAAACCCAATATGTAGTTGACAAGACCTACTCCTTGCTCAGAGAACTGGACTCAACACGCCCTATTCACCGCACAAGAATATATCTGACTAGTAAAAATCTTAAAACCTATGTATTGATATCTCTCTGTTAGTGTGTCAAGTGGGTGTAAAGCGGCATAAACACAGCCGTGAAAAGCAGCTAAACCCCATTATGAAAATAAATTACTTTGAAAAACCCATGAAACAATGACAGTGAAAGAGATAGAAATTCTTACACAATGAGTTCAGGGGCTGTGATGCAACCTGGATTGACCATATCTAGACTCACAGCTGGATGAGACATAAGGGTGGACACTCTTGGGGCTGAGAGGTTTGGTGAGGTTGGGTGAGCAAACGCAGACCCTTTAAAGTAATACGGCGTGGTACCCATCACATGGGTCCCAAATCTCCAGGTTCAAGGGCATCTTCCTACATCGAAAACATGCATGAGAAACCCAGAAGATGGTACACCGTGTGATGGGGAAAGGTTTCTAAAACGCACCTCATTTCTCATCTCCTTGTGCCCGGGTTCGCCATTCCAGCCGCTTTACTAGCAATCTCCCTACTTGGAGCATCAGCACCTTTAACCTCCTGTTCCGTACAGGTTGCAATTTGTCCTGAGGATGAACGGGAAGACGGGGAACCAACGAGAGACTAGCTCTTGGTGTCGGGACAGGCACAGGTCACTCTATTTTCCCATCAGGAAGAAGAATTAACCACAGGCTCAGCCTGCCCCCCGGAACCAGAACAGGGCCTGAAGCCATCCTGCGCTTTTGCGGCCAGCTCCCAAAAAAGCGAGTTGTAAAATGGAGGTTCAGGGCACTGCAATTCCCAAACCTGCAGAGTTATAAATGATAACTCTCGTCCACAAATATATTGAGGGAAGGCAAAGAAGAGGATTTGAAATCAAGGCAGAATTGCACGAAACAGATTTCAGGAGGTAGATACGAATCGCCTTTAAAGCACATGAAAAGCGGCAAAACGTTGACAATGATGCCCTTGGCCAAAAAGGGCGTATGCGTTTTTTCCTGAATATATTCAGGAAAAAACGCATACGCCCTTTTTGGCCAACCAAGCAACCTGGAAAGGCAAATCAGCGCTACAGAGAAGTCTCGCTTCCCATCGGTCAAAAGGGCCATGCTGAAAAAAGTGTCAAAACCAGAAATGCAGGACACGCCATGGAGAAATGGGAGCCTTGCTACACTGATGGGCGGGATGTAAATTGCCAACAGCCACTCTGGAGAAGTGTACGGTGTGTCCTGAAACATCTGAAAAACACAGCTTAGAGAGCATAGGGCACTTCCACTCATGGGGGTATAAATTGGGAAAATGAAAAATCAGCAAGACACAAGCACCCCAAAGTTGAGGGCTGCTCTGTTGACAAGGACCTCCACTTCATTCCACCTTAAATATCCCAGGAAAGAGAAAAATGGATAAAGAAGTTGTGGTCCTTATGTACAATGGAATATCACTCAGCCATGAAATCAATGTCATAATGTTAGTAGCAGCATGATGAGTGGATTTAGGTACGACGATTCTAAGTGAAATAAGTCACACAGAAAAGGACACTTCTCATAAGGTATCACTGATAGAGGGAATGTAAAAACCGTTACACTTGAACTGAATTACAAAACAGAACAGAGTCACACATGCAGAAAACAGACTATGGCTGCTTAACGGGAAAGGTGAGGTGGGGTGATACATAAAACAAGGGTATCAAATTAGCTCAGATACCGTTCCATAAACCCAATATGTAGTTGACAAGACCTACTCCTTGCTCAGAGAACTGGACTCAACACGCCCTATTCACCGCACAAGAATATATCTGACTAGTAATAATCTTAAAACCTATGTATTGATATCTCTCTGTTAGTGTGTCAAGTGGGTGTAAAGCGGCATAAACACAGCCGTGAAAAGCAGCTAAACCCCATTATGAAAATAAATTACTTTGAAAAACCCATGAAACAATGACAGTGAAAGAGATAGAAATTCTTACACAATGAGTTCAGGGGCTGTGATGCAACCTGGATTGACCATATCTAGACTCACAGCTGGATGAGACATAAGGGTGGACACTCTTGGGGCTGAGAGGTTTGGTGAGGTTGGGTGAGCAAACGCAGACCCTTTAAAGTAATACGGCGTGGTACCCATCACATGGGTCCCAAATCTCCAGGTTCAAGGGCATCTTCCTACATCGAAAACATGCATGAGAAACCCAGAAGATGGTACACCGTGTGATGGGGAAAGGTTTCTAAAACGCACCTCATTTCTCATCTCCTTGTGCCCGGGTTCGCCATTCCAGCCACTTTACTAGCAATCTCCCTACTTGGAGCATCAGCACCTTTAACCTCCTGTTCCGTACAGGTTGCAATTTGTCCTGAGGATGAACGGGAAGACGGGGAACCAACGAGAGACTAGCTCTTGGTGTCGGGACAGGCACAGGTCACTCTATTTTCCCATCAGGAAGAAGAATTAACCACAGGCTCAGCCTGCCCCCCGGAACCAGAACAGGGCCTGAAGCCATCCTGCGCTTTTGCGGCCAGCTCCCAAAAAAGCGAGTTGTAAAATGGAGGTTCAGGGCACTGCAATTCCCAAACCTGCAGAGTTATAAATGATAACTCTCGTCCACAAATATATTGAGGGAAGGCAAAGAAGAGGATTTGAAATCAAGGCAGAATTGCACGAAACAGATTTCAGGAGGTAGATACGAATCGCCTTTAAAGCACATGAAAAGCGGCAAAACGTTGACAATGATGCCCTTGGCCAAAAAGGGCGTATGCGTTTTTTCCTGAATATATTCAGGAAAAAACGCATACGCCCTTTTTGGCCAACCAAGCAACCTGGAAAGGCAAATCAGCGCTACAGAGAAGTCTCGCTTCCCATCGGTCAAAAGGGCCATGCTGAAAAAAGTGTCAAAACCAGAAATGCAGGACAGGCCATGGAGAAATGGGAGCCTTGCTACACTGATGGGCGGGATGTAAATTGCCAACAGCCACTCTGGAGAAGTGTACGGTGTGTCCTGAAACATCTGAAAAACACAGCTTAGAGAGCATAGGGCACTTCCACTCATGGGGGTATAAATTGGGAAAATGAAAAATCAGCAAGACACAAGCACCCCAAAGTTTAGGGCTGCTCTGTTGACAAGGACCTCCACTTCATTCCACCTTAAATATCCAAGGAAAGAGAAAAATGGATAAAGAAGTTGTGGTCCTTATGTACAATGGAATATCACTCAGCCATGAAATCAATGTCATAATGTTAGTAGCAGCATGATGAGTGGATTTAGGTACGACGATTCTAAGTGAAATAAGTCACACAGAAAAGGACACTTCTCATAAGGTATCACTGATAGAGGGAATGTAAAAACCGTTACACTTGAACTGAATTACAAAACAGAACAGAGTCACACATGCAGAAAACAGACTATGGCTGCTTAACGGGAAAGGTGAGGTGGGGTGATACATAAAACAAGGGTATCAAATTAGCTCAGATACCGTTCCATAAACCCAATATGTAGTAGACAAGACCTACTCCTTGCTCAGAGAACTGTACTCAACACGCCCTATTCACCGCACAAGAATATATCTGACTAGTAATAATCTTAAAACCTATGTATTGATATCTCTCTGTTAGTGTGTCAAGTGGGTGTAAAGCGGCATAAACACAGCCGTGAAAAGCAGCTAAACCCCATTATGAAAATAAATTACTTTGAAAAACCCATGAAACAACGACAGTGAAAGAGATAGAAATTCTTACACAATGAGTTCAGGGGCTGTGATGCAACCTGGATTGACCATATCTAGACCCACAGCTGGATGAGACATAAGGGTGGACACTCTTGGGGCTGAGAAGTTTGGTGAGGTTGGGTGAGCAAACGCAGACCCTTTAAAGTAATACGGCGTGGTACCCATCGCATGGGTCCCAAATCTCCAGGTTCAAGGGCATCTTCCTACATCGAAAACATGCATGAGAAACCCAGAAGATGGTACACCGTCTGATGGGGAAAGGTTTCTAAAACGCACCTCATTTCTCATCTCCTTGTGCCCGGGTTCGCCATTCCAGCCGCTTTACTAGCAATCTCCCTACTTGGAGCATCAGCACCTTTAACCTCCTGTTCCGTACAGGTTGCAATTTGTCCTGAGGATGAACGGGAAGACGGGGAACCAACGAGAGACTAGCTCTTGGTGTCGGGACAGGCACAGGTCACTCTATTTTCCCATCAGGAAGAAGAATTAACCACAGGCTCAGCCTGCCCCCCGGAACCAGAACAGGGCCTGAAGCCATCCTGCGCTTTTGCGGCCAGCTCCCAAAAAAGCGAGTTGTAAAATGGAGGTTCAGGGCACTGCAATTCCCAAACCTGCAGAGTTATAAATGATAACTCTCGTCCACAAATATATTGAGGGAAGGCAAAGAAGAGGATTTGAAATCAAGGCAGAATTGCACGAAACAGATTTCAGGAGGTAGATACGAATCGCCTTTAAAGCACATGAAAAGCGGCAAAACGTTGACAATGATGCCCTTGGCCAAAAAGGGCGTATGCGTTTTTTCCTGAATATATTCAGGAAAAAACGCATACGCCCTTTTTGGCCAACCAAGCAACCTGGAAAGGCAAATCAGCGCTACAGAGAAGTCTCGCTTCCCATCGGTCAAAAGGGCCATGCTGAAAAAAGTGTCAAAACCAGAAATGCAGGACAGGCCATGGAGAAATGGGAGCCTTGCTACACTGATGGGCGGGATGTAAATTGCCAACAGCCACTCTGGAGAAGTGTACGGTGTGTCCTGAAACATCTGAAAAACACAGCTTAGAGAGCATAGGGCACTTCCACTCATGGGGGTATAAATTGGGAAAATGAAAAATCAGCAAGACACAAGCACCCCAAAGTTTAGGGCTGCTCTGTTGACAAGGACCTCCACTTCATTCCACCTTAAATATCCAAGGAAAGAGAAAAATGGATAAAGAAGTTGTGGTCCTTATGTACAATGGAATATCACTCAGCCATGAAATCAATGTCATAATGTTAGTAGCAGCATGATGAGTGGATTTAGGTACGACGATTCTAAGTGAAATAAGTCACACAGAAAAGGACACTTCTCATAAGGTATCACTGATAGAGGGAATGTAAAAACCGTTACACTTGAACTGAATTACAAAACAGAACAGAGTCACACATGCAGAAAACAGACTATGGCTGCTTAACGGGAAAGGTGAGGTGGGGTGATACATAAAACAAGGGTATCAAATTAGCTCAGATACCGTTCCATAAACCCAATATGTAGTTGACAAGACCTACTCCTTGCTCAGAGAACTGGACTCAACACGCCCTATTCACCGCACAAGAATATATCTGACTAGTAATAATCTTAAAACCTATGTATTGATATCTCTCTGTTAGTGTGTCAAGTGGGTGTAAAGCGGCATAAACACAGCCGTGAAAAGCAGCTAAACCCCATTATGAAAATAAATTACTTTGAAAAACCCATGAAACAATGACAGTGAAAGAGATAGAAATTCTTACACAATGAGTTCAGGGGCTGTGATGCAACCTGGATTGACCATATCTAGACTCACAGCTGGATGAGACATAAGGGTGGACACTCTTGGGGCTGAGAGGTTTGGTGAGGTTGGGTGAGCAAACGCAGACCCTTTAAAGTAATACGGCGTGGTACCCATCACATGGGTCCCAAATCTCCAGGTTCAAGGGCATCTTCCTACATCGAAAACATGCATGAGAAACCCAGAAGATGGTACACCGTGTGATGGGGAAAGGTTTCTAAAACGCACCTCATTTCTCATCTCCTTGTGCCCGGGTTCGCCATTCCAGCCACTTTACTAGCAATCTCCCTACTTGGAGCATCAGCACCTTTAACCTCCTGTTCCGTACAGGTTGCAATTTGTCCTGAGGATGAACGGGAAGACGGGGAACCAACGAGAGACTAGCTCTTGGTGTCGGGACAGGCACAGGTCACTCTATTTTCCCATCAGGAAGAAGAATTAACCACAGGCTCAGCCTGCCCCCCGGAACCAGAACAGGGCCTGAAGCCATCCTGCGCTTTTGCGGCCAGCTCCCAAAAAAGCGAGTTGTAAAATGGAGGTTCAGGGCACTGCAATTCCCAAACCTGCAGAGTTATAAATGATAACTCTCGTCCACAAATATATTGAGGGAAGGCAAAGAAGAGGATTTGAAATCAAGGCAGAATTGCACGAAACAGATTTCAGGAGGTAGATACGAATCGCCTTTAAAGCACATGAAAAGCGGCAAAACGTTGACAATGATGCCCTTGGCCAAAAAGGGCGTATGCGTTTTTTCCTGAATATATTCAGGAAAAAACGCATACGCCCTTTTTGGCCAACCAAGCAACCTGGAAAGGCAAATCAGCGCTACAGAGAAGTCTCGCTTCCCATCGGTCAAAAGGGCCATGCTGAAAAAAGTGTCAAAACCAGAAATGCAGGACAGGCCATGGAGAAATGGGAGCCTTGCTACACTGATGGGCGGGATGTAAATTGCCAACAGCCACTCTGGAGAAGTGTACGGTGTGTCCTGAAACATCTGAAAAACACAGCTTAGAGAGCATAGGGCACTTCCACTCATGGGGGTATAAATTGGGAAAATGAAAAATCAGCAAGACACAAGCACCCCAAAGTTTAGGGCTGCTCTGTTGACAAGGACCTCCACTTCATTCCACCTTAAATATCCAAGGAAAGAGAAAAATGGATAAAGAAGTTGTGGTCCTTATGTACAATGGAATATCACTCAGCCATGAAATCAATGTCATAATGTTAGTAGCAGCATGATGAGTGGATTTAGGTACGACGATTCTAAGTGAAATAAGTCACACAGAAAAGGACACTTCTCATAAGGTATCACTGATAGAGGGAATGTAAAAACCGTTACACTTGAACTGAATTACAAAACAGAACAGAGTCACACATGCAGAAAACAGACTATGGCTTCTTAACGGGAAAGGTGAGGTGGGGTGATACATAAAACAAGGGTATCAAATTAGCTCAGATACCGTTCCATAAACCCAATATGTAGTAGACAAGACCTACTCCTTGCTCAGAGAACTGGACTCAACACGCCCTATTCACCGCACAAGAATATATCTGACTAGTAATAATCTTAAAACCTATGTATTGATATCTCTCTGTTAGTGTGTCAAGTGGGTGTAAAGCGGCATAAACACAGCCGTGAAAAGCAGCTAAACCCCATTATGAAAATAAATTACTTTGAAAAACCCATGAAACAACGACAGTGAAAGAGATAGAAATTCTTACACAATGAGTTCAGGGGCTGTGATGCAACCTGGATTGACCATATCTAGACCCACAGCTGGATGAGACATAAGGGTGGACACTCTTGGGGCTGAGAGGTTTGGTGAGGTTGGGTGAGCAAACGCAGACCCTTTAAAGTAATACGGCGTGGTACCCATCGCATGGGTCCCAAATCTCCAGGTTCAAGGGCATCTTCCTACATCGAAAACATGCATGAGAAACCCAGAAGATGGTACACCGTCTGATGGGGAAAGGTTTCTAAAACGCACCTCATTTCTCATCTCCTTGTGCCCGGGTTCGCCATTCCAGCCGCTTTACTAGCAATCTCCCTACTTGGAGCATCAGCACCTTTAACCTCCTGTTCCGTACAGGTTGCAATTTGTCCTGAGGATGAACGGGAAGACGGGGAACCAACGAGAGACTAGCTCTTGGTGTCGGGACAGGCACAGGTCACTCTATTTTCCCATCAGGAAGAAGAATTAACCACAGGCTCAGCCTGCCCCCCGGAACCAGAACAGGGCCTGAAGCCATCCTGCGCTTTTGCGGCCAGCTCCCAAAAAAGCGAGTTGTAAAATGGAGGTTCAGGGCACTGCAATTCCCAAACCTGCAGAGTTATAAATGATAACTCTCGTCCACAAATATATTGAGGGAAGGCAAAGAAGAGGATTTGAAATCAAGGCAGAATTGCACGAAACAGATTTCAGGAGGTAGATACGAATCGCCTTTAAAGCACATGAAAAGCGGCAAAACGTTGACAATGATGCCCTTGGCCAAAAAGGGCGTATGCGTTTTTTCCTGAATATATTCAGGAAAAAACGCATACGCCCTTTTTGGCCAACCAAGCAACCTGGAAAGGCAAATCAGCGCTACAGAGAAGTCTCGCTTCCCATCGGTCAAAAGGGCCATGCTGAAAAAAGTGTCAAAACCAGAAATGCAGGACAGGCCATGGAGAAATGGGAGCCTTGCTACACTGATGGGCGGGATGTAAATTGCCAACAGCCACTCTGGAGAAGTGTACGGTGTGTCCTGAAACATCTGAAAAACACAGCTTAGAGAGCATAGGGCACTTCCACTCATGGGGGTATAAATTGGGAAAATGAAAAATCAGCAAGACACAAGCACCCCAAAGTTTAGGGCTGCTCTGTTGACAAGGACCTCCACTTCATTCCACCTTAAATATCCAAGGAAAGAGAAAAATGGATAAAGAAGTTGTGGTCCTTATGTACAATGGAATATCACTCAGCCATGAAATCAATGTCATAATGTTAGTAGCAGCATGATGAGTGGATTTAGGTACGACGATTCTAAGTGAAATAAGTCACACAGAAAAGGACACTTCTCATAAGGTATCACTGATAGAGGGAATGTAAAAACCGTTACACTTGAACTGAATTACAAAACAGAACAGAGTCACACATGCAGAAAACAGACTATGGCTGCTTAACGGGAAAGGTGAGGTGGGGTGATACATAAAACAAGGGTATCAAATTAGCTCAGATACCGTTCCATAAACCCAATATGTAGTTGACAAGACCTACTCCTTGCTCAGAGAACTGGACTCAACACGCCCTATTCACCGCACAAGAATATATCTGACTAGTAATAATCTTAAAACCTATGTATTGATATCTCTCTGTTAGTGTGTCAAGTGGGTGTAAAGCGGCATAAACACAGCCGTGAAAAGCAGCTAAACCCCATTATGAAAATAAATTACTTTGAAAAACCCATGAAACAATGACAGTGAAAGAGATAGAAATTCTTACACAATGAGTTCAGGGGCTGTGATGCAACCTGGATTGACCATATCTAGACTCACAGCTGGATGAGACATAAGGGTGGACACTCTTGGGGCTGAGAGGTTTGGTGAGGTTGGGTGAGCAAACGCAGACCCTTTAAAGTAATACGGCGTGGTACCCATCACATGGGTCCCAAATCTCCAGGTTCAAGGGCATCTTCCTACATCGAAAACATGCATGAGAAACCCAGAAGATGGTACACCGTGTGATGGGGAAAGGTTTCTAAAACGCACCTCATTTCTCATCTCCTTGTGCCCGGGTTCGCCATTCCAGCCACTTTACTAGCAATCTCCCTACTTGGAGCATCAGCACCTTTAACCTCCTGTTCCGTACAGGTTGCAATTTGTCCTGAGGATGAACGGGAAGACGGGGAACCAACGAGAGACTAGCTCTTGGTGTCGGGACAGGCACAGGTCACTCTATTTTCCCATCAGGAAGAAGAATTAACCACAGGCTCAGCCTGCCCCCCGGAACCAGAACAGGGCCTGAAGCCATCCTGCGCTTTTGCGGCCAGCTCCCAAAAAAGCGAGTTGTAAAATGGAGGTTCAGGGCACTGCAATTCCCAAACCTGCAGAGTTATAAATGATAACTCTCGTCCACAAATATATTGAGGGAAGGCAAAGAAGAGGATTTGAAATCAAGGCAGAATTGCATGAAACAGATTTCAGGAGGTAGATACGAATCGCCTTTAAAGCACATGAAAAGCGGCAAAACGTTGACAATGATGCCCTTGGCCAAAAAGGGCGTATGCGTTTTTTCCTGAATATATTCAGGAAAAAACGCATACGCCCTTTTTGGCCAACCAAGCAACCTGGAAAGGCAAATCAGCGCTACAGAGAAGTCTCGCTTCCCATCGGTCAAAAGGGCCATGCTGAAAAAAGTGTCAAAACCAGAAATGCAGGACAGGCCATGGAGAAATGGGAGCCTTGCTACACTGATGGGCGGGATGTAAATTGCCAACAGCCACTCTGGAGAAGTGTACGGTGTGTCCTGAAACATCTGAAAAACACAGCTTAGAGAGCATAGGGCACTTCCACTCATGGGGGTATAAATTGGGAAAATGAAAAATCAGCAAGACACAAGCACCCCAAAGTTTAGGGCTGCTCTGTTGACAAGGACCTCCACTTCATTCCACCTTAAATATCCAAGGAAAGAGAAAAATGGATAAAGAAGTTGTGGTCCTTATGTACAATGGAATATCACTCAGCCATGAAATCAATGTCATAATGTTAGTAGCAGCATGATGAGTGGATTTAGGTACGACGATTCTAAGTGAAATAAGTCACACAGAAAAGGACACTTCTCATAAGGTATCACTGATAGAGGGAATGTAAAAACCGTTACACTTGAACTGAATTACAAAACAGAACAGAGTCACACATGCAGAAAACAGACTATGGCTGCTTAACGGGAAAGGTGAGGTGGGGTGATACATAAAACAAGGGTATCAAATTAGCTCAGATACCGTTCCATAAACCCAATATGTAGTTGACAAGACCTACTCCTTGCTCAGAGAACTGGACTCAACACGCCCTATTCACCGCACAAGAATATATCTGACTAGTAATAATCTTAAAACCTATGTATTGATATCTCTCTGTTAGTGTGTCAAGTGGGTGTAAAGCGGCATAAACACAGCCGTGAAAAGCAGCTAAACCCCATTATGAAAATAAATTACTTTGAAAAACCCATGAAACAACGACAGTGAAAGAGATAGAAATTCTTACACAATGAGTTCAGGGGCTGTGATGCAACCTGGATTGACCATATCTAGACCCACAGCTGGATGAGACATAAGGGTGGACACTCTTGGGGCTGAGAGGTTTGGTGAGGTTGGGTGAGCAAACGCAGACCCTTTAAAGTAATACGGCGTGGTACCCATCGCATGGGTCCCAAATCTCCAGGTTCAAGGGCATCTTCCTACATCGAAAACATGCATGAGAAACCCAGAAGATGGTACACCGTCTGATGGGGAAAGGTTTCTAAAACGCACCTCATTTCTCATCTCCTTGTGCCCGGGTTCGCCATTCCAGCCGCTTTACTAGCAATCTCCCTACTTGGAGCATCAGCACCTTTAACCTCCTGTTCCGTACAGGTTGCAATTTGTCCTGAGGATGAACGGGAAGACGGGGAACCAACGAGAGACTAGCTCTTGGTGTCGGGACAGGCACAGGTCACTCTATTTTCCCATCAGGAAGAAGAATTAACCACAGGCTCAGCCTGACCCCGGAACCAGAACAGGGCCTGAAGCCATCCTGCGCTTTTGCGGCCAGCTCCCAAAAAAGCGAGTTGTAAAATGGAGGTTCAGGGCACTGCAATTCACAAACCTGCAGAGTTATAAATGATAACTCTCGTCCACAAATATATTGAGGGAAGGCAAAGAAGAGGATTTGAAATCAAGGCAGAATTGCACGAAACAGATTTCAGGAGGTAGATACGAATCGCCTTTAAAGCACATGAAAAGCGGCAAAACGTTGACAATGATGCCCTTGGCCAAAAAGGGCGTATGCGTTTTTTCCTGAATATATTCAGGAAAAAACGCATACGCCCTTTTTGGCCAACCAAGCAACCTGGAAAGGCAAATCAGCGCTACAGAGAAGTCTCGCTTCCCATCGGTCAAAAGGGCCATGCTGAAAAAAGTGTCAAAACCAGAAATGCAGGACAGGCCATGGAGAAATGGGAGCCTTGCTACACTGATGGGCGGGATGTAAATTGCCATCAGCCACTCTGGAGAAGTGTACGGTGTGTCCTGAAACATCTGAAAAACACAGCTTAGAGAGCATAGGGCACTTCCACTCATGGGGGTATAAATTGGGAAAATGAAAAATCAGCAAGACACAAGCACCCCAAAGTTGAGGGCTGCTCTGTTGACAAGGACCTCCACTTCATTCCACCTTAAATATCCAAGGAAAGAGAAAAATGGATAAAGAAGTTGTGGTCCTTATGTACAATGGAATATCACTCAGCCATGAAATCAATGTCATAATGTTAGTAGCAGCATGATGAGTGGATTTAGGTACGACGATTCTAAGTGAAATAAGTCACACAGAAAAGGACACTTCTCATAAGGTATCACTGATAGAGGGAATGTAAAAACCGTTACACTTGAACTGAATTACAAAACAGAACAGAGTCACACATGCAGAAAACAGACTATGGCTGCTTAACGGGAAAGGTGAGGTGGGGTGATACATAAAACAAGGGTATCAAATTAGCTCAGATACCGTTCCATAAACCCAATATGTAGTTGACAAGACCTACTCCTTGCTCAGAGAACTGGACTCAACACGCCCTATTCACCGCACAAGAATATATCTGACTAGTAATAATCTTAAAACCTATGTATTGATATCTCTCTGTTAGTGTGTCAAGTGGGTGTAAAGCGGCATAAACACAGCCGTGAAAAGCAGCTAAACCCCATTATGAAAATAAATTACTTTGAAAAACCCATGAAACAATGACAGTGAAAGAGATAGAAATTCTTACACAATGAGTTCAGGGGCTGTGATGCAACCTGGATTGACCATATCTAGACTCACAGCTGGATGAGACATAAGGGTGGACACTCTTGGGGCTGAGAGGTTTGGTGAGGTTGGGTGAGCAAACGCAGACCCTTTAAAGTAATACGGCGTGGTACCCATCACATGGGTCCCAAATCTCCAGGTTCAAGGGCATCTTCCTACATCGAAAACATGCATGAGAAACCCAGAAGATGGTACACCGTGTGATGGGGAAAGGTTTCTAAAACGCACCTCATTTCTCATCTCCTTGTGCCCGGGTTCGCCATTCCAGCCGCTTTACTAGCAATCTCCCTACTTGGAGCATCAGCACCTTTAACCTCCTGTTCCGTACAGGTTGCAATTTGTCCTGAGGATGAACGGGAAGACGGGGAACCAACGAGAGACTAGCTCTTGGTGTCGGGACAGGCACAGGTCACTCTATTTTCCCATCAGGAAGAAGAATTAACCACAGGCTCAGCCTGCCCCCCGGAACCAGAACAGGGCCTGAAGCCATCCTGCGCTTTTGCGGCCAGCTCCCAAAAAAGCGAGTTGTAAAATGGAGGTTCAGGGCACTGCAATTCCCAAACCTGCAGAGTTATAAATGATAACTCTCGTCCACAAATATATTGAGGGAAGGCAAAGAAGAGGATTTGAAATCAAGGCAGAATTGCACGAAACAGATTTCAGGAGGTAGATACGAATCGCCTTTAAAGCACATGAAAAGCGGCAAAACGTTGACAATGATGACCTTGGCCAAAAAGGGCGTATGCGTTTTTTCCTGAATATATTCAGGAAAAAACGCATACGCCCTTTTTGGCCAACCAAGCAACCTGGAAAGGCAAATCAGCGCTACAGAGAAGTCTCGCTTCCCATCGGTCAAAAGGGCCATGCTGAAAAAAGTGTCAAAACCAGAAATGCAGGACAGGCCATGGAGAAATGGGAGCCTTGCTACACTGATGGGCGGGATGTAAATTGCCAACAGCCACTCTGGAGAAGTGTACGGTGTGTCCTGAAACATCTGAAAAACACAGCTTAGAGAGCATAGGGCACTTCCACTCATGGGGGTATAAATTGGGAAAATGAAAAATCAGCAAGACACAAGCACCCCAAAGTTTAGGGCTGCTCTGTTGACAAGGACCTCCACTTCATTCCACCTTAAATATCCAAGGAAAGAGAAAAATGGATAAAGAAGTTGTGGTCCTTATGTACAATGGAATATCACTCAGCCATGAAATCAATGTCATAATGTTAGTAGCAGCATGATGAGTGGATTTAGGTACGACGATTCTAAGTGAAATAAGTCACACAGAAAAGGACACTTCTCATAAGGTATCACTGATAGAGGGAATGTAAAAACCGTTACACTTGAACTGAATTACAAAACAGAACAGAGTCACACATGCAGAAAACAGACTATGGCTGCTTAACGGGAAAGGTGAGGTGGGGTGATACATAAAACAAGGGTATCAAATTAGCTCAGATACCGTTCCATAAACCCAATATGTAGTAGACAAGACCTACTCCTTGCTCAGAGAACTGGACTCAACACGCCCTATTCACCGCACAAGAATATATCTGACTAGTAATAATCTTAAAACCTATGTATTGATATCTCTCTGTTAGTGTGTCAAGTGGGTGTAAAGCGGCATAAACACAGCCGTGAAAAGCAGCTAAACCCCATTATGAAAATAAATTACTTTGAAAAACCCATGAAACAACGACAGTGAAAGAGATAGAAATTCTTACACAATGAGTTCAGGGGCTGTGATGCAACCTGGATTGACCATATCTAGACCCACAGCTGGATGAGACATAAGGGTGGACACTCTTGGGGCTGAGAGGTTTGGTGAGGTTGGGTGAGCAAACGCAGACCCTTTAAAGTAATACGGCGTGGTACCCATCGCATGGGTCCCAAATCTCCAGGTTCAAGGGCATCTTCCTACATCGAAAACATGCATGAGAAACCCAGAAGATGGTACACCGTCTGATGGGGAAAGGTTTCTAAAACGCACCTCATTTCTCATCTCCTTGTGCCCGGGTTCGCCATTCCAGCCGCTTTACTAGCAATCTCCCTACTTGGAGCATCAGCACCTTTAACCTCCTGTTCCGTACAGGTTGCAATTTGTCCTGAGGATGAACGGGAAGACGGGGAACCAACGAGAGACTAGCTCTTGGTGTCGGGACAGGCACAGGTCACTCTATTTTCCCATCAGGAAGAAGAATTAACCACAGGCTCAGCCTGCCCCCCGGAACCAGAACAGGGCCTGAAGCCATCCTGCGCTTTTGCGGCCAGCTCCCAAAAAAGCGAGTTGTAAAATGGAGGTTCAGGGCACTGCAATTCCCAAACCTGCAGAGTTATAAATGATAACTCTCGTCCACAAATATATTGAGGGAAGGCAAAGAAGAGGATTTGAAATCAAGGCAGAATTGCACGAAACAGATTTCAGGAGGTAGATACGAATCGCCTTTAAAGCACATGAAAAGCGGCAAAACGTTGACAATGATGCCCTTGGCCAAAAAGGGCGTATGCGTTTTTTCCTGAATATATTCAGGAAAAAACGCATACGCCCTTTTTGGCCAACCAAGCAACCTGGAAAGGCAAATCAGCGCTACAGAGAAGTCTCGCTTCCCATCGGTCAAAAGGGCCATGCTGAAAAAAGTGTCAAAACCAGAAATGCAGGACAGGCCATGGAGAAATGGGAGCCTTGCTACACTGATGGGCGGGATGTAAATTGCCAACAGCCACTCTGGAGAAGTGTACGGTGTGTCCTGAAACATCTGAAAAACACAGCTTAGAGAGCATAGGGCACTTCCACTCATGGGGGTATAAATTGGGAAAATGAAAAATCAGCAAGACACAAGCACCCCAAAGTTGAGGGCTGCTCTGTTGACAAGGACCTCCACTTCATTCCACCTTAAATATCCCAGGAAAGAGAAAAATGGATAAAGAAGTTGTGGTCCTTATGTACAATGGAATATCACTCAGCCATGAAATCAATGTCATAATGTTAGTAGCAGCATGATGAGTGGATTTAGGTACGACGATTCTAAGTGAAATAAGTCACACAGAAAAGGACACTTCTCATAAGGTATCACTGATAGAGGGAATGTAAAAACCGTTACACTTGAACTGAATTACAAAACAGAACAGAGTCACACATGCAGAAAACAGACTATGGCTGCTTAACGGGAAAGGTGAGGTGGGGTGATACATAAAACAAGGGTATCAAATTAGCTCAGATACCGTTCCATAAACCCAATATGTAGTTGACAAGACCTACTCCTTGCTCAGAGAACTGGACTCAACACGCCCTATTCACCGCACAAGAATATATCTGACTAGTAATAATCTTAAAACCTATGTATTGATATCTCTCTGTTAGTGTGTCAAGTGGGTGTAAAGCGGCATAAACACAGCCGTGAAAAGCAGCTAAACCCCATTATGAAAATAAATTACTTTGAAAAACCCATGAAACAATGACAGTGAAAGAGATAGAAATTCTTACACAATGAGTTCAGGGGCTGTGATGCAACCTGGATTGACCATATCTAGACTCACAGCTGGATGAGACATAAGGGTGGACACTCTTGGGGCTGAGAGGTTTGGTGAGGTTGGGTGAGCAAACGCAGACCCTTTAAAGTAATACGGCGTGGTACCCATCACATGGGTCCCAAATCTCCAGGTTCAAGGGCATCTTCCTACATCGAAAACATGCATGAGAAACCCAGAAGATGGTACACCGTGTGATGGGGAAAGGTTTCTAAAACGCACCTCATTTCTCATCTCCTTGTGCCCGGGTTCGCCATTCCAGCCGCTTTACTAGCAATCTCCCTACTTGGAGCATCAGCACCTTTAACCTCCTGTTCCGTACAGGTTGCAATTTGTCCTGAGGATGAACGGGAAGACGGGGAACCAACGAGAGACTAGCTCTTGGTGTCGGGACAGGCACAGGTCACTCTATTTTCCCATCAGGAAGAAGAATTAACCACAGGCTCAGCCTGCCCCCCGGAACCAGAACAGGGCCTGAAGCCATCCTGCGCTTTTGCGGCCAGCTCCCAAAAAAGCGAGTTGTAAAATGGAGGTTCAGGGCACTGCAATTCCCAAACCTGCAGAGTTATAAATGATAACTCTCGTCCACAAATATATTGAGGGAAGGCAAAGAAGAGGATTTGAAATCAAGGCAGAATTGCACGAAACAGATTTCAGGAGGTAGATACGAATCGCCTTTAAAGCACATGAAAAGCGGCAAAACGTTGACAATGATGCCCTTGGCCAAAAAGGGCGTATGCGTTTTTTCCTGAATATATTCAGGAAAAAACGCATACGCCCTTTTTGGCCAACCAAGCAACCTGGAAAGGCAAATCAGCGCTACAGAGAAGTCTCGCTTCCCATCGGTCAAAAGGGCCATGCTGAAAAAAGTGTCAAAACCAGAAATGCAGGACAGGCCATGGAGAAATGGGAGCCTTGCTACACTGATGGGCGGGATGTAAATTGCCAACAGCCACTCTGGAGAAGTGTACGGTGTGTCCTGAAACATCTGAAAAACACAGCTTAGAGAGCATAGGGCACTTCCACTCATGGGGGTATAAATTGGGAAAATGAAAAATCAGCAAGACACAAGCACCCCAAAGTTTAGGGCTGCTCTGTTGACAAGGACCTCCACTTCATTCCACCTTAAATATCCAAGGAAAGAGAAAAATGGATAAAGAAGTTGTGGTCCTTATGTACAATGGAATATCACTCAGCCATGAAATCAATGTCATAATGTTAGTAGCAGCATGATGAGTGGATTTAGGTACGACGATTCTAAGTGAAATAAGTCACACAGAAAAGGACACTTCTCATAAGGTATCACTGATAGAGGGAATGTAAAAACCGTTACACTTGAACTGAATTACAAAACAGAACAGAGTCACACATGCAGAAAACAGACTATGGCTGCTTAACGGGAAAGGTGAGGTGGGGTGATACATAAAACAAGGGTATCAAATTAGCTCAGATACCGTTCCATAAACCCAATATGTAGTTGACAAGACCTACTCCTTGCTCAGAGAACTGGACTCAACACGCCCTATTCACCGCACAAGAATATATCTGACTAGTAATAATCTTAAAACCTATGTATTGATATCTCTCTGTTAGTGTGTCAAGTGGGTGTAAAGCGGCATAAACACAGCCGTGAAAAGCAGCTAAACCCCATTATGAAAATAAATTACTTTGAAAAACCCATGAAACAACGACAGTGAAAGAGATAGAAATTCTTACACAATGAGTTCAGGGGCTGTGATGCAACCTGGATTGACCATATCTAGACTCACAGCTGGATGAGACATAAGGGTGGACACTCTTGGGGCTGAGAGGTTTGGTGAGGTTGGGTGAGCAAACGCAGACCCTTTAAAGTAATACGGCGTGGTACCCATCACATGGGTCCCAAATCTCCAGGTTCAAGGGCATCTTCCTACATCGAAAACATGCATGAGAAACCCAGAAGATGGTACACCGTCTGATGGGGAAAGGTTTCTAAAACGCACCTCATTTCTCATCTCCTTGTGCCCGGGTTCGCCATTCCAGCCGCTTTACTAGCAATGTCCCTACTTGGAGCATCAGCACCTTTAACCTCCTGTTCCGTACAGGTTGCAATTTGTCCTGAGGATGAACGGGAAGACGGGGAACCAACGAGAGACTAGCTCTTGGTGTCGGGACAGGCACAGGTCACTCTATTTTCCCATCAGGAAGAAGAATTAACCACAGGCTCAGCCTGCCCCCCGGAACCAGAACAGGGCCTGAAGCCATCCTGCGCTTTTGCGGCCAGCTCCCAAAAAAGCGAGTTGTAAAATGGAGGTTCAGGGCACTGCAATTCCCAAACCTGCAGAGTTATAAATGATAACTCTCGTCCACAAATATATTGAGGGAAGGCAAAGAAGAGGATTTGAAATCAAGGCAGAATTGCACGAAACAGATTTCAGGAGGTAGATACGAATCGCCTTTAAAGCACATGAAAAGCGGCAAAACGTTGACAATGATGCCCTTGGCCAAAAAGGGCGTATGCGTTTTTTCCTGAATATATTCAGGAAAAAACGCATACGCCCTTTTTGGCCAACCAAGCAACCTGGAAAGGCAAATCAGCGCTACAGAGAAGTCTCGCTTCCCATCGGTCAAAAGGGCCATGCTGAAAAAAGTGTCAAAACCAGAAATGCAGGACAGGCCATGGAGAAATGGGAGCCTTGCTACACTGATGGGCGGGATGTAAATTGCCAACAGCCACTCTGGAGAAGTGTACGGTGTGTCCTGAAACATCTGAAAAACACAGCTTAGAGAGCATAGGGCACTTCCACTCATGGGGGTATAAATTGGGAAAATGAAAAATCAGCAAGACACAAGCACCCCAAAGTTGAGGGCTGCTCTGTTGACAAGGACCTCCACTTCATTCCACCTTAAATATCCAAGGAAAGAGAAAAATGGATAAAGAAGTTGTGGTCCTTATGTACAATGGAATATCACTCAGCCATGAAATCAATGTCATAATGTTAGTAGCAGCATGATGAGTGGATTTAGGTACGACGATTCTAAGTGAAATAAGTCACACAGAAAAGGACACTTCTCATAAGGTATCACTGATAGAGGGAATGTAAAAACCGTTACACTTGAACTGAATTACAAAACAGAACAGAGTCACACATGCAGAAAACAGACTATGGCTGCTTAACGGGAAAGGTGAGGTGGGGTGATACATAAAACAAGGGTATCAAATTAGCTCAGATACCGTTCCATAAACCCAATATGTAGTTGACAAGACCTACTCCTTGCTCAGAGAACTGGACTCAACACGCCCTATTCACCGCACAAGAATATATCTGACTAGTAATAATCTTAAAACCTATGTATTGATATCTCTCTGTTAGTGTGTCAAGTGGGTGTAAAGCGGCATAAACACAGCCGTGAAAAGCAGCTAAACCCCATTATGAAAATAAATTACTTTGAAAAACCCATGAAACAATGACAGTGAAAGAGATAGAAATTCTTACACAATGAGTTCAGGGGCTGTGATGCAACCTGGATTGACCATATCTAGACTCACAGCTGGATGAGACATAAGGGTGGACACTCTTGGGGCTGAGAGGTTTGGTGAGGTTGGGTGAGCAAACGCAGACCCTTTAAAGTAATACGGCGTGGTACCCATCACATGGGTCCCAAATCTCCAGGTTCAAGGGCATCTTCCTACATCGAAAACATGCATGAGAAACCCAGAAGATGGTACACCGTGTGATGGGGAAAGGTTTCTAAAACGCACCTCATTTCTCATCTCCTTGTGCCCGGGTTCGCCATTCCAGCCACTTTACTAGCAATCTCCCTACTTGGAGCATCAGCACCTTTAACCTCCTGTTCCGTACAGGTTGCAATTTGTCCTGAGGATGAACGGGAAGACGGGGAACCAACGAGAGACTAGCTCTTGGTGTCGGGACAGGCACAGGTCACTCTATTTTCCCATCAGGAAGAAGAATTAACCACAGGCTCAGCCTGCCCCCCGGAACCAGAACAGGGCCTGAAGCCATCCTGCGCTTTTGCGGCCAGCTCCCAAAAAAGCGAGTTGTAAAATGGAGGTTCAGGGCACTGCAATTCCCAAACCTGCAGAGTTATAAATGATAACTCTCGTCCACAAATATATTGAGGGAAGGCAAAGAAGAGGATTTGAAATCAAGGCAGAATTGCACGAAACAGATTTCAGGAGGTAGATACGAATCGCCTTTAAAGCACATGAAAAGCGGCAAAACGTTGACAATGATGCCCTTGGCCAAAAAGGGCGTATGCGTTTTTTCCTGAATATATTCAGGAAAAAACGCATACGCCCTTTTTGGCCAACCAAGCAACCTGGAAAGGCAAATCAGCGCTACAGAGAAGTCTCGCTTCCCATCGGTCAAAAGGGCCATGCTGAAAAAAGTGTCAAAACCAGAAATGCAGGACAGGCCATGGAGAAATGGGAGCCTTGCTACACTGATGGGCGGGATGTAAATTGCCAACAGCCACTCTGGAGAAGTGTACGGTGTGTCCTGAAACATCTGAAAAACACAGCTTAGAGAGCATAGGGCACTTCCACTCATGGGGGTATAAATTGGGAAAATGAAAAATCAGCAAGACACAAGCACCCCAAAGTTTAGGGCTGCTCTGTTGACAAGGACCTCCACTTCATTCCACCTTAAATATCCAAGGAAAGAGAAAAATGGATAAAGAAGTTGTGGTCCTTATGTACAATGGAATATCACTCAGCCATGAAATCAATGTCATAATGTTAGTAGCAGCATGATGAGTGGATTTAGGTACGACGATTCTAAGTGAAATAAGTCACACAGAAAAGGACACTTCTCATAAGGTATCACTGATAGAGGGAATGTAAAAACCGTTACACTTGAACTGAATTACAAAACAGAACAGAGTCACACATGCAGAAAACAGACTATGGCTTCTTAACGGGAAAGGTGAGGTGGGGTGATACATAAAACAAGGGTATCAAATTAGCTCAGATACCGTTCCATAAACCCAATATGTAGTAGACAAGACCTACTCCTTGCTCAGAGAACTGTACTCAACACGCCCTATTCACCGCACAAGAATATATCTGACTAGTAATAATCTTAAAACCTATGTATTGATATCTCTCTGTTAGTGTGTCAAGTGGGTGTAAAGCGGCATAAACACAGCCGTGAAAAGCAGCTAAACCCCATTATGAAAATAAATTACTTTGAAAAACCCATGAAACAACGACAGTGAAAGAGATAGAAATTCTTACACAATGAGTTCAGGGGCTGTGATGCAACCTGGATTGACCATATCTAGACCCACAGCTGGATGAGACATAAGGGTGGACACTCTTGGGGCTGAGAGGTTTGGTGAGGTTGGGTGAGCAAACGCAGACCCTTTAAAGTAATACGGCGTGGTACCCATCGCATGGGTCCCAAATCTCCAGGTTCAAGGGCATCTTCCTACATCGAAAACATGCATGAGAAACCCAGAAGATGGTACACCGTCTGATGGGGAAAGGTTTCTAAAACGCACCTCATTTCTCATCTCCTTGTGCCCGGGTTCGCCATTCCAGCCGCTTTACTAGCAATCTCCCTACTTGGAGCATCAGCACCTTTAACCTCCTGTTCCGTACAGGTTGCAATTTGTCCTGAGGATGAACGGGAAGACGGGGAACCAACGAGAGACTAGCTCTTGGTGTCGGGACAGGCACAGGTCACTCTATTTTCCCATCAGGAAGAAGAATTAACCACAGGCTCAGCCTGCCCCCCGGAACCAGAACAGGGCCTGAAGCCATCCTGCGCTTTTGCGGCCAGCTCCCAAAAAAGCGAGTTGTAAAATGGAGGTTCAGGGCACTGCAATTCCCAAACCTGCAGAGTTATAAATGATAACTCTCGTCCACAAATATATTGAGGGAAGGCAAAGAAGAGGATTTTAAATCAAGGCAGAATTGCACGAAACAGATTTCAGGAGGTAGATACGAATCGCCTTTAAAGCACATGAAAAGCGGCAAAACGTTGACAATGATGCCCTTGGCCAAAAAGGGCGTATGCGTTTTTTCCTGAATATATTCAGGAAAAAACGCATACGCCCTTTTTGGCCAACCAAGCAACCTGGAAAGGCAAATCAGCGCTACAGAGAAGTCTCGCTTCCCATCGGTCAAAAGGGCCATGCTGAAAAAAGTGTCAAAACCAGAAATGCAGGACAGGCCATGGAGAAATGGGAGCCTTGCTACACTGATGGGCGGGATGTAAATTGCCAACAGCCACTCTGGAGAAGTGTACGGTGTGTCCTGAAACATCTGAAAAACACAGCTTAGAGAGCATAGGGCACTTCCACTCATGGGGGTATAAATTGGGAAAATGAAAAATCAGCAAGACACAAGCACCCCAAAGTTGAGGGCTGCTCTGTTGACAAGGACCTCCACTTCATTCCACCTTAAATATCCCAGGAAAGAGAAAAATGGATAAAGAAGTTGTGGTCCTTATGTACAATGGAATATCACTCAGCCATGAAATCAATGTCATAATGTTAGTAGCAGCATGATGAGTGGATTTAGGTACGACGATTCTAAGTGAAATAAGTCACACAGAAAAGGACACTTCTCATAAGGTATCACTGATAGAGGGAATGTAAAAACCGTTACACTTGAACTGAATTACAAAACAGAACAGAGTCACACATGCAGAAAACAGACTATGGCTGCTTAACGGGAAAGGTGAGGTGGGGTGATACATAAAACAAGGGTATCAAATTAGCTCAGATACCGTTCCATAAACCCAATATGTAGTTGACAAGACCTACTCCTTGCTCAGAGAACTGGACTCAACACGCCCTATTCACCGCACAAGAATATATCTGACTAGTAATAATCTTAAAACCTATGTATTGATATCTCTCTGTTAGTGTGTCAAGTGGGTGTAAAGCGGCATAAACACAGCCGTGAAAAGCAGCTAAACCCCATTATGAAAATAAATTACTTTGAAAAACCCATGAAACAATGACAGTGAAAGAGATAGAAATTCTTACACAATGAGTTCAGGGGCTGTGATGCAACCTGGATTGACCATATCTAGACTCACAGCTGGATGAGACATAAGGGTGGACACTCTTGGGGCTGAGAGGTTTGGTGAGGTTGGGTGAGCAAACGCAGACCCTTTAAAGTAATACGGCGTGGTACCCATCACATGGGTCCCAAATCTCCAGGTTCAAGGGCATCTTCCTACATCGAAAACATGCATGAGAAACCCAGAAGATGGTACACCGTGTGATGGGGAAAGGTTTCTAAAACGCACCTCATTTCTCATCTCCTTGTGCCCGGGTTCGCCATTCCAGCCGCTTTACTAGCAATCTCCCTACTTGGAGCATCAGCACCTTTAACCTCCTGTTCCGTACAGGTTGCAATTTGTCCTGAGGATGAACGGGAAGACGGGGAACCAACGAGAGACTAGCTCTTGGTGTCGGGACAGGCACAGGTCACTCTATTTTCCCATCAGGAAGAAGAATTAACCACAGGCTCAGCCTGCCCCCCGGAACCAGAACAGGGCCTGAAGCCATCCTGCGCTTTTGCGGCCAGCTCCCAAAAAAGCGAGTTGTAAAATGGAGGTTCAGGGCACTGCAATTCCCAAACCTGCAGAGTTATAAATGATAACTCTCGTCCACAAATATATTGAGGGAAGGCAAAGAAGAGGATTTGAAATCAAGGCAGAATTGCACGAAACAGATTTCAGGAGGTAGATACGAATCGCCTTTAAAGCACATGAAAAGCGGCAAAACGTTGACAATGATGCCCTTGGCCAAAAAGGGCGTATGCGTTTTTTCCTGAATATATTCAGGAAAAAACGCATACGCCCTTTTTGGCCAACCAAGCAACCTGGAAAGGCAAATCAGCGCTACAGAGAAGTCTCGCTTCCCATCGGTCAAAAGGGCCATGCTGAAAAAAGTGTCAAAACCAGAAATGCAGGACAGGCCATGGAGAAATGGGAGCCTTGCTACACTGATGGGCGGGATGTAAATTGCCAACAGCCACTCTGGAGAAGTGTACGGTGTGTCCTGAAACATCTGAAAAACACAGCTTAGAGAGCATAGGGCACTTCCACTCATGGGGGTATAAATTGGGAAAATGAAAAATCAGCAAGACACAAGCACCCCAAAGTTTAGGGCTGCTCTGTTGACAAGGACCTCCACTTCATTCCACCTTAAATATCCAAGGAAAGAGAAAAATGGATAAAGAAGTTGTGGTCCTTATGTACAATGGAATATCACTCAGCCATGAAATCAATGTCATAATGTTAGTAGCAGCATGATGAGTGGATTTAGGTACGACGATTCTAAGTGAAATAAGTCACACAGAAAAGGACACTTCTCATAAGGTATCACTGATAGAGGGAATGTAAAAACCGTTACACTTGAACTGAATTACAAAACAGAACAGAGTCACACATGCAGAAAACAGACTATGGCTGCTTAACGGGAAAGGTGAGGTGGGGTGATACATAAAACAAGGGTATCAAATTAGCTCAGATACCGTTCCATAAACCCAATATGTAGTAGACAAGACCTACTCCTTGCTCAGAGAACTGTACTCAACACGCCCTATTCACCGCACAAGAATATATCTGACTAGTAATAATCTTAAAACCTATGTATTGATATCTCTCTGTTAGTGTGTCAAGTGGGTGTAAAGCGGCATAAACACAGCCGTGAAAAGCAGCTAAACCCCATTATGAAAATAAATTACTTTGAAAAACCCATGAAACAACGACAGTGAAAGAGATAGAAATTCTTACACAATGAGTTCAGGGGCTGTGATGCAACCTGGATTGACCATATCTAGACCCACAGCTGGATGAGACATAAGGGTGGACACTCTTGGGGCTGAGAGGTTTGGTGAGGTTGGGTGAGCAAACGCAGACCCTTTAAAGTAATACGGCGTGGTACCCATCGCATGGGTCCCAAATCTCCAGGTTCAAGGGCATCTTCCTACATCGAAAACATGCATGAGAAACCCAGAAGATGGTACACCGTCTGATGGGGAAAGGTTTCTAAAACGCACCTCATTTCTCATCTCCTTGTGCCCGGGTTCGCCATTCCAGCCGCTTTACTAGCAATCTCCCTACTTGGAGCATCAGCACCTTTAACCTCCTGTTCCGTACAGGTTGCAATTTGTCCTGAGGATGAACGGGAAGACGGGGAACCAACGAGAGACTAGCTCTTGGTGTCGGGACAGGCACAGGTCACTCTATTTTCCCATCAGGAAGAAGAATTAACCACAGGCTCAGCCTGCCCCCCGGAACCAGAACAGGGCCTGAAGCCATCCTGCGCTTTTGCGGCCAGCTCCCAAAAAAGCGAGTTGTAAAATGGAGGTTCAGGGCACTGCAATTCCCAAACCTGCAGAGTTATAAATGATAACTCTCGTCCACAAATATATTGAGGGAAGGCAAAGAAGAGGATTTGAAATCAAGGCAGAATTGCACGAAACAGATTTCAGGAGGTAGATACGAATCGCCTTTAAAGCACATGAAAAGCGGCAAAACGTTGACAATGATGCCCTTGGCCAAAAAGGGCGTATGCGTTTTTTCCTGAATATATTCAGGAAAAAACGCATACGCCCTTTTTGGCCAACCAAGCAACCTGGAAAGGCAAATCAGCGCTACAGAGAAGTCTCGCTTCCCATCGGTCAAAAGGGCCATGCTGAAAAAAGTGTCAAAACCAGAAATGCAGGACAGGCCATGGAGAAATGGGAGCCTTGCTACACTGATGGGCGGGATGTAAATTGCCAACAGCCACTCTGGAGAAGTGTACGGTGTGTCCTGAAACATCTGAAAAACACAGCTTAGAGAGCATAGGGCACTTCCACTCATGGGGGTATAAATTGGGAAAATGAAAAATCAGCAAGACACAAGCACCCCAAAGTTGAGGGCTGCTCTGTTGACAAGGACCTCCACTTCATTCCACCTTAAATATCCCAGGAAAGAGAAAAATGGATAAAGAAGTTGTGGTCCTTATGTACAATGGAATATCACTCAGCCATGAAATCAATGTCATAATGTTAGTAGCAGCATGATGAGTGGATTTAGGTACGATGATTCTAAGTGAAATAAGTCACACAGAAAAGGACACTTCTCATAAGGTATCACTGATAGAGGGAATGTAAAAACCGTTACACTTGAACTGAATTACAAAACAGAACAGAGTCACACATGCAGAAAACAGACTATGGCTGCTTAACGGGAAAGGTGAGGTGGGGTGATACATAAAACAAGGGTATCAAATTAGCTCAGATACCGTTCCATAAACCCAATATGTAGTTGACAAGACCTACTCCTTGCTCAGAGAACTGGACTCAACACGCCCTATTCACCGCACAAGAATATATCTGACTAGTAATAATCTTAAAACCTATGTATTGATATCTCTCTGTTAGTGTGTCAAGTGGGTGTAAAGCGGCATAAACACAGCCGTGAAAAGCAGCTAAACCCCATTATGAAAATAAATTACTTTGAAAAACCCATGAAACAATGACAGTGAAAGAGATAGAAATTCTTACACAATGAGTTCAGGGGCTGTGATGCAACCTGGATTGACCATATCTAGACTCACAGCTGGATGAGACATAAGGGTGGACACTCTTGGGGCTGAGAGGTTTGGTGAGGTTGGGTGAGCAAACGCAGACCCTTTAAAGTAATACGGCGTGGTACCCATCACATGGGTCCCAAATCTCCAGGTTCAAGGGCATCTTCCTACATCGAAAACATGCATGAGAAACCCAGAAGATGGTACACCGTGTGATGGGGAAAGGTTTCTAAAACGCACCTCATTTCTCATCTCCTTGTGCCCGGGTTCGCCATTCCAGCCGCTTTACTAGCAATCTCCCTACTTGGAGCATCAGCACCTTTAACCTCCTGTTCCGTACAGGTTGCAATTTGTCCTGAGGATGAACGGGAAGACGGGGAACCAACGAGAGACTAGCTCTTGGTGTCGGGACAGGCACAGGTCACTCTATTTTCCCATCAGGAAGAAGAATTAACCACAGGCTCAGCCTGCCCCCCGGAACCAGAACAGGGCCTGAAGCCATCCTGCGCTTTTGCGGCCAGCTCCCAAAAAAGCGAGTTGTAAAATGGAGGTTCAGGGCACTGCAATTCCCAATCCTGCAGAGTTATAAATGATAACTCTCGTCCACAAATATATTGAGGGAAGGCAAAGAAGAGGATTTGAAATCAAGGCAGAATTGCACGAAACAGATTTCAGGAGGTAGATACGAATCGCCTTTAAAGCACATGAAAAGCGGCAAAACGTTGACAATGATGCCCTTGGCCAAAAAGGGCGTATGCGTTTTTTCCTGAATATATTCAGGAAAAAACGCATACGCCCTTTTTGGCCAACCAAGCAACCTGGAAAGGCAAATCAGCGCTACAGAGAAGTCTCGCTTCCCATCGGTCAAAAGGGCCATGCTGAAAAAAGTGTCAAAACCAGAAATGCAGGACAGGCCATGGAGAAATGGGAGCCTTGCTACACTGATGGGCGGGATGTAAATTGCCAACAGCCACTCTGGAGAAGTGTACGGTGTGTCCTGAAACATCTGAAAAACACAGCTTAGAGAGCATAGGGCACTTCCACTCATGGGGGTATAAATTGGGAAAATGAAAAATCAGCAAGACACAAGCACCCCAAAGTTTAGGGCTGCTCTGTTGACAAGGACCTCCACTTCATTCCACCTTAAATATCCAAGGAAAGAGAAAAATGGATAAAGAAGTTGTGGTCCTTATGTACAATGGAATATCACTCAGCCATGAAATCAATGTCATAATGTTAGTAGCAGCATGATGAGTGGATTTAGGTACGACGATTCTAAGTGAAATAAGTCACACAGAAAAGGACACTTCTCATAAGGTATCACTGATAGAGGGAATGTAAAAACCGTTACACTTGAACTGAATTACAAAACAGAACAGAGTCACACATGCAGAAAACAGACTATGGCTGCTTAACGGGAAAGGTGAGGTGGGGTGATACATAAAACAAGGGTATCAAATTAGCTCAGATACCGTTCCATAAACCCAATATGTAGTTGACAAGACCTACTCCTTGCTCAGAGAACTGGACTCAACACGCCCTATTCACCGCACAAGAATATATCTGACTAGTAATAATCTTAAAACCTATGTATTGATATCTCTCTGTTAGTGTGTCAAGTGGGTGTAAAGCGGCATAAACACAGCCGTGAAAAGCAGCTAAACCCCATTATGAAAATAAATTACTTTGAAAAACCCATGAAACAATGACAGTGAAAGAGATAGAAATTCTTACACAATGAGTTCAGGGGCTGTGATGCAACCTGGATTGACCATATCTAGACTCACAGCTGGATGAGACATAAGGGTGGACACTCTTGGGGCTGAGAGGTTTGGTGAGGTTGGGTGAGCAAACGCAGACCCTTTAAAGTAATACGGCGTGGTACCCATCACATGGGTCCCAAATCTCCAGGTTCAAGGGCATCTTCCTACATCGAAAACATGCATGAGAAACCCAGAAGATGGTACACCGTGTGATGGGGAAAGGTTTCTAAAACGCACCTCATTTCTCATCTCCTTGTGCCCGGGTTCGCCATTCCAGCCACTTTACTAGCAATCTCCCTACTTGGAGCATCAGCACCTTTAACCTCCTGTTCCGTACAGGTTGCAATTTGTCCTGAGGATGAACGGGAAGACGGGGAACCAACGAGAGACTAGCTCTTGGTGTCGGGACAGGCACAGGTCACTCTATTTTCCCATCAGGAAGAAGAATTAACCACAGGCTCAGCCTGCCCCCCGGAACCAGAACAGGGCCTGAAGCCATCCTGCGCTTTTGCGGCCAGCTCCCAAAAAAGCGAGTTGTAAAATGGAGGTTCAGGGCACTGCAATTCCCAAACCTGCAGAGTTATAAATGATAACTCTCGTCCACAAATATATTGAGGGAAGGCAAAGAAGAGGATTTGAAATCAAGGCAGAATTGCACGAAACAGATTTCAGGAGGTAGATACGAATCGCCTTTAAAGCACATGAAAAGCGGCAAAACGTTGACAATGATGCCCTTGGCCAAAAAGGGCGTATGCGTTTTTTCCTGAATATATTCAGGAAAAAACGCATACGCCCTTTTTGGCCAACCAAGCAACCTGGAAAGGCAAATCAGCGCTACAGAGAAGTCTCGCTTCCCATCGGTCAAAAGGGCCATGCTGAAAAAAGTGTCAAAACCAGAAATGCAGGACAGGCCATGGAGAAATGGGAGCCTTGCTACACTGATGGGCGGGATGTAAATTGCCAACAGCCACTCTGGAGAAGTGTACGGTGTGTCCTGAAACATCTGAAAAACACAGCTTAGAGAGCATAGGGCACTTCCACTCATGGGGGTATAAATTGGGAAAATGAAAAATCAGCAAGACACAAGCACCCCAAAGTTTAGGGCTGCTCTGTTGACAAGGACCTCCACTTCATTCCACCTTAAATATCCAAGGAAAGAGAAAAATGGATAAAGAAGTTGTGGTCCTTATGTACAATGGAATATCACTCAGCCATGAAATCAATGTCATAATGTTAGTAGCAGCATGATGAGTGGATTTAGGTACGACGATTCTAAGTGAAATAAGTCACACAGAAAAGGACACTTCTCATAAGGTATCACTGATAGAGGGAATGTAAAAACCGTTACACTTGAACTGAATTACAAAACAGAACAGAGTCACACATGCAGAAAACAGACTATGGCTGCTTAACGGGAAAGGTGAGGTGGGGTGATACATAAAACAAGGGTATCAAATTAGCTCAGATACCGTTCCATAAACCCAATATGTAGTTGACAAGACCTACTCCTTGCTCAGAGAACTGGACTCAACACGCCCTATTCACCGCACAAGAATATATCTGACTAGTAATAATCTTAAAACCTATGTATTGATATCTCTCTGTTAGTGTGTCAAGTGGGTGTAAAGCGGCATAAACACAGCCGTGAAAAGCAGCTAAACCCCATTATGAAAATAAATTACTTTGAAAAACCCATGAAACAATGACAGTGAAAGAGATAGAAATTCTTACACAATGAGTTCAGGGGCTGTGATGCAACCTGGATTGACCATATCTAGACTCACAGCTGGATGAGACATAAGGGTGGACACTCTTGGGGCTGAGAGGTTTGGTGAGGTTGGGTGAGCAAACGCAGACCCTTTAAAGTAATACGGCGTGGTACCCATCGCATGGGTCCCAAATCTCCAGGTTCAAGGGCATCTTCCTACATCGAAAACATGCATGAGAAACCCAGAAGATGGTACACCGTGTGATGGGGAAAGTTTTCTAAAACGCACCTCATTTCTCATCTCCTTGTGCCCGGGTTCGCCATTCCAGCCACTTTACTAGCAATCTCCCTACTTGGAGCATCAGCACCTTTAACCTCCTGTTCCGTACAGGTTGCAATTTGTCCTGAGGATGAACGGGAAGACGGGGAACCAACGAGAGACTAGCTCTTGGTGTCGGGACAGGCACAGGTCACTCTATTTTCCCATCAGGAAGAAGAATTAACCACAGGCTCAGCCTGCCCCCCGGAACCAGAACAGGGCCTGAAGCCATCCTGCGCTTTTGCGGCCAGCTCCCAAAAAAGCGAGTTGTAAAATGGAGGTTCAGGGCACTGCAATTCCCAAACCTGCAGAGTTATAAATGATAACTCTCGTCCACAAATATATTGAGGGAAGGCAAAGAAGAGGATTTTAAATCAAGGCAGAATTGCACGAAACAGATTTCAGGAGGTAGATACGAATCGCCTTTAAAGCACATGAAAAGCGGCAAAACGTTGACAATGATGCCCTTGGCCAAAAAGGGCGTATGCGTTTTTTCCTGAATATATTCAGGAAAAAACGCATACGCCCTTTTTGGCCAACCAAGCAACCTGGAAAGGCAAATCAGCGCTACAGAGAAGTCTCGCTTCCCATCGGTCAAAAGGGCCATGCTGAAAAAAGTGTCAAAACCAGAAATGCAGGACAGGCCATGGAGAAATGGGAGCCTTGCTACACTGATGGGCGGGATGTAAATTGCCAACAGCCACTCTGGAGAAGTGTACGGTGTGTCCTGAAACATCTGAAAAACACAGCTTAGAGAGCATAGGGCACTTCCACTCATGGGGGTATAAATTGGGAAAATGAAAAATCAGCAAGACACAAGCACCCCAAAGTTTAGGGCTGCTCTGTTGACAAGGACCTCCACTTCATTCCACCTTAAATATCCAAGGAAAGAGAAAAATGGATAAAGAAGTTGTGGTCCTTATGTACAATGGAATATCACTCAGCCATGAAATCAATGTCATAATGTTAGTAGCAGCATGATGAGTGGATTTAGGTACGACGATTCTAAGTGAAATAAGTCACACAGAAAAGGACACTTCTCATAAGGTATCACTGATAGAGGGAATGTAAAAACCGTTACACTTGAACTGAATTACAAAACAGAACAGAGTCACACATGCAGAAAACAGACTATGGCTGCTTAACGGGAAAGGTGAGGTGGGGTGATACATAAAACAAGGGTATCAAATTAGCTCAGATACCGTTCCATAAACCCAATATGTAGTTGACAAGACCTACTCCTTGCTCAGAGAACTGGACTCAACACGCCCTATTCACCGCACAAGAATATATCTGACTAGTAATAATCTTAAAACCTATGTATTGATATCTCTCTGTTAGTGTGTCAAGTGGGTGTAAAGCGGCATAAACACAGCCGTGAAAAGCAGCTAAACCCCATTATGAAAATAAATTACTTTGAAAAACCCATGAAACAATGACAGTGAAAGAGATAGAAATTCTTACACAATGAGTTCAGGGGCTGTGATGCAACCTGGATTGACCATATCTAGACTCACAGCTGGATGAGACATAAGGGTGGACACTCTTGGGGCTGAGAGGTTTGGTGAGGTTGGGTGAGCAAACGCAGACCCTTTAAAGTAATACGGCGTGGTACCCATCACATGGGTCCCAAATCTCCAGGTTCAAGGGCATCTTCCTACATCGAAAACATGCATGAGAAACCCAGAAGATGGTACACCGTGTGATGGGGAAAGGTTTCTAAAACGCACCTCATTTCTCATCTCCTTGTGCCCGGGTTCGCCATTCCAGCCACTTTACTAGCAATCTCCCTACTTGGAGCATCAGCACCTTTAACCTCCTGTTCCGTACAGGTTGCAATTTGTCCTGAGGATGAACGGGAAGACGGGGAACCAACGAGAGACTAGCTCTTGGTGTCGGGACAGGCACAGGTCACTCTATTTTCCCATCAGGAAGAAGAATTAACCACAGGCTCAGCCTGCCCCCCGGAACCAGAACAGGGCCTGAAGCCATCCTGCGCTTTTGCGGCCAGCTCCCAAAAAAGCGAGTTGTAAAATGGAGGTTCAGGGCACTGCAATTCCCAAACCTGCAGAGTTATAAATGATAACTCTCGTCCACAAATATATTGAGGGAAGGCAAAGAAGAGGATTTGAAATCAAGGCAGAATTGCACGAAACAGATTTCAGGAGGTAGATACGAATCGCCTTTAAAGCACATGAAAAGCGGCAAAACGTTGACAATGATGCCCTTGGCCAAAAAGGGCGTATGCGTTTTTTCCTGAATATATTCAGGAAAAAACGCATACGCCCTTTTTGGCCAACCAAGCAACCTGGAAAGGCAAATCAGCGCTACAGAGAAGTCTCGCTTCCCATCGGTCAAAAGGGCCATGCTGAAAAAAGTGTCAAAACCAGAAATGCAGGACAGGCCATGGAGAAATGGGAGCCTTGCTACACTGATGGGCGGGATGTAAATTGCCAACAGCCACTCTGGAGAAGTGTACGGTGTGTCCTGAAACATCTGAAAAACACAGCTTAGAGAGCATAGGGCACTTCCACTCATGGGGGTATAAATTGGGAAAATGAAAAATCAGCAAGACACAAGCACCCCAAAGTTTAGGGCTGCTCTGTTGACAAGGACCTCCACTTCATTCCACCTTAAATATCCAAGGAAAGAGAAAAATGGATAAAGAAGTTGTGGTCCTTATGTACAATGGAATATCACTCAGCCATGAAATCAATGTCATAATGTTAGTAGCAGCATGATGAGTGGATTTAGGTACGACGATTCTAAGTGAAATAAGTCACACAGAAAAGGACACTTCTCATAAGGTATCACTGATAGAGGGAATGTAAAAACCGTTACACTTGAACTGAATTACAAAACAGAACAGAGTCACACATGCAGAAAACAGACTATGGCTTCTTAACGGGAAAGGTGAGGTGGGGTGATACATAAAACAAGGGTATCAAATTAGCTCAGATACCGTTCCATAAACCCAATATGTAGTAGACAAGACCTACTCCTTGCTCAGAGAACTGTACTCAACACGCCCTATTCACCGCACAAGAATATATCTGACTAGTAATAATCTTAAAACCTATGTATTGATATCTCTCTGTTAGTGTGTCAAGTGGGTGTAAAGCGGCATAAACACAGCCGTGAAAAGCAGCTAAACCCCATTATGAAAATAAATTACTTTGAAAAACCCATGAAACAACGACAGTGAAAGAGATAGAAATTCTTACACAATGAGTTCAGGGGCTGTGATGCAACCTGGATTGACCATATCTAGACCCACAGCTGGATGAGACATAAGGGTGGACACTCTTGGGGCTGAGAGGTTTGGTGAGGTTGGGTGAGCAAACGCAGACCCTTTAAAGTAATACGGCGTGGTACCCATCGCATGGGTCCCAAATCTCCAGGTTCAAGGGCATCTTCCTACATCGAAAACATGCATGAGAAACCCAGAAGATGGTACACCGTCTGATGGGGAAAGGTTTCTAAAACGCACCTCATTTCTCATCTCCTTGTGCCCGGGTTCGCCATTCCAGCCGCTTTACTAGCAATCTCCCTACTTGGAGCATCAGCACCTTTAACCTCCTGTTCCGTACAGGTTGCAATTTGTCCTGAGGATGAACGGGAAGACGGGGAACCAACGAGAGACTAGCTCTTGGTGTCGGGACAGGCACAGGTCACTCTATTTTCCCATCAGGAAGAAGAATTAACCACAGGCTCAGCCTGCCCCCCGGAACCAGAACAGGGCCTGAAGCCATCCTGCGCTTTTGCGGCCAGCTCCCAAAAAAGCGAGTTGTAAAATGGAGGTTCAGGGCACTGCAATTCCCAAACCTGCAGAGTTATAAATGATAACTCTCGTCCACAAATATATTGAGGGAAGGCAAAGAAGAGGATTTGAAATCAAGGCAGAATTGCACGAAACAGATTTCAGGAGGTAGATACGAATCGCCTTTAAAGCACATGAAAAGCGGCAAAACGTTGACAATGATGCCCTTGGCCAAAAAGGGCGTATGCGTTTTTTCCTGAATATATTCAGGAAAAAACGCATACGCCCTTTTTGGCCAACCAAGCAACCTGGAAAGGCAAATCAGCGCTACAGAGAAGTCTCGCTTCCCATCGGTCAAAAGGGCCATGCTGAAAAAAGTGTCAAAACCAGAAATGCAGGACAGGCCATGGAGAAATGGGAGCCTTGCTACACTGATGGGCGGGATGTAAATTGCCAACAGCCACTCTGGAGAAGTGTACGGTGTGTCCTGAAACATCTGAAAAACACAGCTTAGAGAGCATAGGGCACTTCCACTCATGGGGGTATAAATTGGGAAAATGAAAAATCAGCAAGACACAAGCACCCCAAAGTTTAGGGCTGCTCTGTTGACAAGGACCTCCACTTCATTCCACCTTAAATATCCAAGGAAAGAGAAAAATGGATAAAGAAGTTGTGGTCCTTATGTACAATGGAATATCACTCAGCCATGAAATCAATGTCATAATGTTAGTAGCAGCATGATGAGTGGATTTAGGTACGACGATTCTAAGTGAAATAAGTCACACAGAAAAGGACACTTCTCATAAGGTATCACTGATAGAGGGAATGTAAAAACCGTTACACTTGAACTGAATTACAAAACAGAACAGAGTCACACATGCAGAAAACAGACTATGGCTGCTTAACGGGAAAGGTGAGGTGGGGTGATACATAAAACAAGGGTATCAAATTAGCTCAGATACCGTTCCATAAACCCAATATGTAGTTGACAAGACCTACTCCTTGCTCAGAGAACTGGACTCAACACGCCCTATTCACCGCACAAGAATATATCTGACTAGTAATAATCTTAAAACCTATGTATTGATATCTCTCTGTTAGTGTGTCAAGTGGGTGTAAAGCGGCATAAACACAGCCGTGAAAAGCAGCTAAACCCCATTATGAAAATAAATTACTTTGAAAAACCCATGAAACAATGACAGTGAAAGAGATAGAAATTCTTACACAATGAGTTCAGGGGCTGTGATGCAACCTGGATTGACCATATCTAGACTCACAGCTGGATGAGACATAAGGGTGGACACTCTTGGGGCTGAGAGGTTTGGTGAGGTTGGGTGAGCAAACGCAGACCCTTTAAAGTAATACGGCGTGGTACCCATCACATGGGTCCCAAATCTCCAGGTTCAAGGGCATCTTCCTACATCGAAAACATGCATGAGAAACCCAGAAGATGGTACACCGTGTGATGGGGAAAGGTTTCTAAAACGCACCTCATTTCTCATCTCCTTGTGCCCGGGTTCGCCATTCCAGCCACTTTACTAGCAATCTCCCTACTTGGAGCATCAGCACCTTTAACCTCCTGTTCCGTACAGGTTGCAATTTGTCCTGAGGATGAACGGGAAGACGGGGAACCAACGAGAGACTAGCTCTTGGTGTCGGGACAGGCACAGGTCACTCTATTTTCCCATCAGGAAGAAGAATTAACCACAGGCTCAGCCTGCCCCCCGGAACCAGAACAGGGCCTGAAGCCATCCTGCGCTTTTGCGGCCAGCTCCCAAAAAAGCGAGTTGTAAAATGGAGGTTCAGGGCACTGCAATTCCCAAACCTGCAGAGTTATAAATGATAACTCTCGTCCACAAATATATTGAGGGAAGGCAAAGAAGAGGATTTGAAATCAAGGCAGAATTGCACGAAACAGATTTCAGGAGGTAGATACGAATCGCCTTTAAAGCACATGAAAAGCGGCAAAACGTTGACAATGATGCCCTTGGCCAAAAAGGGCGTATGCGTTTTTTCCTGAATATATTCAGGAAAAAACGCATACGCCCTTTTTGGCCAACCAAGCAACCTGGAAAGGCAAATCAGCGCTACAGAGAAGTCTCGCTTCCCATCGGTCAAAAGGGCCATGCTGAAAAAAGTGTCAAAACCAGAAATGCAGGACAGGCCATGGAGAAATGGGAGCCTTGCTACACTGATGGGCGGGATGTAAATTGCCAAGAGCCACTCTGGAGAAGTGTCCGGTGAGTCCTGAAACATCTGAAAAACACAGCTTAGAGAGCATAGGGCACTTCCACTCATGGGGGTATAAATTGGGAAAATTAAAAATCAGCAAGACACAAGCACCCCAAAGTTTAGGGCTGCTCTGTTGACAAGGACCTCCACTTCATTCCACCTTAAATATCCAAGGAAAGAGAAAAATGGATAAAGAAGTTGTGGTCCTTATGTACAATGGAATATCACTCAGCCATGAAATCAATGTCATAATGTTAGTAGCAGCATGATGAGTGGATTTAGGTACGACGATTCTAAGTGAAATAAGTCACACAGAAAAGGACACTTCTCATAAGGTATCACTGATAGAGGGAATGTAAAAACCGTTACACTTGAACTGAATTACAAAACAGAACAGAGTCACACATGCAGAAAACAGACTATGGCTGCTTAACGGGAAAGGTGAGGTGGGGTGATACATAAAACAAGGGTATCAAATTAGCTCAGATACCGTTCCATAAACCCAATATGTAGTTGACAAGACCTACTCCTTGCTCAGAGAACTGGACTCAACACGCCCTATTCACCGCACAAGAATATATCTGACTAGTAATAATCTTAAAACCTATGTATTGATATCTCTCTGTTAGTGTGTCAAGTGGGTGTAAAGCGGCATAAACACAGCCGTGAAAAGCAGCTAAACCCCATTATGAAAATAAATTACTTTGAAAAACCCATGAAACAACGACAGTGAAAGAGATAGAAATTCTTACACAATGAGTTCAGGGGCTGTGATGCAACCTGGATTGACCATATCTAGACCCACAGCTGGATGAGACATAAGGGTGGACACTCTTGGGGCTGAGAGGTTTGGTGAGGTTGGGTGAGCAAACGCAGACCCTTTAAAGTAATACGGCGTGGTACCCATCGCATGGGTCCCAAATCTCCAGGTTCAAGGGCATCTTCCTACATCGAAAACATGCATGAGAAACCCAGAAGATGGTACACCGTCTGATGGGGAAAGGTTTCTAAAACGCACCTCATTTCTCATCTCCTTGTGCCCGGGTTCGCCATTCCAGCCGCTTTACTAGCAATCTCCCTACTTGGAGCATCAGCACCTTTAACCTCCTGTTCCGTACAGGTTGCAATTTGTCCTGAGGATGAACGGGAAGACGGGGAACCAACGAGAGACTAGCTCTTGGTGTCGGGACAGGCACAGGTCACTCTATTTTCCCATCAGGAAGAAGAATTAACCACAGGCTCAGCCTGCCCCCCGGAACCAGAACAGGGCCTGAAGCCATCCTGCGCTTTTGCGGCCAGCTCCCAAAAAAGCGAGTTGTAAAATGGAGGTTCAGGGCACTGCAATTCACAAACCTGCAGAGTTATAAATGATAACTCTCGTCCACAAATATATTGAGGGAAGGCAAAGAAGAGGATTTGAAATCAAGGCAGAATTGCACGAAACAGATTTCAGGAGGTAGATACGAATCGCCTTTAAAGCACATGAAAAGCAGCAAAACGTTGACAATGATGCCCTTGACCAAAAAGGGCGTATGCGTTTTTTCCTGAATATATTCAGGAAAAAACGCATACGCCCTTTTTGGCCAACCAAGCAACCTGGAAAGGCAAATCAGCGCTACAGAGAAGTCTCGCTTCCCATCGGTCAAAAGGGCCATGCTGAAAAAAGTGTCAAAACCAGAAATGCAGGACAGGCCATGGAGAAATGGGAGCCTTGCTACACTGATGGGCGGGATGTAAATTGCCATCAGCCACTCTGGAGAAGTGTACAGTGTGTCCTGAAACATCTGAAAAACACAGCTTAGAGAGCATAGGGCACTTCCACTCATGGGGGTATAAATTGGGAAAATGAAAAATCAGCAAGACACAAGCACCCCAAAGTTTAGGGCTGCTCTGTTGACAAGGACCTCCACTTCATTCCACCTTAAATATCCCAGGAAAGAGAAAAATGGATAAAGAAGTTGTGGTCCTTATGTACAATGGAATATCACTCAGCCATGAAATCAATGTCATAATGTTAGTAGCAGCATGATGAGTGGATTTAGGTACGACGATTCTAAGTGAAATAAGTCACACAGAAAAGGACACTTCTCATAAGGTATCACTGATAGAGGGAATGTAAAAACCGTTACACTTGAACTGAATTACAAAACAGAACAGAGTCACACATGCAGAAAACAGACTATGGCTGCTTAACGGGAAAGGTGAGGTGGGGTGATACATAAAACAAGGGTATCAAATTAGCTCAGATACCGTTCCATAAACCCAATATGTAGTTGACAAGACCTACTCCTTGCTCAGAGAACTGGACTCAACACGCCCTATTCACCGCACAAGAATATATCTGACTAGTAATAATCTTAAAACCTATGTATTGATATCTCTCTGTTAGTGTGTCAAGTGGGTGTAAAGCGGCATAAACACAGCCGTGAAAAGCAGCTAAACCCCATTATGAAAATAAATTACTTTGAAAAACCCATGAAACAATGACAGTGAAAGAGATAGAAATTCTTACACAATGAGTTCAGGGGCTGTGATGCAACCTGGATTGACCATATCTAGACTCACAGCTGGATGAGACATAAGGGTGGACACTCTTGGGGCTGAGAGGTTTGGTGAGGTTGGGTGAGCAAACGCAGACCCTTTAAAGTAATACGGCGTGGTACCCATCACATGGGTCCCAAATCTCCAGGTTCAAGGGCATCTTCCTACATCGAAAACATGCATGAGAAACCCAGAAGATGGTACACCGTGTGATGGGGAAAGGTTTCTAAAACGCACCTCATTTCTCATCTCCTTGTGCCCGGGTTCGCCATTCCAGCCACTTTACTAGCAATCTCCCTACTTGGAGCATCAGCACCTTTAACCTCCTGTTCCGTACAGGTTGCAATTTGTCCTGAGGATGAACGGGAAGACGGGGAACCAACGAGAGACTAGCTCTTGGTGTCGGGACAGGCACAGGTCACTCTATTTTCCCATCAGGAAGAAGAATTAACCACAGGCTCAGCCTGCCCCCCGGAACCAGAACAGGGCCTGAAGCCATCCTGCGCTTTTGCGGCCAGCTCCCAAAAAAGCGAGTTGTAAAATGGAGGTTCAGGGCACTGCAATTCCCAAACCTGCAGAGTTATAAATGATAACTCTCGTCCACAAATATATTGAGGGAAGGCAAAGAAGAGGATTTGAAATCAAGGCAGAATTGCACGAAACAGATTTCAGGAGGTAGATACGAATCGCCTTTAAAGCACATGAAAAGCGGCAAAACGTTGACAATGATGCCCTTGGCCAAAAAGGGCGTATGCGTTTTTTCCTGAATATATTCAGGAAAAAACGCATACGCCCTTTTTGGCCAACCAAGCAACCTGGAAAGGCAAATCAGCGCTACAGAGAAGTCTCGCTTCCCATCGGTCAAAAGGGCCATGCTGAAAAAAGTGTCAAAACCAGAAATGCAGGACAGGCCATGGAGAAATGGGAGCCTTGCTACACTGATGGGCGGGATGTAAATTGCCAACAGCCACTCTGGAGAAGTGTACGGTGTGTCCTGAAACATCTGAAAAACACAGCTTAGAGAGCATAGGGCACTTCCACTCATGGGGGTATAAATTGGGAAAATGAAAAATCAGCAAGACACAAGCACCCCAAAGTTTAGGGCTGCTCTGTTGACAAGGACCTCCACTTCATTCCACCTTAAATATCCAAGGAAAGAGAAAAATGGATAAAGAAGTTGTGGTCCTTATGTACAATGGAATATCACTCAGCCATGAAATCAATGTCATAATGTTAGTAGCAGCATGATGAGTGGATTTAGGTATGACGATTCTAAGTGAAATAAGTCACACAGAAAAGGACACTTCTCATAAGGTATCACTGATAGAGGGAATGTAAAAACCGTTACACTTGAACTGAATTACAAAACAGAACAGAGTCACACATGCAGAAAACAGACTATGGCTTCTTAACGGGAAAGGTGAGGTGGGGTGATACATAAAACAAGGGTATCAAATTAGCTCAGATACCGTTCCATAAACCCAATATGTAGTAGACAAGACCTACTCCTTGCTCAGAGAACTGTACTCAACACGCCCTATTCACCGCACAAGAATATATCTGACTAGTAATAATCTTAAAACCTATGTATTGATATCTCTCTGTTAGTGTGTCAAGTGGGTGTAAAGCGGCATAAACACAGCCGTGAAAAGCAGCTAAACCCCATTATGAAAATAAATTACTTTGAAAAACCCATGAAACAACGACAGTGAAAGAGATAGAAATTCTTACACAATGAGTTCAGGGGCTGTGATGCAACCTGGATTGACCATATCTAGACCCACAGCTGGATGAGACATAAGGGTGGACACTCTTGGGGCTGAGAGGTTTGGTGAGGTTGGGTGAGCAAACGCAGACCCTTTAAAGTAATACTGCGTGGTACCCATCGCATGGGTCCCAAATCTCCAGGTTCAAGGGCATCTTCCTACATCGAAAACATGCATGAGAAACCCAGAAGATGGTACACCGTGTGATGGGGAAAGGTTTCTAAAACGCACCTAATTTCTCATCTCCTTGTGCCCGGGTTCGCCTTTCCAGCCGCTTTACTAGCAATCTCCCTACTTGGAGCATCAGCACCTTTAACCTCCTGTTCCGTACAGGTTGCAATTTGTCCTGAGGATGAACGGGAAGACGGGGAACCAACGAGAGACTAGCTCTTGGTGTCGGGACAGGCACAGGTCACTCTATTTTCTCATCAGGAAGAAGAATTAACCACAGGTTCAGCCTGCCCCCCGGAACCAGAACAGGGCCTGAAGCCATCCTGCGCTTTTGCGGCCAGCTCCCAAAAATGCGAGTTGTAAAATGGAGGTTCAGGGCACTGCAATTCACAAACCTGCAGAGTTATAAATGATAACTCTCGTCCACAAATATATTGAGGGAAGGCAAAGAAGAGGATTTGAAATCAAGGCAGAATTGCACGAAACAGATTTCAGGAGGTAGATACGAATCGCCTTTAAAGCACATGAAAAGCGGCAAAACGTTGACAATGATGCCCTTGGCCAAAAAGGGCGTATGCGTTTTTTCCTGAATATATTCAGGAAAAAACGCATACGCCCTTTTTGGCCAACCAAGCAACCTGGAAAGGCAAATCAGCGCTACAGAGAAGTCTCGCTTCCCATCGGTCAAAAGGGCCATGCTGAAAAAAGTGTCAAAACCAGAAATGCAGGACAGGCCATGGAGAAATGGGAGCCTTGCTACACTGATGGGCAGGATGTAAATTGCCAACAGCCACTCTGGAGAAGTGTACGGTGTGTCCTGAAACATCTGAAAAACACAGCTTAGAGAGCATAGGGCACTTCCACTCATGGGGGTATAAATTGGGAAAATGAAAAATCAGCAAGACACAAGCACCCCAAAGTTGAGGGCTGCTCTGTTGACAAGGACCTCCACTTCATTCCACCTTAAATATCCCAGGAAAGAGAAAAATGGATAAAGAAGTTGTGGTCCTTATGTACAATGGAATATCACTCAGCCATGAAATCAATGTCATAATGTTAGTAGCAGCATGATGAGTGGATTTAGATACGACGATTCTAACAGAAATAAGTCACACAGAAAAGGACACTTCTCATAAGGTATCACTTTTAGAGGGAATGTAAAAACCGTTACACTTGAACTGAATTACAAAACAGAACAGAGTCACACATGCAGAAAACAGACTATGGCTGCTTAACGGGAAAGGTGAGGTGGGGTGATACATAAAACAAGGGTATCAAATTAGCTCAGATACCGTTCCATAAACCCAATATGTAGTAGACAAGACCTACTCCTTGCTCAGAGAACTGGACTCAACACGCCCTATTCACCGCACAAGAATATATCTGACTAGGAATAATCTTAAAACCTATGTATTGATATCTCTCTGTTAGTGTGTCAAGTGGGTGTAAAGCGGCATAAACACAGCCGTGAAAAGCAGCTAAACCCCATTATGAAAATAAATTACTTTGAAAAACCCATGAAACAACGACAGTGAAAGAGATAGAAATTCTTACACAATGAGTTCAGGGGCTGTGATGCAACCTGGATTGACCATATCTAGACCCACAGCTGGATGAGACATAAGGGTGGACACTCTTGGGGCTGAGAGGTTTGGTGAGGTTGGGTGAGCAAACGCAGACCCTTTAAAGTAATACGGCGTGGTACCCATCGCATGGGTCCCAAATCTCCAGGTTCAAGGGCATCTTCCTACATCGAAAACATGCATGAGAAACCCAGAAGATGGTACACCGTCTGATGGGGAAAGGTTTCTAAAACGCACCTCATTTCTCATCTCCTTGTGCCCGGGTTCGCCATTCCAGCCGCTTTACTAGAAATCTCCCTACTTGGAGCATCAGCACCTTTAACCTCCTGTTCCGTACAGGTTGCAATTTGTCCTGAGGATGAACGGGAAGACGGGGAACCAACGAGAGACTAGCTCTTGGTGTCCGGACAGGCACAGGTCACTCTATTTTCCCATCAGGAAGAAGAATTAACCACAGGCTCAGCCTGCCCCCCGGAACCAGAACAGGGCCTGAAGCCATCCTGCGCTTTTGCGGCCAGCTCCCAAAAAAGCGAGTTGTAAAATGGAGGTTCAGGGCACTGCAATTCACAAACCTGCAGAGTTATAAATGATAACTTTCGTCCACAAATATATTGAGGGAAGGCAAAGAAGAGGATTTGAAATCAAGGCAGAATTGCACGAAACAGATTTCAGGAGGTAGATACGAATCGCCTTTAAAGCACATGAAAAGCGGCAAAACGTTGACAATGATGCCCTTGGCCAAAAAGGGCGTATGCGTTTTTTCCTGAATATATTCAGGAAAAAACGCATACGCCCTTTTTGGCCAACCAAGCAACCTGGAAAGGCAAATCAGCGCTACAGAGAAGTCTCGCTTCCCATCGGTCAAAAGGGCCATGCTGAAAAAAGTGTCAAAACCAGAAATGCAGGACAGGCCATGGAGAAATGGGAGCCTTGCTACACTGATGGGCGGGATGTAAATTGCCAACAGCCACTCTGGAGAAGTGTACGGTGTGTCCTGAAACATCTGAAAAACACAGCTTAGAGAGCATAGGGCACTTCCACTCATGGGGGTATAAATTGGGAAAATGAAAAATCAGCAAGACACAAGCACCCCAAAGTTGAGGGCTGCTCTGTTGACAAGGACCTCCACTTCATTCCACCTTAAATATCCCAGGAAAGAGAAAAATGGATAAAGAAGTTGTGGTCCTTATGTACAATGGAATATCACTCAGCCATGAAATCAATGTCATAAGGTTAGTAGCAGCATGATGAGTGGATTTAGGTACGACGATTCTAAGTGAAATAAGTCACACAGAAAAGGACACTTCTCATAAGGTATCACTGATAGATGGAATGTAAAAAGCGTTACACTTGAACTGAATTACAAAACAGAACAGAGTCACACATGCAGAAAACACACTATGGCTGCTTAACGGGAAAGGTGAGGTGGGGTGATACATGAAACAAGGGTATCAAATTAGCTCAGATACCGTTCCATAAACCCAATATGTAGTAGACAAGACCTACTCCTTGCTCAGAGAACTGGACTCAACACGCCCTATTCACCGCACAAGAATATATCTGACTAGTAATAATCTTAAAACCTATGTATTGATATCTCTCTGTTAGTGTGTCAAGTGGGTGTAAAGCGGCATAAACACAGCCGTGAAAAGCAGCTAAACCCCATTATGAAAATAAATTACTTTGAAAAACCCATGAAACAATGACAGTGAAAGAGATAGAAATTCTTACACAATGAGTTCAGGGGCTGTGATGCAACCTGGATTGACCATATCTAGACTCACAGCTGGATGAGACATAAGGGTGGACACTCTTGGGGCTGAGAGGTTTGGTGAGGTTGGGTGAGCAAACGCAGACCCTTTAAAGTAATACGGCGTGGTACCCATCACATGGGTCCCAAATCTCCAGGTTCAAGGGCATCTTCCTACATCGAAAACATGCATGAGAAACCCAGAAGATGGTACACCGTGTGATGGGGAAAGGTTTCTAAAACGCACCTCATTTCTCATCTCCTTGTGCCCGGGTTCGCCATTCCAGCCGCTTTACTAGCAATCTCCCTACTTGGAGCATCAGCACCTTTAACCTCCTGTTCCGTACAGGTTGCAATTTGTCCTGAGGATGAACGGGAAGACGGGGAACCAACGAGAGACTAGCTCTTGGTGTCGGGACAGGCACAGGTCACTCTATTTTCCCATCAGGAAGAAGAATTAACCACAGGCTCAGCCTGCCCCCCGGAACCAGAACAGGGCCTGAAGCCATCCTGCGCTTTTGCGGCCAGCTCCCAAAAAAGCGAGTTGTAAAATGGAGGTTCAGGGCACTGCAATTCCCAAACCTGCAGAGTTATAAATGATAACTCTCGTCCACAAATATATTGAGGGAAGGCAAAGAAGAGGATTTGAAATCAAGGCAGAATTGCACGAAACAGATTTCAGGAGGTAGATACGAATCGCCTTTAAAGCACATGAAAAGCGGCAAAACGTTGACAATGATGCCCTTGGCCAAAAAGGGCGTATGCGTTTTTTCCTGAATATATTCAGGAAAAAACGCATACGCCCTTTTTGGCCAACCAAGCAACCTGGAAAGGCAAATCAGCGCTACAGAGAAGTCTCGCTTCCCATCGGTCAAAAGGGCCATGCTGAAAAAAGTGTCAAAACCAGAAATGCAGGACAGGCCATGGAGAAATGGGAGCCTTGCTACACTGATGGGCGGGATGTAAATTGCCAACAGCCACTCTGGAGAAGTGTACGGTGTGTCCTGAAACATCTGAAAAACACAGCTTAGAGAGCATAGGGCACTTCCACTCATGGGGGTATAAATTGGGAAAATGAAAAATCAGCAAGACACAAGCACCCCAAAGTTTAGGGCTGCTCTGTTGACAAGGACCTCCACTTCATTCCACCTTAAATATCCAAGGAAAGAGAAAAATGGATAAAGAAGTTGTGGTCCTTATGTACAATGGAATATCACTCAGCCATGAAATCAATGTCATAATGTTAGTAGCAGCATGATGAGTGGATTTAGGTACGACGATTCTAAGTGAAATAAGTCACACAGAAAAGGACACTTCTCATAAGGTATCACTGATAGAGGGAATGTAAAAACCGTTACACTTGAACTGAATTACAAAACAGAACAGAGTCACACATGCAGAAAACAGACTATGGCTTCTTAACGGGAAAGGTGAGGTGGGGTGATACATAAAACAAGGGTATCAAATTAGCTCAGATACCGTTCCATAAACCCAATATGTAGTAGACAAGACCTACTCCTTGCTCAGAGAACTGGACTCAACACGCCCTATTCACCGCACAAGAATATATCTGACTAGTAATAATCTTAAAACCTATGTATTGATATCTCTCTGTTAGTGTGTCAAGTGGGTGTAAAGCGGCATAAACACAGCCGTGAAAAGCAGCTAAACCCCATTATGAAAATAAATTACTTTGAAAAACCCATGAAACAACGACAGTGAAAGAGATAGAAATTCTTACACAATGAGTTCAGGGGCTGTGATGCAACCTGGATTGACCATATCTAGACCCACAGCTGGATGAGACATAAGGGTGGACACTCTTGGGGCTGAGAGGTTTGGTGAGGTTGGGTGAGCAAACGCAGACCCTTTAAAGTAATACGGCGTGGTACCCATCGCATGGGTCCCAAATCTCCAGGTTCAAGGGCATCTTCCTACATCGAAAACATGCATGAGAAACCCAGAAGATGGTACACCGTCTGATGGGGAAAGGTTTCTAAAACGCACCTCATTTCTCATCTCCTTGTGCCCGGGTTCGCCATTCCAGCCGCTTTACTAGCAATCTCCCTACTTGGAGCATCAGCACCTTTAACCTCCTGTTCCGTACAGGTTGCAATTTGTCCTGAGGATGAACGGGAAGACGGGGAACCAACGAGAGACTAGCTCTTGGTGTCGGGACAGGCACAGGTCACTCTATTTTCCCATCAGGAAGAAGAATTAACCACAGGCTCAGCCTGCCCCCCGGAACCAGAACAGGGCCTGAAGCCATCCTGCGCTTTTGCGGCCAGCTCCCAAAAAAGCGAGTTGTAAAATGGAGGTTCAGGGCACTGCAATTCACAAACCTGCAGAGTTATAAATGATAACTCTCGTCCACAAATATATTGAGGGAAGGCAAAGAAGAGGATTTGAAATCAAGGCAGAATTGCACGAAACAGATTTCAGGAGGTAGATACGAATCGCCTTTAAAGCACATGAAAAGCAGCAAAACGTTGACAATGATGCCCTTGGCCAAAAAGGGCGTATGCGTTTTTTCCTGAATATATTCAGGAAAAAACGCATACGCCCTTTTTGGCCAACCAAGCAACCTGGAAAGGCAAATCAGCGCTACAGAGAAGTCTCGCTTCCCATCGGTCAAAAGGGCCATGCTGAAAAAAGTGTCAAAACCAGAAATGCAGGACAGGCCATGGAGAAATGGGAGCCTTGCTACACTGATGGGCGGGATGTAAATTGCCATCAGCCACTCTGGAGAAGTGTACGGTGTGTCCTGAAACATCTGAAAAACACAGCTTAGAGAGCATAGGGCACTTCCACTCATGGGGGTATAAATTGGGAAAATGAAAAATCAGCAAGACACAAGCACCCCAAAGTTTAGGGCTGCTCTGTTGACAAGGACCTCCACTTCATTCCACCTTCAATATCCCAGGAAAGAGAAAAATGGATAAAGAAGTTGTGGTCCTTATGTACAATGGAATATCACTCAGCCATGAAATCAATGTCATAAGGTTAGTAGCAGCATGATGAGTGGATTTAGGTACGACGATTCTAAGTGAAATAAGTCACACAGAAAAGGACACTTCTCATAAGGTATCACTTATAGAGGGAATGTAAACACCGTTACACTTGAACTGAATTACAAAACAGAACAGAGTCACACATGCAGAAAACACACTATGGCTGCTTAACGGGAAAGGTGAGGTGGGGTGATACATGAAACAAGGGTATCAAATTAGCTCAGATACCGTTCCATAAACCCAATATGTAATAGACAAGACCTACTCCTTGCTCAGAGAACTGGACTCAACACGCCCTATTCACCGCACAAGAATATATCTGACTAGTAATAATCTTAAAACCTATGTATTGATATCTCTCTGTTAGTGTGTCAAGTGGGTGTAAAGCGGCATAAACACAGCCGTGAAAAGCAGCTAAACCCCATTATGAAAATAAATTACTTTGAAAAACCCATGAAACAACGACAGTGAAAGAGATAGAAATTCTTACACAATGAGTTCAGGGGCTGTGATGCAACCTGGATTGACCATATCTAGACCCACAGCTGGATGAGACATAAGGGTGGACACTCTTGGGGCTGAGAGGTTTGGTGAGGTTGGGTGAGCAAACGCAGACCCTTTAAAGTAATACTGCGTGGTACCCATCGCATGGGTCCCAAATCTCCAGGTTCAAGGGCATCTTCCTACATCGAAAACATGCATGAGAAACCCAGAAGATGGTACACCGTCTGATGGGGAAAGGTTTCTAAAACGCACCTAATTTCTCATCTCCTTGTGCCCGGGTTCGCCTTTCCAGCCGCTTTACTAGCAATCTCCCTACTTGGAGCATCAGCACCTTTAACCTCCTGTTCCGTACAGGTTGCAATTTGTCCTGAGGATGAACGGGAAGACGGGGAACCAACGAGAGACTAGCTCTTGGTGTCGGGACAGGCACAGGTCACTCTATTTTCTCATCAGGAAGAAGAATTAACCACAGGCTCAGCCTGCCCCCCGGAACCAGAACAGGGCCTGAAGCCATCCTGCGCTTTTGCGGCCAGCTCCCAAAAAAGCGAGTTGTAAAATGGAGGTTCAGGGCACTGCAATTCACAAACCTGCAGAGTTATAAATGATAACTCTCGTCCACAAATATATTGAGGGAAGGCAAAGAAGAGGATTTGAAATCAAGGCAGAATTGCACGAAACAGATTTCAGGAGGTAGATACGAATCGCCTTTAAAGCACATGAAAAGCGGCAAAACGTTGACAATGATGCCCTTGGCCAAAAAGGGCGTATGCGTTTTTTCCTGAATATATTCAGGAAAAAACGCATACGCCCTTTTTGGCCAACCAAGCAACCTGGAAAGGCAAATCAGCGCTACAGAGAAGTCTCGCTTCCCATCGGTCAAAAGGGCCATGCTGAAAAAAGTGTCAAAACCAGAAATGCAGGACAGGCCATGGAGAAATGGGAGCCTTGCTACACTGATGGGCGGGATGTAAATTGCCAACAGCCACTCTGGAGAAGTGTACGGTGTGTCCTGAAACATCTGAAAAACACAGCTTAGAGAGCATAGGGCACTTCCACTCATGGGGGTATAAATTGGGAAAATTAAAAATCAGCAAGACACAAGCACCCCAAAGTTTAGGGCTGCTCTGTTGACAAGGACCTCCACTTCATTCCACCTTAAATATCCCAGGAAAGAGAAAAATGGATAAAGAAGTTGTGGTCCTTATGTACAATGGAATATCACTCAGCCATGAAATCAATGTCATAAGGTTAGTAGCAGCATGATGAGTGGATTTAGGTACGACGATTCTAAGTGAAATAAGTCACACAGAAAAGGACACTTCTCATAAGGTATCACTGATAGATGGAATGTAAAAAGCGTTACACTTGAACTGAATTACAAAACAGAACAGAGTCACACATGCAGAAAACACACTATGGCTGCTTAACGGGAAAGGTGAGGTGGGGTGATACATGAAACAAGGGTATCAAATTAGCTCAGATACCGTTCCATAAACCCAATATGTAGTAGACAAGACCTACTCCTTGCTCAGAGAACTGTACTCAACACGCCCTATTCACCGCACAAGAATATATCTGACTAGTAATAATCTTAAAACCTATGTATTGAAATCTCTCTCTGTTAGTGTGTCAAGTGGGTGTAAAGCGGCATAAACACAGCCGTGAAAAGCAGCTAAACCCCATTATGAAAATAAATTACTTTGAAAAACCCATGAAACAACGACAGTGAAAGAGAGAGAAATTCTTACACAATGCGTTCAGGGGCTGTGATGCAACCTGGATTGACCATATCTAGACCCACAGCTGGATGAGACATAAGGGTGGACACTCTTGGGGCTGAGAGGTTTGGTGAGGTTGGGTGAGCAAACGCAGACCCTTTAAAGTAATACTGCGTGGTACCCATCGCATGGGTCCCAAATCTCCAGGTTCAAGGGCATCTTCCTACATCAAAAACATGCATGAGAAACCCAGAAGATGGTACACCGTGTGATGGGGAAAGGTTTCTAAAACGCACCTAATTTCTCATCTCCTTGTGCCCGGGTTCGCCATTCCAGCCGCTTTACTAGCAATCTCCCTACTTGGAGCATCAGCACCTTTAACCTCCTGTTCCGTACAGGTTGCAATTTGTCCTGAGGATGAACGGGAAGACGGGGAACCAACGAGAGACTAGCTCTTGGTGTCGGGACAGGCACAGGTCACTCTATTTTCCCATCAGGAAGAAGAATTAACCACAGGCTCAGCCTGCCCCCCGGAACCAGAACAGGGCCTGAAGCCATCCTGCGCTTTTGCGGCCAGCTCCCAAAAAAGCGAGTTGTAAAATGGAGGTTCAGGGCACTGCAATTCAGAAACCTGCAGAGTTATAAATGATAACTCTCGTCCACAAATATATTGAGGGAAGGCAAAGAAGAGGATTTGAAATCAAGGCAGAATTGCACGAAACAGATTTCAGGAGGTAGATACGAATCGCCTTTAAAGCACATGAAAAGCGGCAAAACGTTGACAATGATGCCCTTGGCCAAAAAGGGCGTATGCGTTTTTTCCTGAATATATTCAGGAAAAAACGCATACGCCCTTTTTGGCCAACCAAGCAACCTGGAAAGGCAAATCAGCGCTACAGAGAAGTCTCGCTTCCCATCGGTCAAAAGGGCCATGCTGAAAAAAGTGTCAAAACCAGAAATGCAGGACAGGCCATGGAGAAATGGGAGCCTTGCTACACTGATGGGCGGGATGTAAATTGCCAACAGCCACTCTGGAGAAGTGTACGGTGTGTCCTGAAACATCTGAAAAACACAGCTTAGAGAGCATAGGGCACTTCCACTCATGGGGGTATAAATTGGGAAAATTAAAAATCAGCAAGACACAAGCACCCCAAAGTTTAGGGCTGCTCTGTTGACCAGGACCTCCACTTCATTCCACCTTAAATATCCCAGGAAAGAGAAAAATGGATAAAGAAGTTGTGGTCCTTATGTACAATGGAATATCACTCAGCCATGAAATCAATGTCATAATGTTAGTAGCAGCATGATGAGTGGATTTAGATACGACGATTCTAACAGAAATAAGTCACACAGAAAAGGACACTTCTCATAAGGTATCACTTTTAGAGGGAATGTAAAAACCGTTACACTTGAACTGAATTACAAAACAGAACAGAGTCACACATGCAGAAAACAGACTATGGCTGCTTAACGGGAAAGGTGAGGTGGGGTGATACATAAAACAAGGGTATCAAATTAGCTCAGATACCGTTCCATAAACCCAATATGTAGTAGACAAGACCTACTCCTTGCTCAGAGAACTGTACTCAACACGCCCTATTCACCGCACAAGAATATATCTGACTAGTAATAATCTTAAAACCTATGTATTGATATCTCTCTGTTAGTGTGTCAAGTGGGTGTAAAGCGGCATAAACACAGCCGTGAAAAGCAGCTAAACCCCATTATGAAAATAAATTACTTTGAAAAACCCATGAAACAACGACAGTGAAAGAGATAGAAATTCTTACACAATGAGTTCAGGGGCTGTGATGCAACCTGGATTGACCATATCTAGACCCACAGCTGGATGAGACATAAGGGTGGACACTCTTGGGGCTGAGAGGTTTGGTGAGGTTGGGTGAGCAAACGCAGACCCTTTAAAGTAATACGGCGTGGTACCCATCGCATGGGTCCCAAATCTCCAGGTTCAAGGGCATCTTCCTACATCGAAAACATGCATGAGAAACCCAGAAGATGGTACACCGTCTGATGGGGAAAGGTTTCTAAAACGCACCTCATTTCTCATCTCCTTGTGCCCGGGTTCGCCATTCCAGCCGCTTTACTAGCAATCTCCCTACTTGGAGCATCAGCACCTTTAACCTCCTGTTCCGTACAGGTTGCAATTTGTCCTGAGGATGAACGGGAAGACGGGGAACCAACGAGAGACTAGCTCTTGGTGTCGGGACAGGCACAGGTCACTCTATTTTCCCATCAGGAAGAAGAATTAACCACAGGCTCAGCCTGCCCCCCGGAACCAGAACAGGGCCTGAAGCCATCCTGCGCTTTTGCGGCCAGCTCCCAAAAAAGCGAGTTGTAAAATGGAGGTTCAGGGCACTGCAATTCAGAAACCTGCAGAGTTATAAATGATAACTCTCGTCCACAAATATATTGAGGGAAGGCAAAGAAGAGGATTTGAAATCAAGGCAGAATTGCACGAAACAGATTTCAGGAGGTAGATACGAATCGCCTTTAAAGCACATGAAAAGCAGCAAAACGTTGACAATGATGCCCTTGGCCAAAAAGGGCGTATGCGTTTTTTCCTGAATATATTCAGGAAAAAACGCATACGCCCTTTTTGGCCAACCAAGCAACCTGGAAAGGCAAATCAGCGCTACAGAGAAGTCTCGCTTCCCATCGGTCAAAAGGGCCATGCTGAAAAAAGTGTCAAAACCAGAAATGCAGGACAGGCCATGGAGAAATGGGAGCCTTGCTACACTGATGGGCGGGATGTAAATTGCCATCAGCCACTCTGGAGAAGTGTACGGTGTGTCCTGAAACATCTGAAAAACACAGCTTAGAGAGCATAGGGCACTTCCACTCATGGGGGTATAAATTGGGAAAATGAAAAATCAGCAAGACACAAGCACCCCAAAGTTTAGGGCTGCTCTGTTGACCAGGACCTCCACTTCATTCCACCTTAAATATCCAAGGAAAGAGAAAAATGGATAAAGAAGTTGTGGTCCTTATGTACAATGGAATATCACTCAGCCATGAAATCAATGTCATAATGTTAGTAGCAGCATGATGAGTGGATTTAGATACGACGATTCTAACAGAAATAAGTCACACAGAAAAGGACACTTCTCATAAGGTATCACTTTTAGAGGGAATGTAAAAACCGTTACACTTGAACTGAATTACAAAACAGAACAGAGTCACACATGCAGAAAACAGACTATGGCTGCTTAACGGGAAAGGTGAGGTGGGGTGATACATAAAACAAGGGTATCAAATTAGCTCAGATACCGTTCCATAAACCCAATATGTAGTAGACAAGACCTACTCCTTGCTCAGAGAACTGTACTCAACACGCCCTATTCACCGCACAAGAATATATCTGACTAGTAATAATCTTAAAACCTATGTATTGATATCTCTCTGTTAGTGTGTCAAGTGGGTGTAAAGCGGCATAAACACAGCCGTGAAAAGCAGCTAAACCCCATTATGAAAATAAATTACTTTGAAAAACCCATGAAACAACGACAGTGAAAGAGATAGAAATTCTTACACAATGAGTTCAGGGGCTGTGATGCAACCTGGATTGACCATATCTAGACCCACAGCTGGATGAGACATAAGGGTGGACACTCTTGGGGCTGAGAGGTTTGGTGAGGTTGGGTGAGCAAACGCAGACCCTTTAAAGTAATACGGCGTGGTACCCATCGCATGGGTCCCAAATCTCCAGGTTCAAGGGCATCTTCCTACATCGAAAACATGCATGAGAAACCCAGAAGATGGTACACCGTCTGATGGGGAAAGGTTTCTAAAACGCACCTCATTTCTCATCTCCTTGTGCCCGGGTTCGCCATTCCAGCCGCTTTACTAGCAATCTCCCTACTTGGAGCATCAGCACCTTTAACCTCCTGTTCCGTACAGGTTGCAATTTGTCCTGAGGATGAACGGGAAGACGGGGAACCAACGAGAGACTAGCTCTTGGTGTCGGGACAGGCACAGGTCACTCTATTTTCCCATCAGGAAGAAGAATTAACCACAGGCTCAGCCTGCCCCCCGGAACCAGAACAGGGCCTGAAGCCATCCTGCGCTTTTGCGGCCAGCTCCCAAAAAAGCGAGTTGTAAAATGGAGGTTCAGGGCACTGCAATTCAGAAACCTGCAGAGTTATAAATGATAACTCTCGTCCACAAATATATTGAGGGAAGGCAAAGAAGAGGATTTGAAATCAAGGCAGAATTGCACGAAACAGATTTCAGGAGGTAGATACGAATCGCCTTTAAAGCACATGAAAAGCGGCAAAACGTTGACAATGATGCCCTTGGCCAAAAAGGGCGTATGCGTTTTTTCCTGAATATATTCAGGAAAAAACGCATACGCCCTTTTTGGCCAACCAAGCAACCTGGAAAGGCAAATCAGCGCTACAGAGAAGTCTCGCTTCCCATCGGTCAAAAGGGCCATGCTGAAAAAAGTGTCAAAACCAGAAATGCAGGACAGGCCATGGAGAAATGGGAGCCTTGCTACACTGATGGGCGGGATGTAAATTGCCAACAGCCACTCTGGAGAAGTGTACGGTGTGTCCTGAAACATCTGAAAAACACAGCTTAGAGAGCATAGGGCACTTCCACTCATGGGGGTATAAATTGGGAAAATTAAAAATCAGCAAGACACAAGCACCCCAAAGTTTAGGGCTGCTCTGTTGACCAGGACCTCCACTTCATTCCACCTTAAATATCCCAGGAAAGAGAAAAATGGATAAAGAAGTTGTGGTCCTTATGTACAATGGAATATCACTCAGCCATGAAATCAATGTCATAATGTTAGTAGCAGCATGATGAGTGGATTTAGATACGACGATTCTAACAGAAATAAGTCACACAGAAAAGGACACTTCTCATAAGGTATCACTTTTAGAGGGAATGTAAAAACCGTTACACTTGAACTGAATTACAAAACAGAACAGAGTCACACATGCAGAAATCAGACTATGGCTGCTTAACGGGAAAGGTGAGGTGGGGTGATACATAAAACAAGGGTATCAAATTAGCTCAGATACCGTTCCATAAACCCAATATGTAGTAGACAAGACCTACTCCTTGCTCAGAGAACTGTACTCAACACGCCCTATTCACCGCACAAGAATATATCTGACTAGTAATAATCTTAAAACCTATGTATTGATATCTCTCTGTTAGTGTGTCAAGTGGGTGTAAAGCGGCATAAACACAGCCGTGAAAAGCAGCTAAACCCCATTATGAAAATAAATTACTTTGAAAAACCCATGAAACAACGACAGTGAAAGAGATAGAAATTCTTACACAATGAGTTCAGGGGCTGTGATGCAACCTGGATTGACCATATCTAGACCCACAGCTGGATGAGACATAAGGGTGGACACTCTTGGGGCTGAGAGGTTTGGTGAGGTTGGGTGAGCAAACGCAGACCCTTTAAAGTAATACGGCGTGGTACCCATCGCATGGGTCCCAAATCTCCAGGTTCAAGGGCATCTTCCTACATCGAAAACATGCATGAGAAACCCAGAAGATGGTACACCGTCTGATGGGGAAAGGTTTCTAAAACGCACCTCATTTCTCATCTCCTTGTGCCCGGGTTCGCCATTCCAGCCGCTTTACTAGCAATCTCCCTACTTGGAGCATCAGCACCTTTAACCTCCTGTTCCGTACAGGTTGCAATTTGTCCTGAGGATGAACGGGAAGACGGGGAACCAACGAGAGACTAGCTCTTGGTGTCGGGACAGGCACAGGTCACTCTATTTTCCCATCAGGAAGAAGAATTAACCACAGGCTCAGCCTGCCCCCCGGAACCAGAACAGGGCCTGAAGCCATCCTGCGCTTTTGCGGCCAGCTCCCAAAAAAGCGAGTTGTAAAATGGAGGTTCAGGGCACTGCAATTCAGAAACCTGCAGAGTTATAAATGATAACTCTCGTCCACAAATATATTGAGGGAAGGCAAAGAAGAGGATTTGAAATCAAGGCAGAATTGCACGAAACAGATTTCAGGAGGTAGATACGAATCGCCTTTAAAGCACATGAAAAGCAGCAAAACGTTGACAATGATGCCCTTGGCCAAAAAGGGCGTATGCGTTTTTTCCTGAATATATTCAGGAAAAAACGCATACGCCCTTTTTGGCCAACCAAGCAACCTGGAAAGGCAAATCAGCGCTACAGAGAAGTCTCGCTTCCCATCGGTCAAAAGGGCCATGCTGAAAAAAGTGTCAAAACCAGAAATGCAGGACAGGCCATGGAGAAATGGGAGCCTTGCTACACTGATGGGCGGGATGTAAATTGCCATCAGCCACTCTGGAGAAGTGTACGGTGTGTCCTGAAACATCTGAAAAACACAGCTTAGAGAGCATAGGGCACTTCCACTCATGGGGGTATAAATTGGGAAAATGAAACATCAGCAAGACACAAGCACCCCAAAGTTTAGGGCTGCTCTGTTGACAAGGACCTCCACTTCATTCCACCTTAAATATCCAAGGAAAGAGAAAAATGGATAAAGAAGTTGTGGTCCTTATGTACAATGGAATATCACTCAGCCATGAAATCAATGTCATAATGTTAGTAGCAGCATGATGAGTGGATTTAGATACGACGATTCTAACAGAAATAAGTCACACAGAAAAGGACACTTCTCATAAGGTATCACTTTTAGAGGGAATGTAAAAACCGTTACACTTGAACTGAATTACAAAACAGAACAGAGTCACACATGCAGAAAACAGACTATGGCTGCTTAACGGGAAAGGTGAGGTGGGGTGATACATAAAACAAGGGTATCAAATTAGCTCAGATACCGTTCCATAAACCCAATATGTAGTAGACAAGACCTACTCCTTGCTCAGAGAACTGGACTCAACACGCCCTATTCACCGCACAAGAATATATCTGACTAGTAATAATCTTAAAACCTATGTATTGATATCTCTCTGTTAGTGTGTCAAGTGGGTGTAAAGCGGCATAAACACAGCCGTGAAAAGCAGCTAAACCCCATTATGAAAATAAATTACTTTGAAAAACCCATGAAACAACGACAGTGAAAGAGATAGAAATTCTTACACAATGAGTTCAGGGGCTGTGATGCAACCTGGATTGACCATATCTAGACCCACAGCTGGATGAGACATAAGGGTGGACACTCTTGGGGCTGAGAGGTTTGGTGAGGTTGGGTGAGCAAACGCAGACCCTTTAAAGTAATACGGCGTGGTACCCATCGCATGGGTCCCAAATCTCCAGGTTCAAGGGCATCTTCCTACATCGAAAACATGCATGAGAAACCCAGAAGATGGTACACCGTCTGATGGGGAAAGGTTTCTAAAACGCACCTCATTTCTCATCTCCTTGTGCCCGGGTTCGCCATTCCAGCCGCTTTACTAGCAATCTCCCTACTTGGAGCATCAGCACCTTTAACCTCCTGTTCCGTACAGGTTGCAATTTGTCCTGAGGATGAACGGGAAGACGGGGAACCAACGAGAGACTAGCTCTTGGTGTCGGGACAGGCACAGGTCACTCTATTTTCCCATCAGGAAGAAGAATTAACCACAGGCTCAGCCTGCCCCCCGGAACCAGAACAGGGCCTGAAGCCATCCTGCGCTTTTGCGGCCAGCTCCCAAAAAAGCGAGTTGTAAAATGGAGGTTCAGGGCACTGCAATTCACAAACCTGCAGAGTTATAAATGATAACTTTCGTCCACAAATATATTGAGGGAAGGCAAAGAAGAGGATTTGAAATCAAGGCAGAATTGCACGAAACAGATTTCAGGAGGTAGATACGAATCGCCTTTAAAGCACATGAAAAGCGGCAAAACGTTGACAATGATGCCCTTGGCCAAAAAGGGCGTATGCATTTTTTCCTGAATATATTCAGGAAAAAACGCATACGCCCTTTTTGGCCAACCAAGCAACCTGGAAAGGCAAATCAGTGCTACAGAGAAGTCTCGCTTCCCATCGGTCAAAAGGGCCATGCTGAAAAAAGTGTCAAAACCAGAAATGCAGTACAGGCCATGGAGAAATGGGAGCCTTGCTACACTGATGGGCGGGATGTAAATTGCCAACAGCCACTCTGGAGAAGTGTACGGTGTGTCCTGAAACATCTGAAAAACACAGCTTAGAGAGCATAGGGCACTTCCACTCATGGGGGTATAAATTGGAAAAATGAAAAATCAGCAAGACACAAGCACCCCAAAGTTGAGGGCTGCTCTGTTGACAAGGACCTCCACTTCATTCCACCTTCAATATCCCAGGAAAGAGAAAAATGGATAAAGAAGTTGTGGTCCTTATGTACAATGGAATATCACTCAGCCATGAAATCAATGTCATAAGGTTAGTAGCAGCATGATGAGTGGATTTAGGTACGACGATTCTAAGTGAAATAAGTCACACAGAAAAGGACACTTCTCATAAGGTATCACTTATAGAGGGAATGTAAAAACCGTTACACTTGAACTGAATTACAAAACAGAACAGAGTCACACATGCAGAAAACACACTATGGCTGCTTAACGGGAAAGGTGAGGTGGGGTGATACATGAAACAAGGGTATCAAATTAGCTCAGATACCGTTCCATAAACCCAATATGTAATAGACAAGACCTACTCCTTGCTCAGAGAACTGGACTCAACACGCCCTATTCACCGCACAAGAATATATCTGACTAGTAATAATCTTAAAACCTATGTATTGATATCTCTCTGTTAGTGTGTCAAGTGGGTGTAAAGCGAAATAAACACAGCAGTGAAAAGCAGCTAAACCCCATTATGAAAATAAATTACTTTGAAAAACCCATGAAACAACGACAGTGAAAGAGAGAGAAATTCTTACACAATGCGTTCAGGGGCTGTGATGCAACCTGGATTGACCATATCTAGACCCACAGCTGAATGAGACATAAGGGTGGACACTCTTGGGGCTGAGAGGTTTGGTGAGGTTGGGTGAGCAAACGCAGACCCTTTAAAGTAATACTGCGTGGTACCCATCGCATGGGTCCCAAATCTCCAGGTTCAAGGGCATCTTCCTACATCGAAAACATGCATGAGAAACCCAGAAGATGGTACACCGTGTGATGGGGAAAGGTTTCTAAAACGCACCTAATTTCTCATCTCCTTGTGCCCGGGTTCGCCTTTCCAGCCGCTTTACTAGCAATCTCCCTACTTGGAGCATCAGCACCTTTAACCTCCTGTTCCGTACAGGTTGCAATTTGTCCTGAGGATGAACGGGAAGACGGGGAACCAACGAGAGACTAGCTCTTGGTGTCGGGACAGGCACAGGTCACTCTATTTTCTCATCAGGAAGAAGAATTAACCACAGGCTCAGCCTGCCCCCCGGAACCAGAACAGGGCCTGAAGCCATCCTGCGCTTTTGCGGCCAGCTCCCAAAAAAGCGAGTTGTAAAATGGAGGTTCAGGGCACTGCAATTCACAAACCTGCAGAGTTATAAATGATAACTCTCGTCCACAAATATATTGAGGGAAGGCAAAGAAGAGGATTTGAAATCAAGGCAGAATTGCACGAAACAGATTTCAGGAGGTAGATACGAATCGCCTTTAAAGCACATGAAAAGCGGCAAAACGTTGACAATGATGCCCTTGGCCAAAAAGGGCGTATGCGTTTTTTCCTGAATATATTCAGGAAAAAACGCATACGCCCTTTTTGGCCAACCAAGCAACCTGGAAAGGCAAATCAGCGCTACAGAGAAGTCTCGCTTCCCATCGGTCAAAAGGGCCATGCTGAAAAAAGTGTCAAAACCAGAAATGCAGGACAGGCCATGGAGAAATGGGAGCCTTGCTACACTGATGGGCGGGATGTAAATTGCCAACAGCCACTCTGGAGAAGTGTACGGTGTGTCCTGAAACATCTGAAAAACACAGCTTAGAGAGCATAGGGCACTTCCACTCATGGGGGTATAAATTGGGAAAATTAAAAATCAGCAAGACACAAGCACCCCAAAGTTTAGGGCTGCTCTGTTGACAAGGACCTCCACTTCATTCCACCTTCAATATCCCAGGAAAGAGAAAAATGGATAAAGAAGTTGTGGTCCTTATGTACAATGGAATATCACTCAGCCATGAAATCAATGTCATAAGGTTAGTAGCAGCATGATGAGTGGATTTAGGTACGACGATTCTAAGTGAAATAAGTCACACAGAAAAGGACACTTCTCATAAGGTATCACTTATAGAGGGAATGTAAAAACCGTTACACTTGAACTGAATTACAAAACAGAACAGAGTCACACATGCAGAAAACACACTATGGCTGCTTAACGGGAAAGGTGAGGTGGGGTGATACATGAAACAAGGGTATCAAATTAGCTCAGATACCGTTCCATAAACCCAATATGTAGTAGACAAGACCTACTCCTTGCTCAGAGAACTGTACTCAACACGCCCTATTCACCGCACAAGAATATATCTGACTAGTAATAATCTTAAAACCTATGTATTGAAATCTCTCTCTGTTAGTGTGTCAAGTGGGTGTAAAGCGGCATAAACACAGCAGTGAAAAGCAGCTAAACCCCATTATGAAAATAAATTACTTTGAAAAACCCATGAAACAACGACAGTGAAAGAGAGAGAAATTCTTACACAATGCGTTCAGGGGCTGTGATGCAACCTGGATTGACCATATCTAGACCCACAGCTGGATGAGACATAAGGGTGGACACTCTTGGGGCTGAGAGGTTTGGTGAGGTTGGGTGAGCAAACGCAGACCCTTTAAAGTAATACGGCGTGGTACCCATCGCATGGGTCCCAAATCTCCAGGTTCAAGGGCATCTTCCTACATCAAAAACATGCATGAGAAACCCAGAAGATGGTACACCGTGTGATGGGGAAAGGTTTCTAAAACGCACCTAATTTCTCATCTCCTTGTGCCCGGGTTCGCCATTCCAGCCGCTTTACTAGCAATCTCCCTACTTGGAGCATCAGCACCTTTAACCTCCTGTTCCGTACAGGTTGCAATTTGTCCTGAGGATGAACGGGAAGACGGGGAACCAACGAGAGACTAGCTCTTGGTGTCGGGACAGGCACAGGTCACTCTATTTTCCCATCAGGAAGAAGAATTAACCACAGGCTCAGCCTGCCCCCCGGAACCAGAACAGGGCCTGAAGCCATCCTGCGCTTTTGCGGCCAGCTCCCAAAAAAGCGAGTTGTAAAATGGAGGTTCAGGGCACTGCAATTCAGAAACCTGCAGAGTTATAAATGATAACTCTCGTCCACAAATATATTGAGGGAAGGCAAAGAAGAGGATTTGAAATCAAGGCAGAATTGCACGAAACAGATTTCAGGAGGTAGATACGAATCGCCTTTAAAGCACATGAAAAGCGGCAAAACGTTGACAATGATGCCCTTGGCCAAAAAGGGCGTATGCGTTTTTTCCTGAATATATTCAGGAAAAAACGCATACGCCCTTTTTGGCCAACCAAGCAACCTGGAAAGGCAAATCAGCGCTACAGAGAAGTCTCGCTTCCCATCGGTCAAAAGGGCCATGCTGAAAAAAGTGTCAAAACCAGAAATGCAGGACAGGCCATGGAGAAATGGGAGCCTTGCTACACTGATGGGCGGGATGTAAATTGCCAACAGCCACTCTGGAGAAGTGTACGGTGTGTCCTGAAACATCTGAAAAACACAGCTTAGAGAGCATAGGGCACTTCCACTCATGGGGGTATAAATTGGGAAAATTAAAAATCAGCAAGACACAAGCACCCCAAAGTTTAGGGCTGCTCTGTTGACCAGGACCTCCACTTCATTCCACCTTAAATATCCCAGGAAAGAGAAAAATGGATAAAGAAGTTGTGGTCCTTATGTACAATGGAATATCACTCAGCCATGAAATCAATGTCATAATGTTAGTAGCAGCATGATGAGTGGATTTAGATACGACGATTCTAACAGAAATAAGTCACACAGAAAAGGACACTTCTCATAAGGTATCACTTTTAGAGGGAATGTAAAAACCGTTACACTTGAACTGAATTACAAAACAGAACAGAGTCACACATGCAGAAAACAGACTATGGCTGCTTAACGGGAAAGGTGAGGTGGGGTGATACATAAAACAAGGGTATCAAATTAGCTCAGATACCGTTCCATAAACCCAATATGTAGTAGACAAGACCTACTCCTTGCTCAGAGAACTGTACTCAACACGCCGTATTCACCGCACAAGAATATATCTGACTAGTAATAATCTTAAAACCTATGTATTGATATCTCTCTGTTAGTGTGTCAAGTGGGTGTAAAGCGGCATAAACACAGCAGTGAAAAGCAGCTAAACCCCATTATGAAAATAAATTACTTTGAAAAACCCATGAAACAACGACAGTGAAAGAGATAGAAATTCTTACACAATGAGTTCAGGGGCTGTGATGCAACCTGGATTGACCATATCTAGACCCACAGCTGGATGAGACATAAGGGTGGACACTCTTGGGGCTGAGAGGTTTGGTGAGGTTGGGTGAGCAAACGCAGACCCTTTAAAGTAATACGGCGTGGTACCCATCGCATGGGTCCCAAATCTCCAGGTTCAAGGGCATCTTCCTACATCGAAAACATGCATGAGAAACCCAGAAGATGGTACACCGTCTGATGGGGAAAGGTTTCTAAAACGCACCTCATTTCTCATCTCCTTGTGCCCGGGTTCGCCATTCCAGCCGCTTTACTAGCAATCTCCCTACTTGGAGCATCAGCACCTTTAACCTCCTGTTCCGTACAGGTTGCAATTTGTCCTGAGGATGAACGGGAAGACGGGGAACCAACGAGAGACTAGCTCTTGGTGTCGGGACAGGCACAGGTCACTCTATTTTCCCATCAGGAAGAAGAATTAACCACAGGCTCAGCCTGCCCCCCGGAACCAGAACAGGGCCTGAAGCCATCCTGCGCTTTTGCGGCCAGCTCCCAAAAAAGCGAGTTGTAAAATGGAGGTTCAGGGCACTGCAATTCACAAACCTGCAGAGTTATAAATGATAACTTTCGTCCACAAATATATTGAGGGAAGGCAAAGAAGAGGATTTGAAATCAAGGCAGAATTGCACGAAACAGATTTCAGGAGGTAGATACGAATCGCCTTTAAAGCACATGAAAAGCGGCAAAACGTTGACAATGATGCCCTTGGCCAAAAAGGGCGTATGCGTTTTTTCCTGAATATATTCAGGAAAAAACGCATACGCCCTTTTTGGCCAACCAAGCAACCTGGAAATGCAAATCAGTGCTACAGAGAAGTCTCGCTTCCCATCGGTCAAAAGGGCCATGCTGAAAAAAGTGTCAAAACCAGAAATGCAGGACAGGCCATGGAGAAATGGGAGCCTTGCTACACTGATGGGCGGGATGTAAATTGCCATCAGCCACTCTGGAGAAGTGTACGGTGTGTCCTGAAACATCTGAAAAACACAGCTTAGAGAGCATAGGGCACTTCCACTCATGGGGGTATAAATTGGGAAAATTAAAAATCAGCAAGACACAAGCACCCCAAAGTTTAGGGCTGCTCTGTTGACAAGGACCTCCACTTCATTCCACCTTAAATATCCCAGGAAAGAGAAAAATGGATAAAGAAGTTGTGGTCCTTATGTACAATGGAATATCACTCAGCCATGAAATCAATGTCATAAGGTTAGTAGCAGCATGATGAGTGGATTTAGGTACGACGATTCTAAGTGAAATAAGTCACACAGAAAAGGACACTTCTCATAAGGTATCACTGATAGATGGAATGTAAAAAGCGTTACACTTGAACTGAATTACAAAACAGAACAGAGTCACACATGCAGAAAACACACTATGGCTTCTTAACGGGAAAGGTGAGGTGGGGTGATACATAAAACAAGGGTATCAAATTAGCTCAGATACCGTTCCATAAACCCAATATGTAGTAGACAAGACCTACTCCTTGCTCAGAGAACTGTACTCAACACGCCCTATTCACCGCACAAGAATATATCTGACTAGTAATAATCTTAAAACCTATGTATTGATATCTCTCTGTTAGTGTGTCAAGTGGGTGTAAAGCGGCATAAACACAGCCGTGAAAAGCAGCTAAACCCCATTATGAAAATAAATTACTTTGAAAAACCCATGAAACAACGACAGTGAAAGAGATAGAAATTCTTACACAATGCGTTCAGGGGCTGTGATGCAAACTGGATTGACCATATCTAGACCCACAGCTGGATGAGACATAAGGGTGGACACTCTTGGGGCTGAGAGGTTTGGTGAGGTTGGGTGAGCAAACGCAGACCCTTTAAAGTAATACGGCGTGGTACCCATCGCATGGGTCCCAAATCTCCAGGTTCAAGGGCATCTTCCTACATCGAAAACATGCATGAGAAACCCAGAAGATGGTACACCGTCTGATGGGGAAAGGTTTCTAAAACGCACCTCATTTCTCATCTCCTTGTGCCCGGGTTCGCCATTCCAGCCGCTTTACTAGCAATCTCCCTACTTGGAGCATCAGCACCTTTAACCTCCTGTTCCGTACAGGTTGCAATTTGTCCTGAGGATGAACGGGAAGACGGGGAACCAACGAGAGACTAGCTCTTGGTGTCGGGACAGGCACAGGTCACTCTATTTTCCCATCAGGAAGAAGAATTAACCACAGGCTCAGCCTGCCCCCCGGAACCAGAACAGGGCCTGAAGCCATCCTGCACTTTTGCGGCCAGCTCCCAAAAAAGCGAGTTGTAAAATGGAGGTTCAGGGCACTGCAATTCACAAACCTGCAGAGTTATAAATGATAACTCTCGTCCACAAATATATTGAGGGAAGGCAAAGAAGAGGATTTGAAATCAAGGCAGAATTTCACGAAACAGATTTCAGGAGGTAGATACGAATCGCCTTTAAAGCACATGAAAAGCGGCAAAACGTTGACAATGATGCCCTTGGCCAAAAAGGGCGTATGCGTTTTTTCCTGAATATATTCAGGAAAAAACGCATACGCCCTTTTTGGCCAACCAAGCAACCTGGAAAGGCAAATCAGCGCTACAGAGAAGTCTCGCTTCCCATCGGTCAAAAGGGCCATGCTGAAAAAAGTGTCAAAACCAGAAATGCAGGACAGGCCATGGAGAAATGGGAGCCTTGCTACACTGATGGGCGGGATGTAAATTGCCAACAGCCACTCTGGAGAAGTGTACGGTGTGTCCTGAAACATCTGAAAAACACAGCTTAGAGAGCATAGGGCACTTCCACTCATGGGGGTATAAATTGGGAAAATGAAAAATCAGCAAGACACAAGCACCCCAAAGTTTAGGGCTGCTCTGTTGACCAGGACCTCCACTTCATTCCACCTTAAATATCCCAGGAAAGAGAAAAATGGATAAAGAAGTTGTGGTCCTTATGTACAATGGAATATCACTCAGCCATGAAATCAATGTCATAATGTTAGTAGCAGCATGATGAGTGGATTTAGATACGACGATTCTAACAGAAATAAGTCACACAGAAAAGGACACTTCTCATAAGGTATCACTTTTAGAGGGAATGTAAAAACCGTTACACTTGAACTGAATTACAAAACAGAACAGAGTCACACATGCAGAAAACAGACTATGGCTGCTTAACGGGAAAGGTGAGGTGGGGTGATACATAAAACAAGGGTATCAAATTAGCTCAGATACCGTTCCATAAACCCAATATGTAGTAGACAAGACCTACTCCTTGCTCAGAGAACTGTACTCAACACGCCGTATTCACCGCACAAGAATATATCTGACTAGTAATAATCTTAAAACCTATGTATTGATATCTCTCTGTTAGTGTGTCAAGTAGGTGTAAAGCGGCATAAACACAGCAGTGAAAAGCAGCTAAACCCCATTATGAAAATAAATTACTTTGAAAAACCCATGAAACAACGACAGTGAAAGAGATAGAAATTCTTACACAATGAGTTCAGGGGCTGTGATGCAACCTGGATTGACCATATCTAGACCCACAGCTGGATGAGACATAAGGGTGGACACTCTTGGGGCTGAGAGGTTTGGTGAGGTTGGGTGAGCAAACGCAGACCCTTTAAAGTAATACGGCGTGGTACCCATCGCATGGGTCCCAAATCTCCAGGTTCAAGGGCATCTTCCTACATCGAAAACATGCATGAGAAACCCAGAAGATGGTACACCGTCTGATGGGGAAAGGTTTCTAAAACGCACCTCATTTCTCATCTCCTTGTGCCCGGGTTCGCCATTCCAGCCGCTTTACTAGCAATCTCCCTACTTGGAGCATCAGCACCTTTAACCTCCTGTTCCGTACAGGTTGCAATTTGTCCTGAGGATGAACGGGAAGACGGGGAACCAACGAGAGACTAGCTCTTGGTGTCGGGACAGGCACAGGTCACTCTATTTTCCCATCAGGAAGAAGAATTAACCACAGGCTCAGCCTGCCCCCCGGAACCAGAACAGGGCCTGAAGCCATCCTGCGCTTTTGCGGCCAGCTCCCAAAAAAGCGAGTTGTAAAATGGAGGTTCAGGGCACTGCAATTCACAAACCTGCAGAGTTATAAATGATAACTTTCGTCCACAAATATATTGAGGGAAGGCAAAGAAGAGGATTTGAAATCAAGGCAGAATTGCACGAAACAGATTTCAGGAGGTAGATACGAATCGCCTTTAAAGCACATGAAAAGCGGCAAAACGTTGACAATGATGCCCTTGGCCAAAAAGGGCGTATGCGTTTTTTCCTGAATATATTCAGGAAAAAACGCATACGCCCTTTTTGGCCAACCAAGCAACCTGGAAATGCAAATCAGTGCTACAGAGAAGTCTCGCTTCCCATCGGTCAAAAGGGCCATGCTGAAAAAAGTGTCAAAACCAGAAATGCAGGACAGGCCATGGAGAAATGGGAGCCTTGCTACACTGATGGGCGGGATGTAAATTGCCATCAGCCACTCTGGAGAAGTGTACGGTGTGTCCTGAAACATCTGAAAAACACAGCTTAGAGAGCATAGGGCACTTCCACTCATGGGGGTATAAATTGGGAAAATTAAAAATCAGCAAGACACAAGCACCCCAAAGTTTAGGGCTGCTCTGTTGACAAGGACCTCCACTTCATTCCACCTTAAATATCCCAGGAAAGAGAAAAATGGATAAAGAAGTTGTGGTCCTTATGTACAATGGAATATCACTCAGCCATGAAATCAATGTCATAAGGTTAGTAGCAGCATGATGAGTGGATTTAGGTACGACGATTCTAAGTGAAATAAGTCACACAGAAAAGGACACTTCTCATAAGGTATCACTGATAGATGGAATGTAAAAAGCGTTACACTTGAACTGAATTACAAAACAGAACAGAGTCACACATGCAGAAAACACACTATGGCTTCTTAACGGGAAAGGTGAGGTGGGGTGATACATAAAACAAGGGTATCAAATTAGCTCAGATACCGTTCCATAAACCCAATATGTAGTAGACAAGACCTACTCCTTGCTCAGAGAACTGTACTCAACACGCCCTATTCACCGCACAAGAATATATCTGACTAGTAATAATCTTAAAACCTATGTATTGATATCTCTCTGTTAGTGTGTCAAGTGGGTGTAAAGCGGCATAAACACAGCCGTGAAAAGCAGCTAAACCCCATTATGAAAATAAATTACTTTGAAAAACCCATGAAACAACGACAGTGAAAGAGATAGAAATTCTTACACAATGAGTTCAGGGGCTGTGATGCAAACTGGATTGACCATATCTAGACCCACAGCTGGATGAGACATAAGGGTGGACACTCTTGGGGCTGAGAGGTTTGGTGAGGTTGGGTGAGCAAACGCAGACCCTTTAAAGTAATACGGCGTGGTACCCATCGCATGGGTCCCAAATCTCCAGGTTCAAGGGCATCTTCCTACATCGAAAACATGCATGAGAAACCCAGAAGATGGTACACCGTCTGATGGGGAAAGGTTTCTAAAACGCACCTCATTTCTCATCTCCTTGTGCCCGGGTTCGCCATTCCAGCCGCTTTACTAGCAATCTCCCTACTTGGAGCATCAGCACCTTTAACCTCCTGTTCCGTACAGGTTGCAATTTGTCCTGAGGATGAACGGGAAGACGGGGAACCAACGAGAGACTAGCTCTTGGTGTCGGGACAGGCACAGGTCACTCTATTTTCCCATCAGGAAGAAGAATTAACCACAGGCTCAGCCTGCCCCCCGGAACCAGAACAGGGCCTGAAGCCATCCTGCGCTTTTGCGGCCAGCTCCCAAAAAAGCGAGTTGTAAAATGGAGGTTCAGGGCACTGCAATTCACAAACCTGCAGAGTTATAAATGATAACTCTCGTCCACAAATATATTGAGGGAAGGCAAAGAAGAGGATTTGAAATCAAGGCAGAATTGCACGAAACAGATTTCAGGAGGTAGATACGAATCGCCTTTAAAGCACATGAAAAGCGGCAAAACGTTGACAATGATGCCCTTGGCCAAAAAGGGCGTATGCGTTTTTTCCTGAATATATTCAGGAAAAAACGCATACGCCCTTTTTGGCCAACCAAGCAACCTGGAAAGGCAAATCAGCGCTACAGAGAAGTCTCGCTTCCCATCGGTCAAAAGGGCCATGCTGAAAAAAGTGTCAAAACCAGAAATGCAGGACAGGCCATGGAGAAATGGGAGCCTTGCTACACTGATGGGCGGGATGTAAATTGCCAACAGCCACTCTGGAGAAGTGTACGGTGTGTCCTGAAACATCTGAAAAACACAGCTTAGAGAGCATAGGGCACTTCCACTCATGGGGGTATAAATTGGGAAAATGAAAAATCAGCAAGACACAAGCACCCCAAAGTTTAGGGCTGCTCTGTTGACAAGGACCTCCACTTCATTCCACCTTAAATATCCAAGGAAAGAGAAAAATGGATAAAGAAGTTGTGGTCCTTATGTACAATGGAATATCACTCAGCCATGAAATCAATGTCATAAGGTTAGTAGCAGCATGATGAGTGGATTTAGGTACGACGATTCTAACAGAAATAAGTCACACAGAAAAGGACACTTCTCATAAGGTATCACTTTTAGAGGGAATGTAAAAACCGTTACACTTGAACTGAATTACAAAACAGAACAGAGTCACACATGCAGAAAACAGACTATGGCTGCTTAACGGAAAAGGTGAGATGGGGTGATACATAAAACAAGGGTATCAAATTAGCTCAGACACCGTTCCATAAACCCAATATGTAGTAGACAAGACCTACTCCTTGCTCAGAGAACTGGACTCAACACGCCCTATTCACCGCACAAGAATATATCTGACTAGTAATAATCTTAAAACCTATGTATTGATATCTCTCTGTTAGTGTGTCAAGTGGGTGTAAAGCGGCATAAACACAGCCGTGAAAAGCAGCTAAACCCCATTATGAAAATAAATTACTTTGAAAAACCCATGAAACAACGACAGTGAAAGAGATAGAAATTCTTACACAATGAGTTCAGGGGCTGTGATGCAACCTGGATTGACCATATCTAGACCCACAGCTGGATGAGACATAAGGGTGGACACTCTTGGGGCTGAGAGGTTTGGTGAGGTTGGGTGAGCAAACGCAGACCCTTTAAAGTAATACTGCGTGGTACCCATCGCATGGGTCCCAAATCTCCAGGTTCAAGGGCATCTTCCTACATCGAAAACATGCATGAGAAACCCAGAAGATGGTACACCGTGTGATGGGGAAAGGTTTCTAAAACGCACCTCATTTCTCATCTCCTTGTGCCCGGGTTCGCCATTCCAGCCGCTTTACTAGCAATCTCCCTACTTGGAGCATCAGCACCTTTAACCTCCTGTTCCGTACAGGTTGCAATTTGTCCTGAGGATGAACGGGAAGACGGGGAACCAACGAGAGACTAGCTCTTGGTGTCGGGACAGGCACAGGTCACTGTATTTTCCCATCAGGAAGAAGAATTAACCACAGGCTCAGCCTGCCCCCCGGAACCAGAACAGGGCCTGAAGCCATCCAGCGCTTTTGCGGCCAGCTCCCAAAAAAGCGAGTTGTAAAATGGAGGTTCAGGGCACTGCAATTCACAAACCTGCAGAGTTATAAATGATAACTCTCGTCCACAAATATATTGAGGGAAGGCAAAGAAGAGGATTTGAAATCAAGGCAGAATTGCACGAAACAGATTTCAGGAGGTAGATACGAATCGCCTTTAAAGCACACGAAAAGCGGCAAAACGTTGACAATGATGCCCTTGGCCAAAAAGGGCGTATGCGTTTTTTCCTGAATATATTCAGGAAAAAACGCATACGCCCTTTTTGGCCAACCAAGCAACCTGGAAAGGCAAATCAGCGCTACAGAGAAGTCTCGCTTCCCATCGGTCAAAAGGGCCATGCTGAAAAAAGTGTCAAAACCAGAAATGCAGGACAGGCCATGGAGAAATGGGAGCCTTGCTACACTGATGGGCGGGATGTAAATTGCCAACAGCCACTCTGGAGAAGTGTACGGTGTGTCCTGAAACATCTGAAAAACACATCTTAGAGAGCATAGGGCACTTCCACTCATGGGGGTATAAATTGGGAAAATTAAAAATCAGCAAGACACAAGCACCCCAAAGTTGAGGGCTGCTCTGTTGACAAGGACCTCCACTTCATTCCACCTTAAATATCCCAGGAAAGAGAAAAATGGATAAAGAAGTTGTGGTCCTTATGTACAATGGAATATCACTCAGCCATGAAATCAATGTCATAAGGTTAGTAGCAGCATGATGAGTGGATTTAGGTACGACGATTCTAAGTGAAATAAGTCACACAGAAAAGGACACTTCTCTTAAGGTATCACTGATAGAGGGAATGTAAAAACCGTTACACTTGAACTGAATTACAAAACAGAACAGAGTCACACATGCAGAAAACAGACTATGGCTGCTTAACGGGAAAGGTAAGGTGGGGTGATACATAAAACAAGCGTTTCAAATTAGCTCAGCTACCGTTCCATAAACCCAATATGTAATAGACAAGACCTACTCCTTGCTCAGAGAACTGTACTCAACACTCCCTATTCAATGCACAAGAATATATCTGACTAGTAATAATCTTAAAACCTATGTATTGATATCTCTCTGTTAGTGTGTCAAGTGGGTGTAAAGCGGCATAAACACAGCCGTGAAAAGCAGCTAAACCCCATTATGAAAATAAATTACTTTGAAAAACCCATGAAACAACGACAGTGAAAGAGATAGAAATTCTTACACAATGAGTTCAGGGGCTGTGATGCAACCTGGATTGACCATATCTAGACCCACAGCTGGATGAGACATAAGGGTGGACACTCTTGGGGCTGAGAGGTTTGGTGAGGTTGGGTGAGCAAACGCAGACCCTTTAAAGTAATACGGCGTGGTACCCATCGCATGGGTCCCAAATCTCCAGGTTCAAGGGCATCTTCCTACATCGAAAACATGCATGAGAAACCCAGAAGATGGTACACCGTGTGATGGGGAAAGGTTTCTAAAACGCACCTCATTTCTCATCTCCTTGTGCCCGGGTTCGCCATTCCAGCCACTTTACTAGCAATCTCCCTACTTGGAGCATCAGCACCTTTAACCTCCTGTTCCGTACAGGTTGCAATTTGTCCTGAGGATGAACGGGAAGACGGGGAACCAACGAGAGACTAGCTCTTGGTGTTGGGACAGGCACAGGTCACTCTATTTTCCCATCAGGAAGAAGAATTAACCACAGGCTCAGCCTGCCCCCCGGAACCAGAACAGGGCCTGTAGCCATCCTGCGCTTTTGCGGCCAGCTCCCAAAAAAGCGAGTTGTAAAATGGAGGTTCAGGGCACTGCAATTCACAAACCTGCAGAGTTATAAATGATAACTCTCGTTCACAAATATATTGAGGGAAGGCAAAGAAGAGGATTTGAAATCAAGGCAGAATTGCAGGAAACAGATTTCAGGAGGTAGATTCGAATCGCCTTTAAAACACATGAAAAGCGGTAAAATGTTGACAATGATGCCCTTGGCCAAAAAGGGTGTATGCGTTTTTTCCTGAATATATTCAGGAAAAAACGCATACGCCCTTTTTGGCCAACCAAGCAACCTGGAAAGGCAAATCAGCGCTACAAAGAAGTCTCGCTTCCCATCGGTCAAAAGGGCCATGCTGAAAAAAGTGTCAAAACCAGAAATGCAGGACAGGCCATGGAGAAATGAGAGCCTTGCTACACTGATGGGCGGGATGTAAATTGCCAACAGCCACTCTGGAGAAGTGTACGGTGTGTCCTGAAACATCTGAAAAACACAGCTTAGAGAGCATAGGGCACTTCCACTCATGGGGGTATAAATTGGGAAAATGAAACATCAGCAAGACACAAGCACCCCAAAGTTGAGGGCTGCTCTGTTGACAAGGACCTCCACTTCATTCCACCTTAAATATCCAAGGAAAGAGAAAAATGGATAAAGAAGTTGTGGTCCTTATGTACAATGGAATATCACTCAGCCATGAAATCAATGTCATAAGGTTAGTAGCAGCATGATGAGTGGATTTAGGTACGACGATTCTAAGTGAAATAAGTCACACAGAAAAGGACACTTCTCATAAGGTATCACTGATAGATGGAATGTAAAAAGCGTTACACTTGAACTGAATTACAAAACAGAACAGAGTCACACATGCAGAAAACACACTATGGCTGCTTAACGGGAAAGGTGAGGTGGGGTGATACATGAAACAAGGGTATCAAATTAGCTCAGATACCGTTCCATAAACCCAATATGTAGTAGACAAGACCTACTCCTTGCTCAGAGAACTGTACTCAACACGCCCTATTCACCGCACAAGAATATATCTGACTAGTAATAATCTTAAAACCTATGTATTGAAATCTCTCTCTGTTAGTGTGTCAAGTGGGTGTAAAGCGGCATAAACACAGCAGTGAAAAGCAGCTAAACCCCATTATGAAAATAAATTACTTTGAAAAACCCATGAAACAACGACAGTGAAAGAGAGAGAAATTCTTACACAATGCGTTCAGGGGCTGTGATGCAACCTGGATTGACCATATCTAGACCCACAGCTGGATGAGACATAAGGGTGGACACTCTTGGGGCTGAGAGGTTTGGTGAGGTTGGGTGAGCAAACGCAGACCCTTTAAAGTAATACTGCGTGGTACCCATCGCATGGGTCCCAAATCTCCAGGTTCAAGGGCATCTTCCTACATCAAAAACATGCATGAGAAACCCAGAAGATGGTACACCGTGTGATGGGGAAAGGTTTCTAAAACGCACCTAATTTCTCATCTCCTTGTGCCCGGGTTCGCCATTCCAGCCGCTTTACTAGCAATCTCCCTACTTGGAGCATCAGCACCTTTAACCTCCTGTTCCGTACAGGTTGCAATTTGTCCTGAGGATGAACGGGAAGACGGGGAACCAACGAGAGACTAGCTCTTGGTGTCGGGACAGGCACAGGTCACTCTATTTTCCCATCAGGAAGAAGAATTAACCACAGGCTCAGCCTGCCCCCCGGAACCAGAACAGGGCCTGAAGCCATCCTGCGCTTTTGCGGCCAGCTCCCAAAAAAGCGAGTTGTAAAATGGAGGTTCAGGGCACTGCAATTCACAAACCTGCAGAGTTATAAATGATAACTCTCGTCCACAAATATATTGAGGGAAGGCAAAGAAGAGGATTTGAAATCAAGGCAGAATTGCACGAAACAGATTTCAGGAGGTAGATACGAATCGCCTTTAAAGCACATGAAAAGCAGCAAAACGTTGACAATGATGCCCTTGGCCAAAAAGGGCGTATGCGTTTTTTCCTGAATATATTCAGGAAAAAACGCATACGCCCTTTTTGGCCAACCAAGCAACCTGGAAAGGCAAATCAGCGCTACAGAGAAGTCTCGCTTCCCATCGGTCAAAAGGGCCATGCTGAAAAAAGTGTCAAAACCAGAAATGCAGGACAGGCCATGGAGAAATGGGAGCCTTGCTACACTGGTGGGCGGGATGTAAATTGCCATCAGCCACTCTGGAGAAGTGTACGGTGTGTCCTGAAACATCTGAAAAACACAGCTTAGAGAGCATAGGGCACTTCCACTCATGGGGGTATAAATTGGGAAAATGAAACATCAGCAAGACACAAGCACCCCAAAGTTGAGGGCTGCTCTGTTGACAAGGACCTCCACTTCATTCCACCTTAAATATCCAAGGAAAGAGAAAAATGGATAAAGAAGTTGTGGTCCTTATGTACAATGGAATATCACTCAGCCATGAAATCAATGTCATAATGTTAGTAGCAGCATGATGAGTGGATTTAGATACGACGATTCTAACAGAAATAAGTCACACAGAAAAGGACACTTCTCATAAGGTATCACTTTTAGAGGGAATGTAAAAACCGTTACACTTGAACTGAATTACAAAACAGAACAGAGTCACACATGCAGAAAACAGACTATGGCTGCTTAACGGGAAAGGTGAGGTGGGGTGATACATAAAACAAGGGTATCAAATTAGCTCAGATACCGTTCCATAAACCCAATATGTAGTAGACAAGACCTACTCCTTGCTCAGAGAACTGGACTCAACACGCCCTATTCACCGCACAAGAATATATCTGACTAGTAATAATCTTAAAACCTATGTATTGATATCTCTCTGTTAGTGTGTCAAGTGGGTGTAAAGCGGCATAAACACAGCCGTGAAAAGCAGCTAAACCCCATTATGAAACTAAATTACTTTGAAAAACCCATGAAACAACGACAGTGAAAGAGATAGAAATTCTTACACAATGAGTTCAGGGGCTGTGATGCAACCTGGATTGACCATATCTAGACCCACAGCTGGATGAGACATAAGGGTGGACACTCTTGGGGCTGAGAGGTTTGGTGAGGTTGGGTGAGCAAACGCAGACCCTTTAAAGTAATACGGCGTGGTACCCATCGCATGGGTCCCAAATCTCCAGGTTCAAGGGCATCTTCCTACATCGAAAACATGCATGAGAAACCCAGAAGATGGTACACCGTCTGATGGGGAAAGGTTTCTAAAACGCACCTCATTTCTCATCTCCTTGTGCCCGGGTTCGCCATTCCAGCCGCTTTACTAGCAATCTCCCTACTTGGAGCATCAGCACCTTTAACCTCCTGTTCCGTACAGGTTGCAATTTGTCCTGAGGATGAACGGGAAGACGGGGAACCAACGAGAGACTAGCTCTTGGTGTCGGGACAGGCACAGGTCACTCTATTTTCCCATCAGGAAGAAGAATTAACCACAGGCTCAGCCTGCCCCCCGGAACCAGAACAGGGCCTGAAGCCATCCTGCGCTTTTGCGGCCAGCTCCCAAAAAAGCGAGTTGTAAAATGGAGGTTCAGGGCACTGCAATTCACAAACCTGCAGAGTTATAAATGATAACTTTCGTCCACAAATATATTGAGGGAAGGCAAAGAAGAGGATTTGAAATCAAGGCAGAATTGCACGAAACAGATTTCAGGAGGTAGATACGAATCGCCTTTAAAGCACATGAAAAGCGGCAAAACGTTGACAATGATGCCCTTGGCCAAAAAGGGCGTATGCATTTTTTCCTGAATATATTCAGGAAAAAACGCATACGCCCTTTTTGGCCAACCAAGCAACCTGGAAAGGCAAATCAGTGCTACAGAGAAGTCTCGCTTCCCATCGGTCAAAAGGGCCATGCTGAAAAAAGTGTCAAAACCAGAAATGCAGTACAGGCCATGGAGAAATGGGAGCCTTGCTACACTGATGGGCGGGATGTAAATTGCCAACAGCCACTCTGGAGAAGTGTACGGTGTGTCCTGAAACATCTGAAAAACACAGCTTAGAGAGCATAGGGCACTTCCACTCATGGGGGTATAAATTGGAAAAATGAAAAATCAGCAAGACACAAGCACCCCAAAGTTGAGGGCTGCTCTGTTGACAAGGACCTCCACTTCATTCCACCTTCAATATCCCAGGAAAGAGAAAAATGGATAAAGAAGTTGTGGTCCTTATGTACAATGGAATATCACTCAGCCATGAAATCAATGTCATAAGGTTAGTAGCAGCATGATGAGTGGATTTAGGTACGACGATTCTAAGTGAAATAAGTCACACAGAAAAGGACACTTCTCATAAGGTATCACTTATAGAGGGAATGTAAAAACCGTTACACTTGAACTGAATTACAAAACAGAACAGAGTCACACATGCAGAAAACACACTATGGCTGCTTAACGGGAAAGGTGAGGTGGGGTGATACATGAAACAAGGGTATCAAATTAGCTCAGATACCGTTCCATAAACCCAATATGTAATAGACAAGACCTACTCCTTGCTCAGAGAACTGGACTCAACACGCCCTATTCACCGCACAAGAATATATCTGACTAGTAATAATCTTAAAACCTATGTATTGATATCTCTCTGTTAGTGTGTCAAGTGGGTGTAAAGCGACATAAACACAGCAGTGAAAAGCAGCTAAACCCCATTATGAAAAAAAATTACTTTGAAAAACCCATGAAACAACGACAGTGAAAGAGAGAGAAATTCTTACACAATGCGTTCAGGGGCTGTGATGCAACCTGGATTGACCATATCTAGACCCACAGCTGAATGAGACATAAGGGTGGACACTCTTGGGGCTGAGAGGTTTGGTGAGGTTGGGTGAGCAAACGCAGACCCTTTAAAGTAATACTGCGTGGTACCCATCGCATGGGTCCCAAATCTCCAGGTTCAAGGGCATCTTCCTACATCGAAAACATGCATGAGAAACCCAGAAGATGGTACACCGTGTGATGGGGAAAGGTTTCTAAAACGCACCTAATTTCTCATCTCCTTGTGCCCGGGTTCGCCTTTCCAGCCGCTTTACTAGCAATCTCCCTACTTGGAGCATCAGCACCTTTAACCTCCTGTTCCGTACAGGTTGCAATTTGTCCTGAGGATGAACGGGAAGACGGGGAACCAACGAGAGACTAGCTCTTGGTGTCGGGACAGGCACAGGTCACTCTATTTTCTCATCAGGAAGAAGAAATAACCACAGGCTCAGCCTGCCCCCCGGAACCAGAACAGGGCCTGAAGCCATCCTGCGCTTTTGCGGCCAGCTCCCAAAAAAGCGAGTTGTAAAATGGAGGTTCAGGGCACTGCAATTCACAAACCTGCAGAGTTATAAATGATAACTCTCGTCCACAAATATATTGAGGGAAGGCAAAGAAGAGGATTTGAAATCAAGGCAGAATTGCACGAAACAGATTTCAGGAGGTAGATACGAATCGCCTTTAAAGCACATGAAAAGCGGCAAAACGTTGACAATGATGCCCTTGGCCAAAAAGGGCGTATGCGTTTTTTCCTGAATATATTCAGGAAAAAACGCATACGCCCTTTTTGGCCAACCAAGCAACCTGGAAAGGCAAATCAGCGCTACAGAGAAGTCTCGCTTCCCATCGGTCAAAAGGGCCATGCTGAAAAAAGTGTCAAAACCAGAAATGCAGGACAGGCCATGGAGAAATGGGAGCCTTGCTACACTGATGGGCGGGATGTAAATTGCCAACAGCCACTCTGGAGAAGTGTACGGTGTGTCCTGAAACATCTGAAAAACACAGCTTAGAGAGCATAGGGCACTTCCACTCATGGGGGTATAAATTGGGAAAATTAAAAATCAGCAAGACACAAGCACCCCAAAGTTTAGGGCTGCTCTGTTGACAAGGACCTCCACTTCATTCCACCTTAAATATCCCAGGAAAGAGAAAAATAGATAAAGAAGTTGTGGTCCTTATGTACAATGGAATATCACTCAGCCATGAAATCAATGTCATAAGGTTAGTAGCAGCATGATGAGTGGATTTAGGTACGACGATTCTAAGTGAAATAAGTCACACAGAAAAGGACACTTCTCATAAGGTATCACTGATAGATGGAATGTAAAAAGCGTTACACTTGAACTGAATTACAAAACAGAACAGAGTCACACATGCAGAAAACACACTATGGCTGCTTAACGGGAAAGGTGAGGTGGGGTGATACATGAAACAAGGGTATCAAATTAGCTCAGATACCGTTCCATAAACCCAATATGTAGTAGACAAGACCTACTCCTTGCTCAGAGAACTGTACTCAACACGCCCTATTCACTGCACAAGAATATATCTGACTAGTAATAATCTTAAAACCTATGTATTGAAATCTCTCTCTGTTAGTGTGTCAAGTGGGTGTAAAGCGGCATAAACACAGCAGTGAAAAGCAGCTAAACCCCATTATGAAAATAAATTACTTTGAAAAACCCATGAAACAACGACAGTGAAAGAGAGAGAAATTCTTACACAATGCGTTCAGGGGCTGTGATGCAACCTGGATTGACCATATCTAGACCCACAGCTGGATGAGACATAAGGGTGGACACTCTTGGGGCTGAGAGGTTTGGTGAGGTTGGGTGAGCAAACGCAGACCCTTTAAAGTAATACTGCGTGGTACCCATCGCATGGGTCCCAAATCTCCAGGTTCAAGGGCATCTTCCTACATCAAAAACATGCATGAGAAACCCAGAAGATGGTACACCGTGTGATGGGGAAAGGTTTCTAAAACGCACCTAATTTCTCATCTCCTTGTGCCCGGGTTCGCCATTCCAGCCGCTTTACTAGCAATCTCCCTACTTGGAGCATCAGCACCTTTAACCTCCTGTTCCGTACAGGTTGCAATTTGTCCTGAGGATGAACGGGAAGACGGGGAACCAACGAGAGACTAGCTCTTGGTGTCGGGACAGGCACAGGTCACTCTATTTTCCCATCAGGAAGAAGAATTAACCACAGGCTCAGCCTGCCCCCCGGAACCAGAACAGGGCCTGAAGCCATCCTGCGCTTTTGCGGCCAGCTCCCAAAAAAGCGAGTTGTAAAATGGAGGTTCAGGGCACTGCAATTCCCAAACCTGCAGAGTTATAAATGATAACTCTCGTCCACAAATATATTGAGGGAAGGCAAAGAAGAGGATTTGAAATCAAGGCAGAATTGCACGAAACAGATTTCAGGAGGTAGATACGAATCGCCTTTAAAGCACATGAAAAGCGGCAAAACGTTGACAATGATGCCCTTGGCCAAAAAGGGCGTATGCGTTTTTTCCTGAATATATTCAGGAAAAAACGCATACGCCCTTTTTGGCCAACCAAGCAACCTGGAAAGGCAAATCAGCGCTACAGAGAAGTCTCGCTTCCCATCGGTCAAAAGGGCCATGCTGAAAAAAGTGTCAAAACCAGAAATGCAGGACAGGCCATGGAGAAATGGGAGCCTTGCTACACTGATGGGCGGGATGTAAATTGCCAACAGCCACTCTGGAGAAGTGTACGGTGTGTCCTGAAACATCTGAAAAACACAGCTTAGAGAGCATAGGGCACTTCCACTCATGGGGGTATAAATTGGGAAAATTAAAAATCAGCAAGACACAAGCACCCCAAAGTTTAGGGCTGCTCTGTTGACCAGGACCTCCACTTCATTCCACCTTAAATATCCCAGGAAAGAGAAAAATGGATAAAGAAGTTGTGGTCCTTATGTACAATGGAATATCACTCAGCCATGAAATCAATGTCATAATGTTAGTAGCAGCATGATGAGTGGATTTAGATACGACGATTCTAACAGAAATAAGTCACACAGAAAAGGACACTTCTCATAAGGTATCACTTTTAGAGGGAATGTAAAAACCGTTACACTTGAACTGAATTACAAAACAGAACAGAGTCACACATGCAGAAAACAGACTATGGCTGCTTAACGGGAAAGGTGAGGTGGGGTGATACATAAAACAAGGGTATCAAATTAGCTCAGATACCGTTCCATAAACCCAATATGTAATAGACAAGACCTACTCCTTGCTCAGAGAACTGGACTCAACACGCCCTATTCACCGCACAAGAATATATCTGACTAGTAATAATCTTAAAACCTATGTATTGATATCTCTCTGTTAGTGTGTCAAGTGGGTGTAAAGCGGCATAAACACAGCAGTGAAAAGCAGCTAAACCCCATTATGAAAATAAATTACTTTGAAAAACCCATGAAACAACGACAGTGAAAGAGATAGAAATTCTTACACAATGAGTTCAGGGGCTGTGATGCAACCTGGATTGACCATATCTAGACCCACAGCTGGATGAGACATAAGGGTGGACACTCTTGGGGCTGAGAGGTTTGGTGAGGTTGGGTGAGCAAACGCAGACCCTTTAAAGTAATACGGCGTGGTACCCATCGCATGGGTCCCAAATCTCCAGGTTCAAGGGCATCTTCCTACATCGAAAACATGCATGAGAAACCCAGAAGATGGTACACCGTGTGATGGGGAAAGGTTTCTAAAACGCACCTCATTTCTCATCTCCTTGTGCCCGGGTTCGCCATTCCAGCCGCTTTACTAGCAATCTCCCTACTTGGAGCATCAGCACCTTTAACCTCCTGTTCCGTACAGGTTGCAATTTGTCCTGAGGATGAACGGGAAGACGGGGAACCAACGAGAGACTAGCTCTTGGTGTCGGGACAGGCACAGGTCACTCTATTTTCCCATCAGGAAGAAGAATTAACCACAGGCTCAGCCTGCCCCCCGGAACCAGAACAGGGCCTGAAGCCATCCTGCGCTTTTGCGGCCAGCTCCCAAAAAAGCGAGTTGTAAAATGGAGGTTCAGGGCACTGCAATTCACAAACCTGCAGAGTTATAAATGATAACTTTCGTCCACAAATATATTGAGGGAAGGCAAAGAAGAGGATTTGAAATCAAGGCAGAATTGCACGAAACAGATTTCAGGAGGTAGATACGAATCGCCTTTAAAGCACATGAAAAGCGGCAAAACGTTGACAATGATGCCCTTGGCCAAAAAGGGCGTATGCGTTTTTTCCTGAATATATTCAGGAAAAAACGCATACGCCCTTTTTGGCCAACCAAGCAACCTGGAAATGCAAATCAGTGCTACAGAGAAGTCTCGCTTCCCATCGGTCAAAAGGGCCATGCTGAAAAAAGTGTCAAAACCAGAAATGCAGGACAGGCCATGGAGAAATGGGAGCCTTGCTACACTGATGGGCGGGATGTAAATTGCCAACAGCCACTCTGGAGAAGTGTACGGTGTGTCCTGAAACATCTGAAAAACACAGCTTAGAGAGCATAGGGCACTTCCACTCATGGGGATATAAATTGGGAAAATTAAAAATCAGCAAGACACAAGCACCCCAAAGTTTAGGGCTGCTCTGTTGACAAGGACCTCCACTTCATTCCACCTTAAATATCCAAGGAAAGAGAAAAATGGATAAAGAAGTTGTGGTCCTTATGTACAATGGAATATCACTCAGCCATGAAATCAATGTCATAAGGTTAGTAGCAGCATGATGAGTGGATTTAGGTACGACGATTCTAAGTGAAATAAGTCACACAGAAAAGGACACTTCTCATAAGGTATCACTGATAGATGGAATGTAAAAAGCGTTACACTTGAACTGAATTACAAAACAGAACAGAGTCACACATGCAGAAAACACACTATGGCTTCTTAACGGGAAAGGTGAGGTGGGGTGATACATAAAACAAGGGTATCAAATTAGCTCAGATACCGTTCCATAAACCCAATATGTAGTAGACAAGACCTACTACTTGCTCAGAGAACTGTACTCAACACGCCCTTTTCACCGCACAAGAATATATCTGACTAGTAATAATCTTAAAACCTATGTATTGATATCTCTCTGTTAGTGTGTCAAGTGGGTGTAAAGCGGCATAAACACAGCCGTGAAAAGCAGCTAAACCCCATTATGAAAATAAATTACTTTGAAAAACCCATGAAACAACGACAGTGAAAGAGATAGAAATTCTTACACAATGAGTTCAGGGGCTGTGATGCAACCTGGATTGACCATATCTAGACCCACAGCTGGATGAGACATAAGGGTGGACACTCTTGGGGCTGAGAGGTTTGGTGAGGTTGGGTGAGCAAACGCAGACCCTTTAAAGTAATACGGCGTGGTACCCATCGCATGGGTCCCAAATCTCCAGGTTCAAGGGCATCTTCCTACATCGAAAACATGCATGAGAAACCCAGAAGATGGTACACCGTCTGATGGGGAAAGGTTTCTAAAACGCACCTCATTTCTCATCTCCTTGTGCCCGGGTTCGCCATTCCAGCCGCTTTACTAGCAATCTCCCTACTTGGAGCATCAGCACCTTTAACCTCCTGTTCCGTACAGGTTGCAATTTGTCCTGAGGATGAACGGGAAGACGGGGAACCAACGAGAGACTAGCTCTTGGTGTCGGGACAGGCACAGGTCACTCTATTTTCCCATCAGGAAGAAGAATTAACCACAGGCTCAGCCTGCCCCCCGGAACCAGAACAGGGCCTGAAGCCATCCTGCGCTTTTGCGGCCAGCTCCCAAAAAAGCGAGTTGTAAAATGGAGGTTCAGGGCACTGCAATTCACAAACCTGCAGAGTTATAAATGATAACTCTCGTCCACAAATATATTGAGGGAAGGCAAAGAAGAGGATTTGAAATCAAGGCAGAATTGCACGAAACAGATTTCAGGAGGTAGATACGAATCGCCTTTAAAGCACATGAAAAGCGGCAAAACGTTGACAATGATGCCCTTGGCCAAAAAGGGCATATGCGTTTTTTCCTGAATATATTCAGGAAAAAACGCATACGCCCTTTTTGGCCAACCAAGCAACCTGGAAAGGCAAATCAGCGCTACAGAGAAGTCTCGCTTCCCATCGGTCAAAAGGGCCATGCTGAAAAAAGTGTCAAAACCAGAAATGCAGGACAGGCCATGGAGAAATGGGAGCCTTGCTACACTGATGGGCGGGATGTAAATTGCCAACAGCCACTCTGGAGAAGTGTACGGTGTGTCCTGAAACATCTGAAAAACACAGCTTAGAGAGCATAGGGCACTTCCACTCATGGGGGTATAAATTGGGAAAATGAAAAATCAGCAAGACACAAGCACCCCAAAGTTTAGGGCTGCTCTGTTGACAAGGACCTCCACTTCATTCCACCTTAAATATCCAAGGAAAGAGAAAAATGGATAAAGAAGTTGTGGTCCTTATGTACAATGGAATATCACTCAGCCATGAAATCAATGTCATAAGGTTAGTAGCAGCATGATGAGTGGATTTAGGTACGACGATTCTAAGTGAAATAAGTCACACAGAAAAGGACACTTCTCATAAGGTATCACTTTTAGAGGGAATGTAAAAACCGTTACACTTGAACTGAATTACAAAACAGAACAGAGTCACACATGCAGAAAACAGACTATGGCTGCTTAACGGAAAAGGTGAGATGGGGTGATACATAAAACAAGGGTATCAAATTAGCTCAGACACCGTTCCATAAACCCAATATGTAGTAGACAAGACCTACTCCTTGCTCAGAGAACTGGACTCAACACGCCCTATTCACCGCACAAGAATATATCTGACTAGTAATAATCTTAAAACCTATGTATTGATATCTCTCTGTTAGTGTGTCAAGTGGGTGTAAAGCGGCATAAACACAGCCGTGAAAAGCAGCTAAACCCCATTATGAAACTAAATTACTTTGAAAAACCCATGAAACAACGACAGTGAAAGAGATAGAAATTCTTACACAATGAGTTCAGGGGCTGTGATGCAACCTGGATTGACCATATCTAGACCCACAGCTGGATGAGACATAAGGGTGGACACTCTTGGGGCTGAGAGGTTTGGTGAGGTTGGGTGAGCAAACGCAGACCCTTTAAAGTAATACGGCGTGGTACCCATCGCATGGGTCCCAAATCTCCAGGTTCAAGGGCATCTTCCTACATCGAAAACATGCATGAGAAACCCAGAAGATGGTACACCGTCTGATGGGGAAAGGTTTCTAAAACGCACCTCATTTCTCATCTCCTTGTGCCCGGGTTCGCCATTCCAGCCGCTTTACTAGAAATCTCCCTACTTGGAGCATCAGCACCTTTAACCTCCTGTTCCGTACAGGTTGCAATTTGTCCTGAGGATGAACGGGAAGACGGGGAACCAACGAGAGACTAGCTCTTGGTGTCGGGACAGGCACAGGTCACTCTATTTTCCCATCAGGAAGAAGAATTAACCACAGGCTCAGCCTGCCCCCCGGAACCAGAACAGGGCCTGAAGCCATCCTGCGCTTTTGCGGCCAGCTCCCAAAAAAGCGAGTTGTAAAATGGAGGTTCAGGGCACTGCAATTCACAAACCTGCAGAGTTATAAATGATAACTTTCGTCCACAAATATATTGAGGGAAGGCAAAGAAGAGGATTTGAAATCAAGGCAGAATTGCACGAAACAGATTTCAGGAGGTAGATACGAATCGCCTTTAAAGCACATGAAAAGCGGCAAAACGTTGACAATGATGCCCTTGGCCAAAAAGGGCGTATGCATTTTTTCCTGAATATATTCAGGAAAAAACGCATACGCCCTTTTTGGCCAACCAAGCAACCTGGAAAGGCAAATCAGTGCTACAGAGAAGTCTCGCTTCCCATCGGTCAAAAGGGCCATGCTGAAAAAAGTGTCAAAACCAGAAATGCAGTACAGGCCATGGAGAAATGGGAGCCTTGCTACACTGATGGGCGGGATGTAAATTGCCAACAGCCACTCTGGAGAAGTGTACGGTGTGTCCTGAAACATCTGAAAAACACAGCTTAGAGAGCATAGGGCACTTCCACTCATGGGGGTATAAATTGGAAAAATGAAAAATCAGCAAGACACAAGCACCCCAAAGTTGAGGGCTGCTCTGTTGACAAGGACCTCCACTTCATTCCACCTTCAATATCCCAGGAAAGAGAAAAATGGATAAAGAAGTTGTGGTCCTTATGTACAATGGAATATCACTCAGCCATGAAATCAATGTCATAAGGTTAGTAGCAGCATGATGAGTGGATTTAGGTACGACGATTCTAAGTGAAATAAGTCACACAGAAAAGGACACTTCTCATAAGGTATCACTTATAGAGGGAATGTAAAAACCGTTACACTTGAACTGAATTACAAAACAGAACAGAGTCACACATGCAGAAAACACACTATGGCTGCTTAACGGGAAAGGTGAGGTGGGGTGATACATGAAACAAGGGTATCAAATTAGCTCAGATACCGTTCCATAAACCCAATATGTAATAGACAAGACCTACTCCTTGCTCAGAGAACTGGACTCAACACGCCCTATTCACCGCACAAGAATATATCTGACTAGTAATAATCTTAAAACCTATGTATTGATATCTCTCTGTTAGTGTGTCAAGTGGGTGTAAAGCGACATAAACACAGCAGTGAAAAGCAGCTAAACCCCATTATGAAAAAAAATTACTTTGAAAAACCCATGAAACAACGACAGTGAAAGAGAGAGAAATTCTTACACAATGCGTTCAGGGGCTGTGATGCAACCTGGATTGACCATATCTAGACCCACAGCTGAATGAGACATAAGGGTGGACACTCTTGGGGCTGAGAGGTTTGGTGAGGTTGGGTGAGCAAACGCAGACCCTTTAAAGTAATACTGCGTGGTACCCATCGCATGGGTCCCAAATCTCCAGGTTCAAGGGCATCTTCCTACATCGAAAACATGCATGAGAAACCCAGAAGATGGTACACCGTGTGATGGGGAAAGGTTTCTAAAACGCACCTAATTTCTCATCTCCTTGTGCCCGGGTTCGCCTTTCCAGCCGCTTTACTAGCAATCTCCCTACTTGGAGCATCAGCACCTTTAACCTCCTGTTCCGTACAGGTTGCAATTTGTCCTGAGGATGAACGGGAAGACGGGGAACCAACGAGAGACTAGCTCTTGGTGTCGGGACAGGCACAGGTCACTCTATTTTCTCATCAGGAAGAAGAAATAACCACAGGCTCAGCCTGCCCCCCGGAACCAGAACAGGGCCTGAAGCCATCCTGCGCTTTTGCGGCCAGCTCCCAAAAAAGCGAGTTGTAAAATGGAGGTTCAGGGCACTGCAATTCACAAACCTGCAGAGTTATAAATGATAACTCTCGTCCACAAATATATTGAGGGAAGGCAAAGAAGAGGATTTGAAATCAAGGCAGAATTGCACGAAACAGATTTCAGGAGGTAGATACGAATCGCCTTTAAAGCACATGAAAAGCGGCAAAACGTTGACAATGATGCCCTTGGCCAAAAAGGGCGTATGCGTTTTTTCCTGAATATATTCAGGAAAAAACGCATACGCCCTTTTTGGCCAACCAAGCAACCTGGAAAGGCAAATCAGCGCTACAGAGAAGTCTCGCTTCCCATCGGTCAAAAGGGCCATGCTGAAAAAAGTGTCAAAACCAGAAATGCAGGACAGGCCATGGAGAAATGGGAGCCTTGCTACACTGATGGGCGGGATGTAAATTGCCAACAGCCACTCTGGAGAAGTGTACGGTGTGTCCTGAAACATCTGAAAAACACAGCTTAGAGAGCATAGGGCACTTCCACTCATGGGGGTATAAATTGGGAAAATTAAAAATCAGCAAGACACAAGCACCCCAAAGTTTAGGGCTGCTCTGTTGACAAGGACCTCCACTTCATTCCACCTTAAATATCCCAGGAAAGAGAAAAATAGATAAAGAAGTTGTGGTCCTTATGTACAATGGAATATCACTCAGCCATGAAATCAATGTCATAAGGTTAGTAGCAGCATGATGAGTGGATTTAGGTACGACGATTCTAAGTGAAATAAGTCACACAGAAAAGGACACTTCTCATAAGGTATCACTGATAGATGGAATGTAAAAAGCGTTACACTTGAACTGAATTACAAAACAGAACAGAGTCACACATGCAGAAAACACACTATGGCTGCTTAACGGGAAAGGTGAGGTGGGGTGATACATGAAACAAGGGTATCAAATTAGCTCAGATACCGTTCCATAAACCCAATATGTAGTAGACAAGACCTACTCCTTGCTCAGAGAACTGTACTCAACACGCCCTATTCACTGCACAAGAATATATCTGACTAGTAATAATCTTAAAACCTATGTATTGAAATCTCTCTCTGTTAGTGTGTCAAGTGGGTGTAAAGCGGCATAAACACAGCAGTGAAAAGCAGCTAAACCCCATTATGAAAATAAATTACTTTGAAAAACCCATGAAACAACGACAGTGAAAGAGAGAGAAATTCTTACACAATGCGTTCAGGGGCTGTGATGCAACCTGGATTGACCATATCTAGACCCACAGCTGGATGAGACATAAGGGTGGACACTCTTGGGGCTGAGAGGTTTGGTGAGGTTGGGTGAGCAAACGCAGACCCTTTAAAGTAATACTGCGTGGTACCCATCGCATGGGTCCCAAATCTCCAGGTTCAAGGGCATCTTCCTACATCAAAAACATGCATGAGAAACCCAGAAGATGGTACACCGTGTGATGGGGAAAGGTTTCTAAAACGCACCTAATTTCTCATCTCCTTGTGCCCGGGTTCGCCATTCCAGCCGCTTTACTAGCAATCTCCCTACTTGGAGCATCAGCACCTTTAACCTCCTGTTCCGTACAGGTTGCAATTTGTCCTGAGGATGAACGGGAAGACGGGGAACCAACGAGAGACTAGCTCTTGGTGTCGGGACAGGCACAGGTCACTCTATTTTCCCATCAGGAAGAAGAATTAACCACAGGCTCAGCCTGCCCCCCGGAACCAGAACAGGGCCTGAAGCCATCCTGCGCTTTTGCGGCCAGCTCCCAAAAAAGCGAGTTGTAAAATGGAGGTTCAGGGCACTGCAATTCCCAAACCTGCAGAGTTATAAATGATAACTCTCGTCCACAAATATATTGAGGGAAGGCAAAGAAGAGGATTTGAAATCAAGGCAGAATTGCACGAAACAGATTTCAGGAGGTAGATACGAATCGCCTTTAAAGCACATGAAAAGCGGCAAAACGTTGACAATGATGCCCTTGGCCAAAAAGGGCGTATGCGTTTTTTCCTGAATATATTCAGGAAAAAACGCATACGCCCTTTTTGGCCAACCAAGCAACCTGGAAAGGCAAATCAGCGCTACAGAGAAGTCTCGCTTCCCATCGGTCAAAAGGGCCATGCTGAAAAAAGTGTCAAAACCAGAAATGCAGGACAGGCCATGGAGAAATGGGAGCCTTGCTACACTGATGGGCGGGATGTAAATTGCCAACAGCCACTCTGGAGAAGTGTACGGTGTGTCCTGAAACATCTGAAAAACACAGCTTAGAGAGCATAGGGCACTTCCACTCATGGGGGTATAAATTGGGAAAATTAAAAATCAGCAAGACACAAGCACCCCAAAGTTTAGGGCTGCTCTGTTGACCAGGACCTCCACTTCATTCCACCTTAAATATCCCAGGAAAGAGAAAAATGGATAAAGAAGTTGTGGTCCTTATGTACAATGGAATATCACTCAGCCATGAAATCAATGTCATAATGTTAGTAGCAGCATGATGAGTGGATTTAGATACGACGATTCTAACAGAAATAAGTCACACAGAAAAGGACACTTCTCATAAGGTATCACTTTTAGAGGGAATGTAAAAACCGTTACACTTGAACTGAATTACAAAACAGAACAGAGTCACACATGCAGAAAACAGACTATGGCTGCTTAACGGGAAAGGTGAGGTGGGGTGATACATAAAACAAGGGTATCAAATTAGCTCAGATACCGTTCCATAAACCCAATATGTAATAGACAAGACCTACTCCTTGCTCAGAGAACTGGACTCAACACGCCCTATTCACCGCACAAGAATATATCTGACTAGTAATAATCTTAAAACCTATGTATTGATATCTCTCTGTTAGTGTGTCAAGTGGGTGTAAAGCGGCATAAACACAGCAGTGAAAAGCAGCTAAACCCCATTATGAAAATAAATTACTTTGAAAAACCCATGAAACAACGACAGTGAAAGAGATAGAAATTCTTACACAATGAGTTCAGGGGCTGTGATGCAACCTGGATTGACCATATCTAGACCCACAGCTGGATGAGACATAAGGGTGGACACTCTTGGGGCTGAGAGGTTTGGTGAGGTTGGGTGAGCAAACGCAGACCCTTTAAAGTAATACGGCGTGGTACCCATCGCATGGGTCCCAAATCTCCAGGTTCAAGGGCATCTTCCTACATCGAAAACATGCATGAGAAACCCAGAAGATGGTACACCGTGTGATGGGGAAAGGTTTCTAAAACGCACCTCATTTCTCATCTCCTTGTGCCCGGGTTCGCCATTCCAGCCGCTTTACTAGCAATCTCCCTACTTGGAGCATCAGCACCTTTAACCTCCTGTTCCGTACAGGTTGCAATTTGTCCTGAGGATGAACGGGAAGACGGGGAACCAACGAGAGACTAGCTCTTGGTGTCGGGACAGGCACAGGTCACTCTATTTTCCCATCAGGAAGAAGAATTAACCACAGGCTCAGCCTGCCCCCCGGAACCAGAACAGGGCCTGAAGCCATCCTGCGCTTTTGCGGCCAGCTCCCAAAAAAGCGAGTTGTAAAATGGAGGTTCAGGGCACTGCAATTCACAAACCTGCAGAGTTATAAATGATAACTTTCGTCCACAAATATATTGAGGGAAGGCAAAGAAGAGGATTTGAAATCAAGGCAGAATTGCACGAAACAGATTTCAGGAGGTAGATACGAATCGCCTTTAAAGCACATGAAAAGCGGCAAAACGTTGACAATGATGCCCTTGGCCAAAAAGGGCGTATGCGTTTTTTCCTGAATATATTCAGGAAAAAACGCATACGCCCTTTTTGGCCAACCAAGCAACCTGGAAATGCAAATCAGTGCTACAGAGAAGTCTCGCTTCCCATCGGTCAAAAGGGCCATGCTGAAAAAAGTGTCAAAACCAGAAATGCAGGACAGGCCATGGAGAAATGGGAGCCTTGCTACACTGATGGGCGGGATGTAAATTGCCAACAGCCACTCTGGAGAAGTGTACGGTGTGTCCTGAAACATCTGAAAAACACAGCTTAGAGAGCATAGGGCACTTCCACTCATGGGGGTATAAATTGGGAAAATTAAAAATCAGCAAGACACAAGCACCCCAAAGTTTAGGGCTGCTCTGTTGACAAGGACCTCCACTTCATTCCACCTTAAATATCCAAGGAAAGAGAAAAATGGATAAAGAAGTTGTGGTCCTTATGTACAATGGAATATCACTCAGCCATGAAATCAATGTCATAAGGTTAGTAGCAGCATGATGAGTGGATTTAGGTACGACGATTCTAAGTGAAATAAGTCACACAGAAAAGGACACTTCTCATAAGGTATCACTGATAGATGGAATGTAAAAAGCGTTACACTTGAACTGAATTACAAAACAGAACAGAGTCACACATGCAGAAAACACACTATGGCTTCTTAACGGGAAAGGTGAGGTGGGGTGATACATAAAACAAGGGTATCAAATTAGCTCAGATACCGTTCCATAAACCCAATATGTAGTAGACAAGACCTACTACTTGCTCAGAGAACTGTACTCAACACGCCCTTTTCACCGCACAAGAATATATCTGACTAGTAATAATCTTAAAACCTATGTATTGATATCTCTCTGTTAGTGTGTCAAGTGGGTGTAAAGCGGCATAAACACAGCCGTGAAAAGCAGCTAAACCCCATTATGAAAATAAATTACTTTGAAAAACCCATGAAACAACGACAGTGAAAGAGATAGAAATTCTTACACAATGAGTTCAGGGGCTGTGATGCAACCTGGATTGACCATATCTAGACCCACAGCTGGATGAGACATAAGGGTGGACACTCTTGGGGCTGAGAGGTTTGGTGAGGTTGGGTGAGCAAACGCAGACCCTTTAAAGTAATACGGCGTGGTACCCATCGCATGGGTCCCAAATCTCCAGGTTCAAGGGCATCTTCCTACATCGAAAACATGCATGAGAAACCCAGAAGATGGTACACCGTCTGATGGGGAAAGGTTTCTAAAACGCACCTCATTTCTCATCTCCTTGTGCCCGGGTTCGCCATTCCAGCCGCTTTACTAGCAATCTCCCTACTTGGAGCATCAGCACCTTTAACCTCCTGTTCCGTACAGGTTGCAATTTGTCCTGAGGATGAACGGGAAGACGGGGAACCAACGAGAGACTAGCTCTTGGTGTCGGGACAGGCACAGGTCACTCTATTTTCCCATCAGGAAGAAGAATTAACCACAGGCTCAGCCTGCCCCCCGGAACCAGAACAGGGCCTGAAGCCATCCTGCGCTTTTGCGGCCAGCTCCCAAAAAAGCGAGTTGTAAAATGGAGGTTCAGGGCACTGCAATTCACAAACCTGCAGAGTTATAAATGATAACTCTCGTCCACAAATATATTGAGGGAAGGCAAAGAAGAGGATTTGAAATCAAGGCAGAATTGCACGAAACAGATTTCAGGAGGTAGATACGAATCGCCTTTAAAGCACATGAAAAGCGGCAAAACGTTGACAATGATGCCCTTGGCCAAAAAGGGCATATGCGTTTTTTCCTGAATATATTCAGGAAAAAACGCATACGCCCTTTTTGGCCAACCAAGCAACCTGGAAAGGCAAATCAGCGCTACAGAGAAGTCTCGCTTCCCATCGGTCAAAAGGGCCATGCTGAAAAAAGTGTCAAAACCAGAAATGCAGGACAGGCCATGGAGAAATGGGAGCCTTGCTACACTGATGGGCGGGATGTAAATTGCCAACAGCCACTCTGGAGAAGTGTACGGTGTGTCCTGAAACATCTGAAAAACACAGCTTAGAGAGCATAGGGCACTTCCACTCATGGGGGTATAAATTGGGAAAATGAAAAATCAGCAAGACACAAGCACCCCAAAGTTTAGGGCTGCTCTGTTGACAAGGACCTCCACTTCATTCCACCTTAAATATCCAAGGAAAGAGAAAAATGGATAAAGAAGTTGTGGTCCTTATGTACAATGGAATATCACTCAGCCATGAAATCAATGTCATAAGGTTAGTAGCAGCATGATGAGTGGATTTAGGTACGACGATTCTAAGTGAAATAAGTCACACAGAAAAGGACACTTCTCATAAGGTATCACTTTTAGAGGGAATGTAAAAACCGTTACACTTGAACTGAATTACAAAACAGAACAGAGTCACACATGCAGAAAACAGACTATGGCTGCTTAACGGAAAAGGTGAGATGGGGTGATACATAAAACAAGGGTATCAAATTAGCTCAGACACCGTTCCATAAACCCAATATGTAGTAGACAAGACCTACTCCTTGCTCAGAGAACTGGACTCAACACGCCCTATTCACCGCACAAGAATATATCTGACTAGTAATAATCTTAAAACCTATGTATTGATATCTCTCTGTTAGTGTGTCAAGTGGGTGTAAAGCGGCATAAACACAGCCGTGAAAAGCAGCTAAACCCCATTATGAAAATAAATTACTTTGAAAAACCCATGAAACAACGACAGTGAAAGAGATAGAAATTCTTACACAATGAGTTCAGGGGCTGTGATGCAACCTGGATTGACCATATCTAGACCCACAGCTGGATGAGACATAAGGGTGGACACTCTTGGGGCTGAGAGGTTTGGTGAGGTTTGGTGAGCAAACGCAGACCCTTTAAAGTAATACTGCGTGGTACCCATCGCATGGGTCCCAAATCTCCAGGTTCAAGGGCATCTTCCTACATCGAAAACATGCATGAGAAACCCAGAAGATGGTACACCGTGTGATGGGGAAAGGTTTCTAAAACGCACCTCATTTCTCATCTCCTTGTGCCCGGGTTCGCCATTCCAGCCGCTTTACTAGCAATCTCCCTACTTGGAGCATCAGCACCTTTAACCTCCTGTTCCGTACAGGTTGCAATTTGTCCTGAGGATGAACGGGAAGACGGGGAACCAACGAGAGACTAGCTCTTGGTGTCGGGACAGGCACAGGTCACTGTATTTTCCCATCAGGAAGAAGAATTAACCACAGGCTCAGCCTGCCCCCCGGAACCAGAACAGGGCCTGAAGCCATCCAGCGCTTTTGCGGCCAGCTCCCAAAAAAGCGAGTTGTAAAATGGAGGTTCAGGGCACTGCAATTCCCAAACCTGCAGAGTTATAAATGATAACTCTCGTCCACAAATATATTGAGGGAAGGCAAAGAAGAGGATTTGAAATCAAGGCAGAATTGCACGAAACAGATTTCAGGAGGTAGATACGAATCGCCTTTAAAGCACACGAAAAGCGGCAAAACGTTGACAATGATGCCCTTGGCCAAAAAGGGCGTATGCGTTTTTTCCTGAATATATTCAGGAAAAAACGCATACGCCCTTTTTGGCCAACCAAGCAACCTGGAAAGGCAAATCAGCGCTACAGAGAAGTCTCGCTTCCCATCGGTCAAAAGGGCCATGCTGAAAAAAGTGTCAAAACCAGAAATGCAGGACAGGCCATGGAGAAATGGGAGCCTTGCTACACTGATGGGCGGGATGTAAATTGCCAACAGCCACTCTGGAGAAGTGTACGGTGTGTCCTGAAACATCTGAAAAACACATCTTAGAGAGCATAGGGCACTTCCACTCATGGGGGTATAAATTGGGAAAATTAAAAATCAGCAAGACACAAGCACCCCAAAGTTGAGGGCTGCTCTGTTGACAAGGACCTCCACTTCATTCCACCTTAAATATCCCAGGAAAGAGAAAAATGGATAAAGAAGTTCTGGTCCTTATGTACAATGGAATATCACTCAGCCATGAAATCAATGTCATAAGGTTAGTAGCAGCATGATGAGTGGATTTAGGTACGACGATTCTAAGTGAAATAAGTCACACAGAAAAGGACACTTCTCATAAGGTATCACTGATAGAGGGAATGTAAAAACCGTTACACTTGAACTGAATTACAAAACAGAACAGAGTCACACATGCAGAAAACAGACTATGGCTGCTTAACGGGAAAGGTAAGGTGGGGTGATACATAAAACAAGCGTTTCAAATTAGCTCAGCTACCGTTCCATAAACCCAATATGTAATAGACAAGACCTACTCCTTGCTCAGAGAACTGTACTCAACACGCCCTATTCAATGCACAAGAATATATCTGACTAGTAATAATCTTAAAACCTATGTATTGATATCTCTCTGTTAGTGTGTCAAGTGGGTGTAAAGCGGCATAAACACAGCCGTGAAAAGCAGCTAAACCCCATTATGAAAATAAATTACTTTGAAAAACCCATGAAACAACGACAGTGAAAGAGATAGAAATTCTTACACAATGAGTTCAGGGGCTGTGATGCAACCTGGATTGACCATATCTAGACCCACAGCTGGATGAGACATAAGGGTGGACACTCTTGGGGCTGAGAGGTTTGGTGAGGTTGGGTGAGCAAACGCAGACCCTTTAAAGTAATACGGCGTGGTACCCATCGCATGGGTCCCAAATCTCCAGGTTCAAGGGCATCTTCCTACATCGAAAACATGCATGAGAAACCCAGAAGATGGTACACCGTGTGATGGGGAAAGGTTTCTAAAACGCACCTCATTTCTCATCTCCTTGTGCCCGGGTTCGCCATTCCAGCCACTTTACTAGCAATCTCCCTACTTGGAGCATCAGCACCTTTAACCTCCTGTTCCGTACAGGTTGCAATTTGTCCTGAGGATGAACGGGAAGACGGGGAACCAACGAGAGACTAGCTCTTGGTGTTGGGACAGGCACAGGTCACTCTATTTTCCCATCAGGAAGAAGAATTAACCACAGGCTCAGCCTGCCCCCCGGAACCAGAACAGGGCCTGTAGCCATCCTGCGCTTTTGCGGCCAGCTCCCAAAAAAGCGAGTTGTAAAATGGAGGTTCAGGGCACTGCAATTCACAAACCTGCAGAGTTATAAATGATAACTCTCGTTCACAAATATATTGAGGGAAGGCAAAGAAGAGGATTTGAAATCAAGGCAGAATTGCAGGAAACAGATTTCAGGAGGTAGATTCGAATCGCCTTTAAAGCACATGAAAAGCGGTAAAATGTTGACAATGATGCCCTTGGCCAAAAAGGGCGTATGCGTTTTTTCCTGAATATATTCAGGAAAAAACGCATACGCCCTTTTTGGCCAACCAAGCAACCTGGAAAGGCAAATCAGCGCTACAAAGAAGTCTCGCTTCCCATCGGTCAAAAGGGCCATGCTGAAAAAAGTGTCAAAACCAGAAATGCAGGACAGGCCATGGAGAAATGAGAGCCTTGCTACACTGATGGGCGGGATGTAAATTGCCAACAGCCACTCTGGAGAAGTGTACGGTGTGTCCTGAAACATCTGAAAAACACAGCTTAGAGAGCATAGGGCACTTCCACTCATGGGGGTATAAATTGGGAAAATGAAACATCAGCAAGACACAAGCACCCCAAAGTTGAGGGCTGCTCTGTTGACAAGGACCTCCACTTCATTCCACCTTAAATATCCCAGGAAAGAGAAAAATGGATAAAGAAGTTGTGGTCCTTATGTACAATGGAATATCACTCAGCCATGAAATCAATGTCATAAGGTTAGTAGCAGCATGATGAGTGGATTTAGGTACGACGATTCTAAGTGAAATAAGTCACACAGAAAAGGACACTTCTCATAAGGTATCACTGATAGAGGGAATGTAAAAACCGTTACACTTGAACTGAATTACAAAACAGAACAGAGTCACACATGCAGAAAACACACTATGGCTGCTTAACGGGAAAGGTGAGGTGGGGTGATACATAAAACAAGGGTATCAAATTAGCTCAGATACCGTTCCATAAACCCAATATGTAGTTGACAAGACCTACTCCTTGCTCAGAGAACTGGACTCAACACGCCCTATTCACCGCACAAGAATATATCTGACTAGTAATAATCTTAAAACCTATGTATTGATATCTCTCTGTTAGTGTGTCAAGTGGGTGTAAAGCGGCATAAACACAGCCGTGAAAAGCAGCTAAACCCCATTATGAAAATAAATTACTTTGAAACACCCATGAAACAACGACAGTGAAAGAGATAGAAATTCTTACACAATGAGTTCAGGGGCTGTGATGCAACCTGGATTGACCATATCTAGACTCACAGCTGGATGAGACATAAGGGTGGACACTCTTGGGGCTGAGAGGTTTGGTGAGGTTGGGTGAGCAAACGCAGACCCTTTAAAGTAATACGGCGTGGTACCCATCGCATGGGTCCCAAATCTCCAGGTTCAAGGGCATCTTCCTACATCGAAAACATGCATGAGAAACCCAGAAGATGGTACACCGTGTGATGGGGAAAGGTTTCTAAAACGCACCTCATTTCTCATCTCCTTGTGCCCGGGTTCGCCATTCCAGCCACTTTACTAGCAATCTCCCTACTTGGAGCATCAGCACCTTTAACCTCCTGTTCCGTACAGGTTGCAATTTGTCCTGAGGATGAACGGGAAGACGGGGAACCAACGAGAGACTAGCTCTTGGTGTCGGGACAGGCACAGGTCACTCTATTTTCCCATCAGGAAGAAGAATTAACCACAGGCTCAGCCTGCCCCCCGGAACCAGAACAGGGCCTGAAGCCATCCTGCGCTTTTGCGGCCAGCTCCCAAAAAAGCGAGTTGTAAAATGGAGGTTCAGGGCACTGCAATTCCCAAACCTGCAGAGTTATAAATGATAACTCTCGTCCACAAATATATTGAGGGAAGGCAAAGAAGAGGATTTGAAATCAAGGCAGAATTGCACGAAACAGATTTCAGGAGGTAGATACGAATCGCCTTTAAAGCACATGAAAAGCGGCAAAACGTTGACAATGATGCCCTTGGCCAAAAAGGGCGTATGCGTTTTTTCCTGAATATATTCAGGAAAAAACGCATACGCCCTTTTTGGCCAACCAAGCAACCTGGAAAGGCAAATCAGCGCTACAGAGAAGTCTCGCTTCCCATCGGTCAAAAGGGCCATGCTGAAAAAAGTGTCAAAACCAGAAATGCAGGACAGGCCATGGAGAAATGAGAGCCTTGCTACACTGATGGGCGGGATGTAAATTGCCAACAGCCACTCTGGAGAAGTGTACGGTGTGTCCTGAAACATCTGAAAAACACAGCTTAGAGAGCATAGGGCACTTCCACTCATGGGGGTATAAATTGGGAAAATGAAAAATCAGCAAGACACAAGCACCCCAAAGTTTAGGGCTGCTCTGTTGACAAGGACCTCCACTTCATTCCACCTTAAATATCCAAGGAAAGAGAAAAATGGATAAAGAAGTTGTGGTCCTTATGTACAATGGAATATCACTCAGCCATGAAATCAATGTCATAATGTTAGTAGCAGCATGATGAGTGGATTTAGGTACGACGATTCTAAGTGAAATAAGTCACACAGAAAAGGACACTTCTCATAAGGTATCACTGATAGAGGGAATGTAAAAACCGTTACACTTGAACTGAATTACAAAACAGAACAGAGTCACACATGCAGAAAACAGACTATGGCTGCTTAACGGGAAAGGTGAGGTGGGGTGATACATAAAACAAGGGTATCAAATTAGCTCAGATACCGTTCCATAAACCCAATATGTAGTAGACAAGACCTACTCCTTGCTCAGAGAACTGTACTCAACACGCCCTATTCACCGCACAAGAATATATCTGACTAGTAATAATCTTAAAACCTATGTATTGATATCTCTCTGTTAGTGTGTCAAGTGGGTGTAAAGCGGCATAAACACAGCCGTGAAAAGCAGCTAAACCCCATTATGAAAATAAATTACTTTGAAAAACCCGTGAAACAATTACAGTGAAAGAGATAGAAATTCTTACACAATGAGTTCAGGGGCTGTGATGCAACCTGGATTGACCATATCTAGACCCACAGCTGGATGAGACATAAGGGTGGACACTCTTGGGGCTGAGAGGTTTGGTGAGGTTGGGTGAGCAAACGCAGACCCTTTAAAGTAATACGGCGTGGTACCCATCGCATGGGTCCCAAATCTCCAGGTTCAAGGGCATCTTCCTACATCGAAAACATGCATGAGAAACCCAGAAGATGGTACACCATCTGATGGGGAAAGGTTTCTAAAACGCACCTCATTTCTCATCTCCTTGTGCCCGGGTTCGCCATTCCAGCCGTTTTACTAGCAATCTCCCTACTTGGAGCATCAGCACCTTTAACCTCCTGTTCCATACAGGTTGCAATTTGTCCTGAGGATGAACGGGAAGACGGGGAACCAACGAGAGACTAGCTCTTGGTGTCGGGACAGGCACAGGTCACTCTATTTTCCCATCAGGAAGAAGAATTAACCACAGGCTCAGCCTGCCCCCCGGAACCAGAACAGGGCCTGTAGCCATCCTGCGCTTTTGCGGCCAGCTCCCAAAAAAGCGAGTTGTAAAATGGAGGTTCAGGGCACTGCAATTCACAAACCTGCAGAGTTATAAATGATAACTCTCGTCCACAAATATATTGAGGGAAGGCAAAGAAGAGGATTTGAAATCAAGGCAGAATTGCACGAAACAGATTTCAGGAGGTAGATTCGAATCGCCTTTAAAGCACATGAAAAGCGGTAAAATGTTGACAATGATGCCCTTGGCCAAAAAGGGCGTATGCGTTTTTTCCTGAATATATTCAGGAAAAAACGCATACGCCCTTTTTGGCCAACCAAGCAACCTGGAAAGGCAAATCAGCGCTACAAAGAAGTCTCGCTTCCCATCGGTCAAAAGGGCCATGCTGAAAAAAGTGTCAAAACCAGAAATGCAGGACGGGCCATGGAGAAATGAGAGCCTTGCTACACTGATGGGCGGGATGTAAATTGCCAACAGCCACTCTGGAGAAGTGTACGGTGTGTCCTGAAACATCTGAAAAACACAGCTTAGAGAGCATAGGGCACTTCCACTCATGGGGGTATAAATTGGGAAAATGAAAAATCAGCAAGACACAAGCACCCCAAAGTTTAGGGCTGCTCTGTTGACAAAGACCTCCACTTCATTCCACCTTCAATATCCCAGGAGGGAGAAAAATGGATAAAGAAGTTGTGGTCCTTATGTACAATGGAATATCACTCAGCCATGAAATCAATGTCATAAGGCTAGTAGCAGCATGATGAGTGGATTTAGGTACGACGATTCTAAGTGAAATAAGTCACACAGAAAAGGACACTTCTCATAATGTATCACTTATAGAGGGAATGTAAAAACCGTTACACTTGAACTGAATTACAAAACAGAACAGAGTCACACATGCAGAAAACACACTATGGCTGCTTAACGGGAAAGGTGAGGTGGGGTGATACATAAAACAAGGGTTTCAAATTAGCTCAGATACCGTTCCATAAAACCAATATGTAATAGATAAGACCTACTCCTTGCTCAGAGAACTGGACTCAACACGCCCTATTCACCGCACAAGAATATATCTGACTAGTAATAATCTTAAAACCTAGGTATTGATATCTCTCTGTTAGTGTGTCAAGTGGGTGTAAAGCGGCATAAACACAGCAGTGAAAAGCAGCTAAACCCCATTATAAAAATAAATTACTTTGAAAAACCCATGAAACAAAGACAGTGAAAGAGAGCGAAATTCTTACACAATGCGTTCAGGGGCTGTGATGCAACCTGGATTGACCATATCTAGACCCACAGCTGGATGAGACATAAGGGTGGACACTCTTGGGGCTGAGAGCTTTGGTGAGGTTGGGTGAGCAAATGCAGACCCTTTAAAGTAATACTGCGTGGTACCCATTGCATGGGTCCCAAATCTCCAGGTTCAAGGGCATCTTCCTACATCGAAAACATGCATGAGAAACCCAGAAGATGGTACACCGTGTGATGGGGAAAGGTTTCTAAAACGCACCTCATTTCTCATCTCCTTGTGCTCGGGTTCGCCATTCCAGCCACTTTACTAGCAATCTCCCTACTTGGAGCATCAGCACCTTTAACCTCCTGTTCCGTACAGGTTGCAATTTGTCCTGAGGATGAACGGGAAGACTTGGAACCAATGAGAGACTAGCTCTTGGTGTAGGGACAGGCACAGGTCACTTTATTTTCCCATCAGGAAGAAGAATTAACCACAGGCTCAGCCTGCCCCCCGGAACCAGAACAGGGCCTGAAGCCATCCTGCGCTTTTGCGGCCATCTCCCAAAAACGCGAGTTGTAAAATGGAGGTTCAGGGCACTGCAATTCACAAACCTGCAGAGTTATAAATGATAACTCTCGTCCACAAATATATTGAGGGAAGGCAAAGAAGAGGATTTCAAATCAAGGCAGAATTGCAGGAAACAAATTTCAGGAGGTAGATTCGAATCGCCTTTAAAGCACATGAAATGCGGCAAAACGTTGACAATGATGCCCTTGGCCAAAAAGGGCGTATGCGTTTTTTCCTGAATATATTCAGGAAAAAACGCATACGCCCTTTTTGGCCAACCAAGCAACCTGGAAAGGCAAATCAGCGCTACAAAGAAATCTCGCTACCCATTGGTCAAAATGGCCATGCTGAAAAAAGTGTCAAAACCAGAAATGCAGGAAAGGCCATGGAGAAATGGGAGCCATGCTACACTGATGGGCGGGATGTAAATTGCCAACAGCCACTCTGGAGAAGTGTACGTTGAGTCCTGAAACGTCTAAAAAGCAAAGCTTAGTGAGCATAGGGCACTTCCACTCATGGGGGTATACATTGGGAAAATTAAAAATCAGCAAGAGACAAGCACCCCAAAGTTTAGGGCTGCTCTCTTGACAAGGACCTCCACTTCATTCCACCTTCAATATCCCAGGAAAGAGAAAAATGGATAAAGAAGTTGTGGTCCTTATATACAATGGAATATCACTCAGCCATGAAATCAATGTCATAAGGCTAGTAGCAGCATGATGAGTGGATTTAGGTACGACGATTCTAAGTGAAATAAGTCACACAGAAAAGGACACTTCTCATAAGGTATCACTTATAGAGGGACTGTAAAAACCGTTACACTTGAACTGAATTACAAAACAGAACAGAGTCACACATGAAGAAAACACACTATGGCTGCTTAACGGGAAAGGTGAGGTGGGGTGATACATAAAACAAGGGTTTCAAATTAGCTCAGATACCGTTCCATAAACCCAATATGTAATAGACAAGACCTACTCCTTGCTCAGAGAACTGGACTCAACACGCCCTATTCACCGCACAAGAATATATCTGACTAGTAATAATCTTAAAACCTATGTATTGATATCTCTCTGTTAGTGTGTCAAGTGGGTGTAAAGCGGCATAAACACAGCAGTGAAAAGCAGCTAAACCCCATTATAAAAATAAATTACTTTGAAAAACCCATGAAACAAAGACAGTGAAAGAGAGAGAAATTCTTACACAATGCGTTCAGGGGCTGTGATGCAACCTGCATTGACCATATCTAGACCCACAGCTGGATGAGACATAAGGGTGGACGCTCTTGGGGCTGAGAGGTTTGGTGAGGTTGGGTGAGCAAACGCAGACCCTTTAAAGTAATACTGCGTGGTACCCATCGCATGGGTCCCAAATCTCCAGGTTCAAGGGCATCTTCCTACATCGAAAACATGCATGAGAAAACAAAAAGATGGTACACCATGTGATGGGGAAAGGTTTCTAAAATGCACCTCATTTCTCTTCTCCTTGTGCCCGGGTTCGCCATTCCATCCGCTTTACTAAAAATCTCCCTACTTGGAGCATCAGCACCTTCAACCTCCTGTTCCGTACTGGTTGCAATTTGTCCTGAGGATGAACGGGTAGACGGGGAACCAGTGAGAGACTAGCTCTTGGTGTTGGGACAGGCACAGGTCACTCTATTTTCCCATCAGGAAGAAGAATTAACCACAGGCTCATCCTCCCCCCCGGAACCAGAACAGGGCCTGAAGCCATCCTGCGCTTTTGTGGCCACCTTCCAAAAAAGCGAGTTGTAAAATGGAGCTTCAGGGCACTGCAATTCCCAAACCTGCAGAGTTATAAATGATAACTCTCGTCCACAAATATATTGAGGGAAGGCAAAGAAGAGGATTTGAAATCAAGGCAGAATTGCAGGAAACAGATTTCAGGAGGTAGATTCGAATCGCCTTTAAAGCACATGAAAAGCGGCAAAACGTTGACAATGATGCCCTTGGCCAAAAAGGGCGTATGCGTTTTTTCCTGAATATATTCAGGAAAAAACGCATACGCCCTTTTTGGCCAACCAAGCAACCTGGAAAGGCAAATTAGGGCTACAAAGAAGACTGGCTACCCATCGGTCAAAAGGGCCATGCTGAAAAAAGTCTCAAAACCAGAAATGCAGGACAGGCCATGGAGAAATGGGAGCTTTGCTACACTGATGGGCGGGATGTAAATTGCCAACAGCCACTCTGGAGAAGTGTACGGTGTGTCCTGAAACATCTAAAAAACACAGCTTAGAGAGCATAGGGCACTTCCACTCATGGGGGTATAAATTGGGAAAATGAAAAATCAGCAAGACACAAGCACCCCAAAGTTGAGGGCTGCTCTGTTGACAAGGACCTCCACTTCATTCCACCTTCAATATCCCAGGAAAGAGAAAAATGGATAAAGAAGTTGTGGTCCTTATGTACAATGGAATATCACTCAGCCATGAAATCAATGTCATAAGGCTAGTAGCAGCATGATGAGTGGATTTAGGTACGACGATTCTAAGTGAAATAAGTCACACAGAAAAGGACACTTCTCATAAGGTATCACTTATAGAGGGAATGTAAAACCCGTTACACTTGAACTGAATTACAAAACAGAACAGAGTCACACATGCAGAAAACACACTATGGCTGCTTAACGGGAAAGGTGAGGTGGGGTGATACATAAAACAAGGGTTTCAAATTAGCTCAGATACCGTTCCATAAACCCAATATGTAATAGACAAGACCTACTCCTTGCTCAGAGAACTGGACTCAACACGCCCTATTCACCGCACAAGAATATATCTGACTAGTAATAATCTTAAAACCTATGTATTGATATCTCTCTGTTAGTGTGTCAAGTGGGTGAAAAGCGGCAAAAACACAGCAGTGAAAAGCAGCTAAACCCCATTATAAAAATAAATTACTTTTACAAACCCATGAAACAAAGACAGTGAAAGAGAGAGAAATTCTTACACAATGCGTTCAGGGGCTGTGATGCAACCTGGATTGACCATATCTAGACCCACAGCTGGATGAGACATAAGGGTGGACACTCTTGGGGCTGAGAGGTTTGGTGAGGTTGGGTGAGCAAATGCAGACCCTTTAAAGTAATACTGCGTGGTACCCATCGCATGGGTCCCAAATCTCCAGGTTCAAGGGCATCTTCCTACATCGAAAACATGCATGAGAAACCCAGAAGATGGTACACCGTGTGATGTGGAAAGGTTTCTAAAACGCACCTCATTTCTCTTCTCCTTGTGCCCGGGTTCGCCATTCCAGCCGCTTTACTAACAATCTCCCTACTTGGAGCATCAGCACCTTTAACCTCCTGTTCCGTACAGGTTGCAATTTGTCCTGAGGATGAACGGGTAGACGGGGAACCAGTGAGAGACTAGCTCTTGGTGTTGGGACAGGCACAGGTCACTCTATTTTCCCATCAGGAAGAAGAATTAACCACAGGCTCATCCTCTCCCCCGGAACCAGAACAGGGCCTGAAGCCATCCTGCGCTTTTGCAGCCAGCTCCCAAAAAAGCGAGTTGTAAAATGGAGCTTCAGGGCACTGCAATTCCCAAACCTGCAGAGTTATAAATGATAACTCTCGTCCACAAATATATTGAGGGAAGGCAAAGAAGAGGATTTGAAATCAAGGCAGAATTGCAGGAAACAGATTTCAGGAGGTAGATTCGAATCGCCTTTAAAGCACATGAAAAGCGGCAAAATGTTGACAATGATGCCCTTGGCCAAAAAGGGCGTATGCGTTTTTTCCTGAATATATTCAGGAAAAAACGCATACGCCCTTTTTGGCCAACCAAGCAACCTGGAAAGGCAAATCAGCGCTACAAAGAAGACTCGCTACCCATCGGTCAAAAGGGCCATGCTGAAAAAAGTCTCAAAACCAGAAATGCAGGACAGGCCATGGAGAAATGGGAGCCTTGCTACACTGATGGGCGGGATGTAAATTGCCAACAGCCACTCTGGAGAAGTGTACGGTGTGTCCTGAAACATCTAAAAAACACAGCTTAGAGAGCTTAGGGCACTTCCACTCATGGGGGTATAAATTGGGAAAATGAAAAATCAGCAAGACACAAGCACCCCAAAGTTTAGGGCTGCTCTGTTGACAAGGACCTCCACTTCATTCCACCTTCAATATCCCAGGAAAGAGAAAAATGGATAAAGAAGTTGTGGTCCTTATGTACAATGGAATATCACTCAGGCATGAAATCAATGTCATAAGGCTAGTAGCAGCATGATGAGTGGATTTAGGTACGACGATTCTAAGTGAAATAAGTCACACAGAAAAGGACACTTCTCATAAGGTATCACTTATAGAGGGACTGTAAAAACCGTTACACTTGAACTGAATTACAAAACAGAACAGAGTCACACATGAAGAAAACACACTATGGCTGCTTAACGGGAAAGGTGAGGTGGGGTGATACATAAAACAAGGGATTCAAATTAGCTCAGATACCGTTCCATAAACCCAATATGTAATAGACAAGACCTACTCCTTGCTCAGAGAACTGGACTCAACACGCCCTATTCACCGCACAAGAATATATCTGACTAGTAATAATCTTAAAACCTATGTATTGATATCTCTCTGTTAGTGTGTCAAGTGGGTGTAAAGCGGCATAAACACAGCAGTGAAAAGCAGCTAAACCCCATTATAAAAATAAATTACTTCGAAAAACCCATGAAACAAAGACAGTGAAAGAGAGAGAAATTCTTACACAATGCGTTCAGGGGCTGTGATGCAACCTGGATTGACCATATCTAGACCCACAGCTGGATGAGACATAAGGGTGGACACTCTTGGGGCTGAGAGGTTTGGTGAGGTTGGGTGAGCAAACGCAGACCCTTTAAAGTAATACTGCGTGGTACCCATCCCATGGGTCCCAAATCTCCAGGTTCAAGGGCATCTTCCTACATCGAAAACATGCATGAGAAAACAAAAAGATGGTACACCATGTGATGGGGAAAGGTTTCTAAAACGCACCTCATTTCTCTTCTCCTTGTGCCCGGGTTCGCCATTCCATCCGCTTTACTAACAATCTCCCTACTTGGAGCATCAGCACCTTTAACCTCCTGTTCCGTACAGGTTGCAATTTGTCCTGAGGATGAACGGGTAGACGGGGAACCAGTGAGAGACTAGCTCTTGGTGTTGGGACAGGCACAGGTCACTCTATTTTCCCATCAGGAAGAAGAATTAACCACAGGCTCATCCTCCCCCCCGGAACCAGAACAGGGCCTGAAGCCATCTTGCGCTTTTGCGGCCAGCTTCCAAAAAAGCGAGTTGTAAAATGGAGGTTCAGGGCACTGCAATTCACAAACCTGCAGAGTTATAAATGGTAACTCTCGTCCACAAATATATTGAGGGAAGGCAAAGAAGAGGATTTGAAATCAAGGCAGAATTGCAGGAAACAGATTTCAGGAGGTAGATTCGAATCGCCTTTAAAGCACATGAAAAGCGGCAAAACGTTGACAATGATGCCCTTGGCCAAAAAGGGCGTATGCGTTTTTTCCTGAATATATTCAGGAAAAAACGCATACGCCCTTTTTGGCCAACCAAGCAACCTGGAAAGGCAAATCAGCGCTACAAAGAAGACTCGCTACCCATCGGTCAAAAGGGCCATGCTGAAAAAAGTCTCAAAACCAGAAATGCAGGACAGGCCATGGAGAAATGGGAGCCTTGCTACACTGATGGGCGGGATGTAAATTGCCAACAGCCACTCTGGAGAAGTGTACGGTGTGTCCTGAAACATCTAAAAAACACAGCTTAGAGAGCTTAGGGCACTTCCACTCATGGGGGTATAAATTGGGAAAATGAAAAATCAGCAAGACACAAGCACCCCAAAGTTTAGGGCTGCTCTGTTGACAAGGACCTCCACTTCATTCCACCTTCAATATCCCAGGAAAGAGAAAAATGGATAAAGAAGTTGTGGTCCTTATGTACAATGGAATATCACTCAGCCATGAAATCAATGTCATAAGGCTAGTAGCAGCATGATGAGTGGTTTTAGGTACGACGATTCTAAGTGAAATAAGTCACACAGAAAAGGACACTTCTCATAAGGTATCACTTATAGAGGGAATGTAAAACCCGTTACACTTGAACTGAATTACAAAACAGAACAGAGTCACACATGCAGAAAACACACTATGGCTGCTTAACGGGAAAGGTGAGGTGGGGTGATACATAAAACAAGGGTTTCAAATTAGCTCAGATACCGTTCCATAAACCCAATATGTAATAGACAAGACGTACTCCTTGCTCAGAGAACTGGACTCAACACGCCCTATTCACCGCACAAGAATATATCTGACTAGTAATAATCTTAAAACCTAGGTATTGATATCTCTCTGTTAGTGTGTCAAGTGGGTGTAAAGCGGCATAAACACAGCAGTGAAAAGCAGCTAAACCCCATTATAAAAATAAATTACTTTGAAAAACCCATGAAACAAAGACAGTGAAAGAGAGCGAAATTCTTACACAATGCGTTCAGGGGCTGTGATGCAACCTGGATTGACCATATCTAGACCCACAGCTGGATGAGACATAAGGGTGGACACTCTTGGGGCTGAGAGCTTTGGTGAGGTTGGGTGAGCAAATGCAGACCCTTTAAAGTAATACTGCGTGGTACCCATTGCATGGGTCCCAAATCTCCAGGTTCAAGGGCATCTTCCTACATCGAAAACATGCATGAGAAACCCAGAAGATGGTACACCGTGTGATGGGGAAAGGTTTCTAAAACGCACCTCATTTCTCATCTCCTTGTGCTCGGGTTCGCCATTCCAGCCACTTTACTAGCAATCTCCCTACTTGGAGCATCAGCACTTTTAACCTCCTGTTCCGTACAGGTTGCAATTTGTCCTGAGGATGAACGGGAAGACTTGGAACCAATGAGAGACTAGCTCTTGGTGTAGGGACAGGCACAGGTCACTTTATTTTCCCATCAGGAAGAAGAATTAACCACAGGCTCAGCCTGCCCCCCGGAACCAGAATAGGGCCTGAAGCCATCCTGCGCTTTTGCGGCCATCTCCCAAAAACGCGAGTTGTAAAATGGAGGTTCAGGGCACTGCAATTCACAAACCTGCAGAGTTATAAATGATAACTCTCGTCCACAAATATATTGAGGGAAGGCAAAGAAGAGGATTTGAAATCAAGGCAGAATTGCAGGAAACAAATTTCAGGAGGTAGATTCGAATCGCCTTTAAAGCACATGAAATGCGGCAAAACGTTGACAATGATGCCCTTGGCCAAAAAGGGCGTATGCGTTTTTTCCTGAATATATTCAGGAAAAAACGCATACGCCCTTTTTGGCCAACCAAGCAACCTGGAAAGGCAAATCAGCGCTACAAAGAAGTCTCGCTACCCATTGGTCAAAATGGCCATGCTGAAAAAAGTGTCAAAACCAGAAATGCAGGAAAGGCCATGGAGAAATGGGAGCCATGCTACACTGATGGGCGGGATGTAAATTGCCAACAGCCACTCTGGAGAAGTGTACGTTGAGTCCTGAAACGTCTAAAAAGCAAAGCTTAGTGAGCATAGGGCACTTCCACTCATGGGGGTATACATTGGGAAAATTAAAAATCAGCAAGAGACAAGCACCCCAAAGTTTAGGGCTGCTCTCTTGACAAGGACCTCCACTTCATTCCACCTTCAATATCCCAGGAAAGAGAAAAATGGATAAAGAAGTTGTGGTCCTTATATACAATGGAATATCACTCAGCCATGAAATCAATGTCATAAGGCTAGTAGCAGCATGATGAGTGGATTTAGGTACGACGATTCTAAGTGAAATAAGTCACACAGAAAAGGACACTTCTCATAAGGTATCACTGATAGAGGGAATGTAAAAACCGTTACACTTGAACTGAATTACAAAACAGAACAGAGTCACACATGCAGAAAACACACTATGGCTGCTTAACGGGAAAGGTGAGGTGGGGTGATACATAAAACAAGGGTTTCAAATTAGCTCAGATACCGTTCCATAAAACCAATATGTAATAGACAAGACCTACTCCTTGCTCAGAGAACTGGACTCAACACGCCCTATTCACCACACAAGAATATATCTGACTAGTAATAATCTTAAAACCTATGTATTGATATATCTCTGTTAGTGTGTCAAGTGGGTGTAAAGCAGCATAAACACAGCAGTGAAAAGCAGCTAAACCCCATTATAAAAATAAATTACTTTGAAAAACCCATGAAACAAAGACAGTGAAAGAGAGCGAAATTCTTACACAATGCGTTCAGGGGCTGTGATGCAACCTGGATTGACCATATCTAGACCCACAGCTGGATGAGACATAAGGGTGGACACTCTTGGGGCTGAGAGGTTTGGTGAGGTTGGGTGAGCAAACGCAGACCCTTTAAAGTAATACTGCGTGGTACCCATCGCATGGGTCCCAAATCTCCAGGTTCAAGGGCATCTTCCTACATTGAAAACATGCATGAGAAACCCAGAAGATGGTACACCGTGTGATGGGGAAAGGTTTCTAAAACGTACCTCATTTCTCATCTCCTTGTGCCCGGGTTCGCCATAACAGCTGCTTTACTAGCAATCTCCCTACTTGGAGCATCAGCATCTTTAACCTCCTGTTCCGTACAGGTTGCAATTTGTCCTGAGGATGAACGAGAAGACATGGAACCAATGAGAGACTAGCTCTTGGTGTTGGGACATGCAGAGGTCACTCTATTTTCCCATCAGGAAGAAGAATTAACCACAGGCTCATACTGTCCCCCGGAACCAGAATAGGGCCTGAAGCCATCCTGCGCTTTTGCGGCCATCTCCCAAAAAGGCGAGTTGTAAAATGGAGGTTCAGGGCACTGCAATTCACAAACCTGCAGAGTTATAAATGATAACTCTCGTCCACAAATATATTGAGGGAAGGCAAAGAAGAGGATTTGAAATCAAGGCAGAATTGCAGGAAACAGATTTCAGGAGGTAGATTCGAATCGCCTTTAAAGCACATGAAAAGCGGCAAAACGTTGACAATGATGCCCTTGGCCAAAAAGGGCGTATGCGTTTTTTCCTGAATATATTCAGGAAAAAACGCATACGCCCTTTTTGGCCAACCAAGCAACCTGGAAAGGCAAATCAGCGCTACAAAGAAGTCTCGCTACCCATTGGTCAAAATGGCCATGCTGAAAAAAGTGTCAAAACCAGAAATGCAGGAAAGGCCATGGAGAAATGGGAGCCATGCTACACTGATGGGCGGGATGTAAATTGCCAACAGCCACTCTGGAGAAGTGTACGGTGAGTCCTGAAACGTCTAAAAAGCAAAGCTACAGAGCATAGGGCACTTCCACTCATGGGGGTATACATTGGGAAAATTAAAAATCAGCAAGAGACAAGCACCCCAAAGTTTAGGGCTGCTCTCTTGACAAGGACCTCCACTTCATTCCACCTTCAATATCCCAGGAAAGAGAAAAATGGATAAAGAAGTTGTGGTCCTTATATACAATGGAATATCACTCAGCCATGAAATCAATGTCATAAGGCTAGTAGCAGCATGATGAGTGGATTTAGGTACGACGATTCTAAGTGAAATAAGTCACACAGAAAAGGACACTTCTCATAAGGTATCACTTTTAGAGGGAATGTAAAAACCGTTACACTTGAACTGAATTACAAAACAGAACAGAGTCACACATGCAGAAAACACACTATGGCTGCTTAACGGGAAAGGTGAGGTGGGGTGATACATAAAACAAGGGTTTCAAATTAGCTCAGATACCGTTCCATAAAACCAATATGTAATAGATAAGACCTACTCCTTGCTCAGAGAACTGGACTCAACACGCCCTATTCACCGCACAAGAATATATCTGACTAGTAATAATCTTAAAACCTAGGTATTGATATCTCTCTGTTAGTGTGTCAAGTGGGTGTAAAGCGGCATAAACACAGCAGTGAAAAGCAGCTAAACCCCATTATAAAAATAAATTACTTTGAAAAACCCATGAAACAAAGACAGTGAAAGAGAGAGAAATTCTTACACAATGCGTTCAGGGGCTGTGATGCAACCTGGATTGACCATATCTAGACCCACAGCTGGATGAGACATAAGGGTGGACACTCTTGGGGCTGAGAGGTTTGGTGAGGTTGGGTGAGCAAACGCAGACCCTTTAAAGTAATACTGCGTGGTACCCATCGCATGGGTCCCAAATCTCCAGGTTCAAGGGCATCTTCCTACATTGAAAACATGCATGAGAAACCCAGAAGATGGTACACCGTGTGATGGGGAAAGGTTTCTAAAACGTACCTCATTTCTCATCTCCTTGTGCCCGGGTTCGCCATAACAGCCACTTTACTAGCAATCTCCCTACTTGGAGCATCAGCATCTTTAACCTCCTGTTCCGTACAGGTTGCAATTTGTCCTGAGGATGAACGAGAAGACATGGAACCAATGAGAGACTAGCTCTTGGTGTTGGGACATGCAGAGGTCACTCTATTTTCCCATCAGGAAGAAGAATTAACCACAGGCTCATCCTGCCCCCCGGAACCAGAACAGGGCCTGAAGCCATCCTGCGCTTTTGCGGCCATCTCCCAAAAAGGCGAGTTGTAAAATGGAGGTTCAGGGCACTGCAATTCACAAACCTGCAGAGTTATAAATGATAACTCTCGTCCACAAATATATTGAGGGAAGGCAAAGAAGAGGATTTGAAATCAAGGCAGAATTGCAGGAAACAGATTTCAGGAGGTAGATTCGAATCGCCTTTAAAGCACATGAAAAGCGGCAAAACGTTGACAATGATGCCCTTGGCCAAAAAGGGCGTAAGCGTTTTTTCCTGAATATATTCAGGAAAAAACGCATACGCCCTTTTTGGCCAACCAAGCAACCTGGAAAGGCAAATCAGCGCTAAAAAGAAGTCTCGCTACCCATTGGTCAAAATGGCCATGCTGAAAAAAGTGTCAAAACCAGAAATGCAGGAAAGGCCATGGAGAAATGGGAGCCATGCTACACTGATGGGCGGGATGTAAATTGCCAACAGCCACTCTGGAGAAGTGTACGGTGAGTCCTGAAACGTCTAAAAAGCAAAGCTTAGAGAGCATAGGGCACTTCCACTCATGGGGGTATACATTGGGAAAATTAAAAATCAGCAAGAGACAAGCACCCCAAAGTTTAGGGCTGCTCTCTTGACAAGGACCTCCACTTCATTCCACCTTCAATATCCCAGGAAAGAGAAAAATGGATAAAGAAGTTGTGGTCCTTATATACAATGGAATATCACTCAGCCATGAAATCAATGTCATAAGGCTAGTAGCAGCATGATGAGTGGATTTAGGTACGACGATTCTAAGTGAAATAAGTCACACAGAAAAGGACACTTCTCATAATGTATCACTTATAGAGGGAATGTAAAAACCGTTACACTTGAACTGAATTACAAAACAGAACAGAGTCACACATGCAGAAAACACACTATGGCTGCTTAACGGGAAAGGTGAGGTGGGGTGATATATAAAACAAGGGTTTCAAATTAGCTCAGATACCGTTCCATAAAACCAATATGTAATAGACAAGACCTACTCCTTGCTCAGAGAACTGGACTCAACACGCCCTATTCACCGCACAAGAATATATCTGACTAGTAATAATCTTAAAACCTAGGTATTGATATCTCTCTGTTAGTGTGTCAAGTGGGTGTAAAGCGGCATAAACACAGCAGTGAAAAGCAGCTAAACCCCATTATAAAAATAAATTACTTTGAAAAACCCATGAAACAAAGACAGTGAAAGAGAGCGAAATTCTTACACAATGCGTTCAGGGGCTGTGATGCAACCTGGATTGACCATATCTAGACCCACAGCTGGATGAGACATAAGGGTGGACACTCTTGGGGCTGAGAGGTTTGGTGAGGTTGGTTGAGCAAACGCAGACCCTTTAAAGTAATACTGCGTGGTACCCATCGCATGGGTCCCAAATCTCCAGGTTCAAGGGCATCTTCCTACATTGAAAACATGCATGAGAAACCCAGAAGATGGTACACCGTGTGATGGGGAAAGGTTTCTAAAACGCACCTCATTTCTCATCTCATGGTGCTCGGGTTCGCAATTCCAGCCACTTTACTAGCAATCTCCCTACTTGGAGCATCAGCACCTTTAACCTCCTGATCCGTACAGGTTGCAATTTGTCCTGAGGATGAACGAGAAGACATGGAACCAATGAGAGACTAGCTCTTGGTGTTGGGACATGCAGAGGTCACTCTATTTTCCCATCAGGAAGAAGAATTAACCACAGGCTCATCCTGCCCCCCGGAACCAGAACAGGGCCTGAAGCCATCCTGCGCTTTTGCGGCCAGCTCCCAAAAAGGCGAGTTGTAAAATGGAGGTTCAGGGCACTGCAATTCACAAACCTGCAGAGTTATAAATGATAACTCTCGTCCACAAATATATTGAGGGAAGGCAAAGAAGAGGATTTGAAATCAAGGCAGAATTGCAGGAAACAGATTTCAGGAGGTAGATTCGAATCGCCTTTAAAGCACATGAAAAGCGGCAAAACGTTGACAATGATGCCCTTGGCCAAAAAGGGCGTATGCGTTTTTTCCTGAATATATTCAGGAAAAAACGCATACGCCCTTTTTGGCCAACCAAGCAACCTGGAAAGGCAAATCAGCGCTACAAAGAAGTCTCGCTACCCATTGGTCAAAATGGCCATGCTGAAAAAAGTGTCAAAACCAGAAATGCAGGAAAGGCCATGGAGAAATGGGAGCCTTGCTACACTGATGGGTGGGATGTAAATTGCCAACAGCCACTCTGGAGAAGTGTACGGTGAGTCCTGAAACGTCTAAAATGCAAAGCTTAGAGAGCATAGGGCACTTCCACTCATGGGGGTATACATTGGGAAAATTAAAAATCAGCAAGAGACAAGCACCCCAAAGTTTAGGGCTGCTCTCTTGACAAGGACCTCCACTTCATTCCACCTTCAATATCCCAGGAAAGAGAAAAATGGATAAAGAAGTTGTGGTCCTTATATACAATGGAATATCACTCAGCCATGAAATCAATGTCATAAGGCTAGTAGCAGCATGATGAGTGGATTTAGGTACGACGATTCTAAGTGAAATAAGTCACACAGAAAAGGACACTTCTCATAATGTATCACTTATAGAGGGAATGTAAAAACCGTTACACTTGAACTGAATTACAAAACAGAACAGAGTCACACATGCAGAAAACACACTATGGCTGCTTAACGGGAAAGGTGAGGTGGGGTGATACATAAAACAAGGGTTTCAAATTAGCTCAGATACCGTTCCATAAAACCAATATGTAATAGACAAGACCTACTCCTTGCTCAGAGAACTGGACTCAACACGCCCTATTCACCGCACAAGAATATATCTGACTAGTAATAATCTTAAAACCTATGTATTGATATCTCTCTGTTAGTGTGTCAAGTGGGTGTAAAGCGGCATAAACACAGCAGTGAAAAGCAGCTAAACCCCATTATAAAAATAAATTACTTTGAAAAACCCATGAAACAAAGACAGTGAAAGAGAGCGAAGTTCTTACACAATGCGTTCAGGGGCTGTGATGCAACCTGGATTGACCATATCTAGACCCACAGCTGGATGAGACATAAGGGTGGACACTCTTGGGGCTGAGAGGTTTGGTGAGGTTGGGTGAGCAAACGCAGACCCTTTAAAGTAATACTGCGTGGTACCCATCGCATGGGTCCCAAATCTCCAGGTTCAAGGGCATCTTCCTACATTGAAAACATGCATGAGAAACCCAGAAGATGGTACACCGTGTGATGGGGAAAGGTTTTTAAAACGTACCTCATTTCTCATCTCCTTGTGCCCGGGTTCGCCATAACAGCCGCTTTACTAGCAATCTCCCTACTTGGAGCATCAGCATCTTTAACCTCCTGTTCCGTACAGGTTGCAATTTGTCCTGAGGATGAACGAGAAGACATGGAACCAATGAGAGACTAGCTCTTGGTGTTGGGACATGCAGAGGTCACTCTATTTTCCCATCAGGAAGAAGAATTAACCACAGGCTCATCCTGCCCCCCGGAACCAGAATAGGGCCTGAAGCCATCCTGCGCTTTTGCGGCCATCTCCCAAAAAGGCGAGTTGTAAAATGGAGGTTCAGGGCACTGCAATTCACAAACCTGCAGAGTTATAAATGATAACTCTCGTCCACAAATATATTGAGGGAAGGCAAAGAAGAGGATTTGAAATCAAGGCAGAATTGCAGGAAACAGATTTCAGGAGGTAGATTCGAATCGCCTTTAAAGCACATGAAAAGCGGCAAAACGTTGACAATGATGCCCTTGGCCAAAAAGGGCGTATGCGTTTTTTCCTGAATATATTCAGGAAAAAACGCATACGCCCTTTTTGGCCAACCAAGCAACCTGGAAAGGCAAATCAGCGCTACAAAGAAGTCTCGCTACCCATTGGTCAAAATGGCCATGCTGAAAAAAGTGTCAAAACCAGAAATGCAGGAAAGGCCATGGAGAAATGGGAGCCATGCTACACTGATGGGCGGGATGTAAATTGCCAACAGCCACTCTGGAGAAGTGTACGGTGAGTCCTGAAACGTCTAAAAAGCAAAGCTACAGAGCATAGGGCACTTCCACTCATGGGGGTATACATTGGGAAAATTAAAAATCAGCAAGAGACAAGCACCCCAAAGTTTAGGGCTGCTCTCTTGACAAGGACCTCCACTTCATTCCACCTTCAATATCCCAGGAAAGAGAAAAATGGATAAAGAAGTTGTGGTCCTTATATACAATGGAATATCACTCAGCCATGAAATCAATGTCATAAGGCTAGTAGCAGCATGATGAGTGGATTTAGGTACGACGATTCTAAGTGAAATAAGTCACACAGAAAAGGACACTTCTCATAAGGTATCACTTTTAGAGGGAATGTAAAAACCGTTACACTTGAACTGAATTACAAAACAGAACAGAGTCACACATGCAGAAAACACACTATGGCTGCTTAACGGGAAAGGTGAGGTGGGGTGATACATAAAACAAGGGTTTCAAATTAGCTCAGATACCGTTCCATAAAACCAATATGTAATAGATAAGACCTACTCCTTGCTCAGAGAACTGGACTCAACACGCCCTATTCACCGCACAAGAATATATCTGACTAGTAATAATCTTAAAACCTAGGTATTGATATCTCTCTGTTAGTGTGTCAAGTGGGTGTAAAGCGGCATAAACACAGCAGTGAAAAGCAGCTAAACCCCATTATAAAAATAAATTACTTTGAAAAACCCATGAAACAAAGACAGTGAAAGAGAGAGAAATTCTTACACAATGCGTTCAGGGGCTGTGATGCAACCTGGATTGACCATATCTAGACCCACAGCTGGATGAGACATAAGGGTGGACACTCTTGGGGCTGAGAGGTTTGGTGAGGTTGGGTGAGCAAACGCAGACCCTTTAAAGTAATACTGCGTGGTACCCATCGCATGGGTCCCAAATCTCCAGGTTCAAGGGCATCTTCCTACATTGAAAACATGCATGAGAAACCCAGAAGATGGTACACCGTGTGATGGGGAAAGGTTTCTAAAACGTACCTCATTTCTCATCTCCTTGTGCCCGGGTTCGCCATAACAGCCACTTTACTAGCAATCTCCCTACTTGGAGCATCAGCATCTTTAACCTCCTGTTCCGTACAGGTTGCAATTTGTCCTGAGGATGAACGAGAAGACATGGAACCAATGAGAGACTAGCTCTTGGTGTTGGGACATGCAGAGGTCACTCTATTTTCCCATCAGGAAGAAGAATTAACCACAGGCTCATCCTGCCCCCCGGAACCAGAACAGGGCCTGAAGCCATCCTGCGCTTTTGCGGCCATCTCCCAAAAAGGCGAGTTGTAAAATGGAGGTTCAGGGCACTGCAATTCACAAACCTGCAGAGTTATAAATGATAACTCTCGTCCACAAATATATTGAGGGAAGGCAAAGAAGAGGATTTGAAATCAAGGCAGAATTGCAGGAAACAGATTTCAGGAGGTAGATTCGAATCGCCTTTAAAGCACATGAAAAGCGGCAAAACGTTGACAATGATGCCCTTGGCCAAAAAGGGCGTAAGCGTTTTTTCCTGAATATATTCAGGAAAAAACGCATACGCCCTTTTTGGCCAACCAAGCAACCTGGAAAGGCAAATCAGCGCTACAAAGAAGTCTCGCTACCCATTGGTCAAAATGGCCATGCTGAAAAAAGTGTCAAAACCAGAAATGCAGGAAAGGCCATGGAGAAATGGGAGCCATGCTACACTGATGGGCGGGATGTAAATTGCCAACAGCCACTCTGGAGAAGTGTACGGTGAGTCCTGAAACGTCTAAAAAGCAAAGCTTAGAGAGCATAGGGCACTTCCACTCATGGGGGTATACATTGGGAAAATTAAAAATCAGCAAGAGACAAGCACCCCAAATTTTAGGGCTGCTCTCTTGACAAGGACCTCCACTTCATTCCACCTTCAATATCCCAGGAAAGAGAAAAATGGATAAAGAAGTTGTGGTCCTTATATACAATGGAATATCACTCAGCCATGAAATCAATGTCATAAGGCTAGTAGCAGCATGATGAGTGGATTTAGGTACGACGATTCTAAGTGAAATAAGTCACACAGAAAAGGACACTTCTCATAATGTATCACTTATAGAGGGAATGTAAAAACCGTTACACTTGAACTGAATTACAAAACAGAACAGAGTCACACATGCAGAAAACACACTATGGCTGCTTAACGGGAAAGGTGAGGTGGGGTGATATATAAAACAAGGGTTTCAAATTAGCTCAGATACCGTTCCATAAAACCAATATGTAATAGACAAGACCTACTCCTTGCTCAGAGAACTGGACTCAACACGCCCTATTCACCGCACAAGAATATATCTGACTAGTAATAATCTTAAAACCTAGGTATTGATATCTCTCTGTTAGTGTGTCAAGTGGGTGTAAAGCGGCATAAACACAGCAGTGAAAAGCAGCTAAACCCCATTATAAAAATAAATTACTTTGAAAAACCCATGAAACAAAGACAGTGAAAGAGAGCGAAATTCTTACACAATGCGTTCAGGGGCTGTGATGCAACCTGGATTGACCATATCTAGACCCACAGCTGGATGAGACATAAGGGTGGACACTCTTGGGGCTGAGAGGTTTGGTGAGGTTGGTTGAGCAAACGCAGACCCTTTAAAGTAATACTGCGTGGTACCCATCGCATGGGTCCCAAATCTCCAGGTTCAAGGGCATCTTCCTACATTGAAAACATGCATGAGAAACCCAGAAGATGGTACACCGTGTGATGGGGAAAGGTTTCTAAAACGCACCTCATTTCTCATCTCATGGTGCTCGGGTTCGCAATTCCAGCCACTTTACTAGCAATCTCCCTACTTGGAGCATCAGCACCTTTAACCTCCTGATCCGTACAGGTTGCAATTTGTCCTGAGGATGAACGAGAAGACATGGAACCAATGAGAGACTAGCTCTTGGTGTTGGGACATGCAGAGGTCACTCTATTTTCCCATCAGGAAGAAGAATTAACCACAGGCTCATCCTGCCCCCCGGAACCAGAACAGGGCCTGAAGCCATCCTGCGCTTTTGCGGCCATCTCCCAAAAAGGCGAGTTGTAAAATGGAGGTTCAGGGCACTGCAATTCACAAACCTGCAGAGTTATAAATGATAACTCTCGTCCACAAATATATTGAGGGAAGGCAAAGAAGAGGATTTGAAATCAAGGCAGAATTGCAGGAAACAGATTTCAGGAGGTAGATTCGAATCGCCTTTAAAGCACATGAAAAGCGGCAAAACGTTGACAATGATGCCCTTGGCCAAAAAGGGCGTAAGCGTTTTTTCCTGAATATATTCAGGAAAAAACGCATACGCCCTTTTTGGCCAACCAAGCAACCTGGAAAGGCAAATCAGCGCTACAAAGAAGTCTCGCTACCCATTGGTCAAAATGGCCATGCTGAAAAAAGTGTCAAAACCAGAAATGCAGGAAAGGCCATGGAGAAATGGGAGCCATGCTACACTGATGGGCGGGATGTAAATTGCCAACAGCCACTCTGGAGAAGTGTACGGTGAGTCCTGAAACGTCTAAAAAGCAAAGCTTAGAGAGCATAGGGCACTTCCACTCATGGGGGTATACATTGGGAAAATTAAAAATCAGCAAGAGACAAGCACCCCAAAGTTTAGGGCTGCTCTCTTGACAAGGACCTCCACTTCATTCCACCTTCAATATCCCAGGAAAGAGAAAAATGGATAAAGAAGTTGTGGTCCTTATATACAATGGAATATCACTCAGCCATGAAATCAATGTCATAAGGCTAGTAGCAGCATGATGAGTGGATTTAGGTACGACGATTCTAAGTGAAATAAGTCACACAGAAAAGGACACTTCTCATAATGTATCACTTATAGAGGGAATGTAAAAACCGTTACACTTGAACTGAATTACAAAACAGAACAGAGTCACACATGCAGAAAACACACTATGGCTGCTTAACGGGAAAGGTGAGGTGGGGTGATATATAAAACAAGGGTTTCAAATTAGCTCAGATACCGTTCCATAAAACCAATATGTAATAGACAAGACCTACTCCTTGCTCAGAGAACTGGACTCAACACGCCCTATTCACCGCACAAGAATATATCTGACTAGTAATAATCTTAAAACCTAGGTATTGATATCTCTCTGTTAGTGTGTCAAGTGGGTGTAAAGCGGCATAAACACAGCAGTGAAAAGCAGCTAAACCCCATTATAAAAATAAATTACTTTGAAAAACCCATGAAACAAAGACAGTGAAAGAGAGCGAAATTCTTACACAATGCGTTCAGGGGCTGTGATGCAACCTGGATTGACCATATCTAGACCCACAGCTGGATGAGACATAAGGGTGGACACTCTTGGGGCTGAGAGGTTTGGTGAGGTTGGTTGAGCAAACGCAGACCCTTTAAAGTAATACTGCGTGGTACCCATCGCATGGGTCCCAAATCTCCAGGTTCAAGGGCATCTTCCTACATTGAAAACATGCATGAGAAACCCAGAAGATGGTACACCGTGTGATGGGGAAAGGTTTCTAAAACGCACCTCATTTCTCATCTCATGGTGCTCGGGTTCGCAATTCCAGCCACTTTACTAGCAATCTCCCTACTTGGAGCATCAGCACCTTTAACCTCCTGATCCGTACAGGTTGCAATTTGTCCTGAGGATGAACGAGAAGACATGGAACCAATGAGAGACTAGCTCTTGGTGTTGGGACATGCAGAGGTCACTCTATTTTCCCATCAGGAAGAAGAATTAACCACAGGCTCATCCTGCCCCCCGGAACCAGAACAGGGCCTGAAGCCATCCTGCGCTTTTGCGGCCAGCTCCCAAAAAGGCGAGTTGTAAAATGGAGGTTCAGGGCACTGCAATTCACAAACCTGCAGAGTTATAAATGATAACTCTCGTCCACAAATATATTGAGGGAAGGCAAAGAAGAGGATTTGAAATCAAGGCAGAATTGCAGGAAACAGATTTCAGGAGGTAGATTCGAATCGCCTTTAAAGCACATGAAAAGCGGCAAAACGTTGACAATGATGCCCTTGGCCAAAAAGGGCGTATGCGTTTTTTCCTGAATATATTCAGGAAAAAACGCATACGCCCTTTTTGGCCAACCAAGCAACCTGGAAAGGCAAATCAGCGCTACAAAGAAGTCTCGCTACCCATTGGTCAAAATGGCCATGCTGAAAAAAGTGTCAAAACCAGAAATGCAGGAAAGGCCATGGAGAAATGGGAGCCTTGCTACACTGATGGGTGGGATGTAAATTGCCAACAGCCACTCTGGAGAAGTGTACGGTGAGTCCTGAAACGTCTAAAATGCAAAGCTTAGAGAGCATAGGGCACTTCCACTCATGGGGGTATACATTGGGAAAATTAAAAATCAGCAAGAGACAAGCACCCCAAAGTTTAGGGCTGCTCTCTTGACAAGGACCTCCACTTCATTCCACCTTCAATATCCCAGGAAAGAGAAAAATGGATAAAGAAGTTGTGGTCCTTATATACAATGGAATATCACTCAGCCATGAAATCAATGTCATAAGGCTAGTAGCAGCATGATGAGTGGATTTAGGTACGACGATTCTAAGTGAAATAAGTCACACAGAAAAGGACACTTCTCATAATGTATCACTTATAGAGGGAATGTAAAAACCGTTACACTTGAACTGAATTACAAAACAGAACAGAGTCACACATGCAGAAAACACACTATGGCTGCTTAACGGGAAAGGTGAGGTGGGGTGATACATAAAACAAGGGTTTCAAATTAGCTCAGATACCGTTCCATAAAACCAATATGTAATAGACAAGACCTACTCCTTGCTCAGAGAACTGGACTCAACACGCCCTATTCACCGCACAAGAATATATCTGACTAGTAATAATCTTAAAACCTATGTATTGATATCTCTCTGTTAGTGTGTCAAGTGGGTGTAAAGCGGCATAAACACAGCAGTGAAAAGCAGCTAAACCCCATTATAAAAATAAATTACTTTGAAAAACCCATGAAACAAAGACAGTGAAAGAGAGCGAAGTTCTTACACAATGCGTTCAGGGGCTGTGATGCAACCTGGATTGACCATATCTAGACCCACAGCTGGATGAGACATAAGGGTGGACACTCTTGGGGCTGAGAGGTTTGGTGAGGTTGGGTGAGCAAACGCAGACCCTTTAAAGTAATACTGCGTGGTACCCATCGCATGGGTCCCAAATCTCCAGGTTCAAGGGCATCTTCCTACATTGAAAACATGCATGAGAAACCCAGAAGATGGTACACCGTGTGATGGGGAAAGGTTTCTAAAACGCACGTCATTTCTCATCTCCTGGTGCTCGGGTTCGCCATTCCAGCCACTTTACTAGCAATCTCCCTACTTGGAGCATCAGCACCTTTAACCTCCTGTTCCGTACAGGTTGCAATTTGTCCTGAGGATGAACGGGAAGACTTGGAACCAATGAGAGACTAGCTCTTGGTGTAGGGACAGGCACAGGTCACTCTATTTTCCCATCAGGAAGAAGAATTAACCACAGGCTCAGCCTGCCCCCCGGAACCAGAACAGGGCCTGAAGCCATCCTGCGCTTTTGCGGCCAGCTCCCAAGAACGCGAGTTGTAAAATGGAGCTTCAGGGCACTGCAATTCACAAACCTGCAGAGTTATAAATGATAACTCTAGTCCACAAATATATTGAGGGAAGGCAAAGAAGAGGATATGAAATCAAGGCAGAATTGCAGGAAACAGATTTCAGGAGGTAGATTCGAATCGCCTTTAAAGCACATGAAAAGCGGCAAAACGTTGACAATGATGCCCTTGGCCAAAAAGGGCGTATGCGTTTTTTCCTGAATATATTCAGGAAAAAACGCATACGCCCTTTTTGGCCAACCAAGCAACCTGGAAAGGCAAATCAGCGCTACAAAGAAGTCTCGCTACCCATTGGTCAAAATGGCCATGCTGAAAAAAGTGTCAAAACCAGAAATGCAGGAAAGGCCATGGAGAAATGGGAGCCATGCTACACTGATGGGCGGGATGTAAATTGCCAACAGCCACTCTGGAGAAGTGTACGGTGAGTCCTGAAACGTCTAAAAAGCAAAGCTTAGAGAGCATAGGGCACTTCCACTCATGGGGGTATACATTGGGAAAATTAAAAATCAGCAAGAGACAAGCACCCCAAAGTTTAGGGCTGCTCTCTTGACAAGGACCTCCACTTCATTCCACCTTCAATATCCCAGGAAAGAGAAAAATGGATAAAGAAGTTGTGGTCCTTATATACAATGGAATATCACTCAGCCATGAAATCAATGTCATAAGGCTAGTAGCAGCATGATGAGTGGATTTAGGTACGACGATTCTAAGTGAAATAAGTCACACAGAAAAGGACACTTCTCATAAGGTATCACTGATAGAGGGAATGTAAAAACCGTTACACTTGAACTGAATTACAAAACAGAACAGAGTCACACATGCAGAAAACACACTATGGCTGCTTAACGGGAAAGGTGAGGTGGGGTGATACATAAAACAAGGGTTTCAAATTAGCTCAGATACCGTTCCATAAAACCAATATGTAATAGACAAGACCTACTCCTTGCTCAGAGAACTGGACTCAACACGCCCTATTCACCACACAAGAATATATCTGACTAGTAATAATCTTAAAACCTATGTATTGATATCTCTCTGTTAGTGTGTCAAGTGGGTGTAAAGCAGCATAAACACAGCAGTGAAAAGCAGCTAAACCCCATTATAAAAATAAATTACTTTGAAAAACCCATGAAACAAAGACAGTGAAAGAGAGCGAAATTCTTACACAATGCGTTCAGGGGCTGTGATGCAACCTGGATTGACCATATCTAGACCCACAGCTGGATGAGACATAAGGGTGGACACTCTTGGGGCTGAGAGGTTTGGTGAGGTTGGGTGAGCAAATGCAGACCCTTTAAAGTAGTACTGCGTGGTACCCATCGCATGGGTCCCAAATCTCCAGGTTCAAGGGCATCTTCCTACATTGAAAACATGCATGAGAAACCCAGAAGATGGTACACCGTGTGATGGGGAAAGGTTTCTAAAACGTACCTCATTTCTCATCTCCTTGTGCCCGGGTTCGCCATAACAGCCGCTTTACTAGCAATCTCCCTACTTGGAGCATCAGCATCTTTAACCTCCTGTTCCGTACAGGTTGCAATTTGTCCTGAGGATGAACGAGAAGACATGGAACCAATGAGAGACTAGCTCTTGGTGTTGGGACATGCAGAGGTCACTCTATTTTCCCATCAGGAAGAAGAATTAACCACAGGCTCATCCTGCCCCCCGGAACCAGAATAGGGCCTGAAGCCATCCTGCGCTTTTGCGGCCATCTCCCAAAAAGGCGAGTTGTAAAATGGAGGTTCAGGGCACTGCAATTCACAAACCTGCAGAGTTATAAATGATAACTCTCGTCCACAAATATATTGAGGGAAGGCAAAGAAGAGGATTTGAAATCAAGGCAGAATTGCAGGAAACAGATTTCAGGAGGTAGATTCGAATCGCCTTTAAAGCACATGAAAAGCGGCAAAACGTTGACAATGATGCCCTTGGCCAAAAAGGGCGTATGCGTTTTTTCCTGAATATATTCAGGAAAAAACGCATACGCCCTTTTTGGCCAACCAAGCAACCTGGAAAGGCAAATCAGCGCTACAAAGAAGTCTCGCTACCCATTGGTCAAAATGGCCATGCTGAAAAAAGTGTCAAAACCAGAAATGCAGGAAAGGCCATGGAGAAATGGGAGCCATGCTACACTGATGGGCGGGATGTAAATTGCCAACAGCCACTCTGGAGAAGTGTACGGTGAGTCCTGAAACGTCTAAAAAGCAAAGCTACAGAGCATAGGGCACTTCCACTCATGGGGGTATACATTGGGAAAATTAAAAATCAGCAAGAGACAAGCACCCCAAAGTTTAGGGCTGCTCTCTTGACAAGGACCTCCACTTCATTCCACCTTCAATATCCCAGGAAAGAGAAAAATGGATAAAGAAGTTGTGGTCCTTATATACAATGGAATATCACTCAGCCATGAAATCAATGTCATAAGGCTAGTAGCAGCATGATGAGTGGATTTAGGTACGACGATTCTAAGTGAAATAAGTCACACAGAAAAGGACACTTCTCATAAGGTATCACTTTTAGAGGGAATGTAAAAACCGTTACACTTGAACTGAATTACAAAACAGAACAGAGTCACACATGCAGAAAACACACTATGGCTGCTTAACGGGAAAGGTGAGGTGGGGTGATACATAAAACAAGGGTTTCAAATTAGCTCAGATACCGTTCCATAAAACCAATATGTAATAGATAAGACCTACTCCTTGCTCAGAGAACTGGACTCAACACGCCCTATTCACCGCACAAGAATATATCTGACTAGTAATAATCTTAAAACCTAGGTATTGATATCTCTCTGTTAGTGTGTCAAGTGGGTGTAAAGCGGCATAAACACAGCAGTGAAAAGCAGCTAAACCCCATTATAAAAATAAATTACTTTGAAAAACCCATGAAACAAAGACAGTGAAAGAGAGAGAAATTCTTACACAATGCGTTCAGGGGCTGTGATGCAACCTGGATTGACCATATCTAGACCCACAGCTGGATGAGACATAAGGGTGGACACTCTTGGGGCTGAGAGGTTTGGTGAGGTTGGGTGAGCAAACGCAGACCCTTTAAAGTAATACTGCGTGGTACCCATCGCATGGGTCCCAAATCTCCAGGTTCAAGGGCATCTTCCTACATTGAAAACATGCATGAGAAACCCAGAAGATGGTACACCGTGTGATGGGGAAAGGTTTCTAAAACGTACCTCATTTCTCATCTCCTTGTGCCCGGGTTCGCCATAACAGCCACTTTACTAGCAATCTCCCTACTTGGAGCATCAGCATCTTTAACCTCCTGTTCCGTACAGGTTGCAATTTGTCCTGAGGATGAACGAGAAGACATGGAACCAATGAGAGACTAGCTCTTGGTGTTGGGACATGCAGAGGTCACTCTATTTTCCCATCAGGAAGAAGAATTAACCACAGGCTCATCCTGCCCCCCGGAACCAGAACAGGGCCTGAAGCCATCCTGCGCTTTTGCGGCCATCTCCCAAAAAGGCGAGTTGTAAAATGGAGGTTCAGGGCACTGCAATTCACAAACCTGCAGAGTTATAAATGATAACTCTCGTCCACAAATATATTGAGGGAAGGCAAAGAAGAGGATTTGAAATCAAGGCAGAATTGCAGGAAACAGATTTCAGGAGGTAGATTCGAATCGCCTTTAAAGCACATGAAAAGCGGCAAAACGTTGACAATGATGCCCTTGGCCAAAAAGGGCGTAAGCGTTTTTTCCTGAATATATTCAGGAAAAAACGCATACGCCCTTTTTGGCCAACCAAGCAACCTGGAAAGGCAAATCAGCGCTACAAAGAAGTCTCGCTACCCATTGGTCAAAATGGCCATGCTGAAAAAAGTGTCAAAACCAGAAATGCAGGAAAGGCCATGGAGAAATGGGAGCCATGCTACACTGATGGGCGGGATGTAAATTGCCAACAGCCACTCTGGAGAAGTGTACGGTGAGTCCTGAAACGTCTAAAAAGCAAAGCTTAGAGAGCATAGGGCACTTCCACTCATGGGGGTATACATTGGGAAAATTAAAAATCAGCAAGAGACAAGCACCCCAAATTTTAGGGCTGCTCTCTTGACAAGGACCTCCACTTCATTCCACCTTCAATATCCCAGGAAAGAGAAAAATGGATAAAGAAGTTGTGGTCCTTATATACAATGGAATATCACTCAGCCATGAAATCAATGTCATAAGGCTAGTAGCAGCATGATGAGTGGATTTAGGTACGACGATTCTAAGTGAAATAAGTCACACAGAAAAGGACACTTCTCATAATGTATCACTTATAGAGGGAATGTAAAAACCGTTACACTTGAACTGAATTACAAAACAGAACAGAGTCACACATGCAGAAAACACACTATGGCTGCTTAACGGGAAAGGTGAGGTGGGGTGATATATAAAACAAGGGTTTCAAATTAGCTCAGATACCGTTCCATAAAACCAATATGTAATAGACAAGACCTACTCCTTGCTCAGAGAACTGGACTCAACACGCCCTATTCACCGCACAAGAATATATCTGACTAGTAATAATCTTAAAACCTAGGTATTGATATCTCTCTGTTAGTGTGTCAAGTGGGTGTAAAGCGGCATAAACACAGCAGTGAAAAGCAGCTAAACCCCATTATAAAAATAAATTACTTTGAAAAACCCATGAAACAAAGACAGTGAAAGAGAGCGAAATTCTTACACAATGCGTTCAGGGGCTGTGATGCAACCTGGATTGACCATATCTAGACCCACAGCTGGATGAGACATAAGGGTGGACACTCTTGGGGCTGAGAGGTTTGGTGAGGTTGGTTGAGCAAACGCAGACCCTTTAAAGTAATACTGCGTGGTACCCATCGCATGGGTCCCAAATCTCCAGGTTCAAGGGCATCTTCCTACATTGAAAACATGCATGAGAAACCCAGAAGATGGTACACCGTGTGATGGGGAAAGGTTTCTAAAACGCACCTCATTTCTCATCTCATGGTGCTCGGGTTCGCAATTCCAGCCACTTTACTAGCAATCTCCCTACTTGGAGCATCAGCACCTTTAACCTCCTGATCCGTACAGGTTGCAATTTGTCCTGAGGATGAACGAGAAGACATGGAACCAATGAGAGACTAGCTCTTGGTGTTGGGACATGCAGAGGTCACTCTATTTTCCCATCAGGAAGAAGAATTAACCACAGGCTCATCCTGCCCCCCGGAACCAGAACAGGGCCTGAAGCCATCCTGCGCTTTTGCGGCCATCTCCCAAAAAGGCGAGTTGTAAAATGGAGGTTCAGGGCACTGCAATTCACAAACCTGCAGAGTTATAAATGATAACTCTCGTCCACAAATATATTGAGGGAAGGCAAAGAAGAGGATTTGAAATCAAGGCAGAATTGCAGGAAACAGATTTCAGGAGGTAGATTCGAATCGCCTTTAAAGCACATGAAAAGCGGCAAAACGTTGACAATGATGCCCTTGGCCAAAAAGGGCGTAAGCGTTTTTTCCTGAATATATTCAGGAAAAAACGCATACGCCCTTTTTGGCCAACCAAGCAACCTGGAAAGGCAAATCAGCGCTACAAAGAAGTCTCGCTACCCATTGGTCAAAATGGCCATGCTGAAAAAAGTGTCAAAACCAGAAATGCAGGAAAGGCCATGGAGAAATGGGAGCCATGCTACACTGATGGGCGGGATGTAAATTGCCAACAGCCACTCTGGAGAAGTGTACGGTGAGTCCTGAAACGTCTAAAAAGCAAAGCTTAGAGAGCATAGGGCACTTCCACTCATGGGGGTATACATTGGGAAAATTAAAAATCAGCAAGAGACAAGCACCCCAAAGTTTAGGGCTGCTCTCTTGACAAGGACCTCCACTTCATTCCACCTTCAATATCCCAGGAAAGAGAAAAATGGATAAAGAAGTTGTGGTCCTTATATACAATGGAATATCACTCAGCCATGAAATCAATGTCATAAGGCTAGTAGCAGCATGATGAGTGGATTTAGGTACGACGATTCTAAGTGAAATAAGTCACACAGAAAAGGACACTTCTCATAATGTATCACTTATAGAGGGAATGTAAAAACCGTTACACTTGAACTGAATTACAAAACAGAACAGAGTCACACATGCAGAAAACACACTATGGCTGCTTAACGGGAAAGGTGAGGTGGGGTGATATATAAAACAAGGGTTTCAAATTAGCTCAGATACCGTTCCATAAAACCAATATGTAATAGACAAGACCTACTCCTTGCTCAGAGAACTGGACTCAACACGCCCTATTCACCGCACAAGAATATATCTGACTAGTAATAATCTTAAAACCTAGGTATTGATATCTCTCTGTTAGTGTGTCAAGTGGGTGTAAAGCGGCATAAACACAGCAGTGAAAAGCAGCTAAACCCCATTATAAAAATAAATTACTTTGAAAAACCCATGAAACAAAGACAGTGAAAGAGAGCGAAATTCTTACACAATGCGTTCAGGGGCTGTGATGCAACCTGGATTGACCATATCTAGACCCACAGCTGGATGAGACATAAGGGTGGACACTCTTGGGGCTGAGAGGTTTGGTGAGGTTGGTTGAGCAAACGCAGACCCTTTAAAGTAATACTGCGTGGTACCCATCGCATGGGTCCCAAATCTCCAGGTTCAAGGGCATCTTCCTACATTGAAAACATGCATGAGAAACCCAGAAGATGGTACACCGTGTGATGGGGAAAGGTTTCTAAAACGCACCTCATTTCTCATCTCATGGTGCTCGGGTTCGCAATTCCAGCCACTTTACTAGCAATCTCCCTACTTGGAGCATCAGCACCTTTAACCTCCTGATCCGTACAGGTTGCAATTTGTCCTGAGGATGAACGAGAAGACATGGAACCAATGAGAGACTAGCTCTTGGTGTTGGGACATGCAGAGGTCACTCTATTTTCCCATCAGGAAGAAGAATTAACCACAGGCTCATCCTGCCCCCCGGAACCAGAACAGGGCCTGAAGCCATCCTGCGCTTTTGCGGCCATCTCCCAAAAAGGCGAGTTGTAAAATGGAGGTTCAGGGCACTGCAATTCACAAACCTGCAGAGTTATAAATGATAACTCTCGTCCACAAATATATTGAGGGAAGGCAAAGAAGAGGATTTGAAATCAAGGCAGAATTGCAGGAAACAGATTTCAGGAGGTAGATTCGAATCGCCTTTAAAGCACATGAAAAGCGGCAAAACGTTGACAATGATGCCCTTGGCCAAAAAGGGCGTAAGCGTTTTTTCCTGAATATATTCAGGAAAAAACGCATACGCCCTTTTTGGCCAACCAAGCAACCTGGAAAGGCAAATCAGCGCTACAAAGAAGTCTCGCTACCCATTGGTCAAAATGGCCATGCTGAAAAAAGTGTCAAAACCAGAAATGCAGGAAAGGCCATGGAGAAATGGGAGCCATGCTACACTGATGGGCGGGATGTAAATTGCCAACAGCCACTCTGGAGAAGTGTACGGTGAGTCCTGAAACGTCTAAAAAGCAAAGCTTAGAGAGCATAGGGCACTTCCACTCATGGGGGTATACATTGGGAAAATTAAAAATCAGCAAGAGACAAGCACCCCAAAGTTTAGGGCTGCTCTCTTGACAAGGACCTCCACTTCATTCCACCTTCAATATCCCAGGAAAGAGAAAAATGGATAAAGAAGTTGTGGTCCTTATATACAATGGAATATCACTCAGCCATGAAATCAATGTCATAAGGCTAGTAGCAGCATGATGAGTGGATTTAGGTACGACGATTCTAAGTGAAATAAGTCACACAGAAAAGGACACTTCTCATAATGTATCACTTATAGAGGGAATGTAAAAACCGTTACACTTGAACTGAATTACAAAACAGAACAGAGTCACACATGCAGAAAACACACTATGGCTGCTTAACGGGAAAGGTGAGGTGGGGTGATATATAAAACAAGGGTTTCAAATTAGCTCAGATACCGTTCCATAAAACCAATATGTAATAGACAAGACCTACTCCTTGCTCAGAGAACTGGACTCAACACGCCCTATTCACCGCACAAGAATATATCTGACTAGTAATAATCTTAAAACCTAGGTATTGATATCTCTCTGTTAGTGTGTCAAGTGGGTGTAAAGCGGCATAAACACAGCAGTGAAAAGCAGCTAAACCCCATTATAAAAATAAATTACTTTGAAAAACCCATGAAACAAAGACAGTGAAAGAGAGCGAAATTCTTACACAATGCGTTCAGGGGCTGTGATGCAACCTGGATTGACCATATCTAGACCCACAGCTGGATGAGACATAAGGGTGGACACTCTTGGGGCTGAGAGGTTTGGTGAGGTTGGGTGAGCAAACGCAGACCCTTTAAAGTAATACTGCGTGGTACCCATCGCATGGGTCCCAAATCTCCAGGTTCAAGGGCATCTTCCTACATTGAAAACATGCATGAGAAACCCAGAAGATGGTACACCGTGTGATGGGGAAAGGTTTCTAAAACGCACCTCATTTCTCATCTCCTGGTGCTCGGGTTCGCCATTCCAGCCACTTTACTAGCAATCTCCCTACTTGGAGCATCAGCACCTTTAACCTCCTGATCCGTACAGGTTGCAATTTGTCCTGAGGATGAACGAGAAGACATGGAACCAATGAGAGACTAGCTCTTGGTGTTGGGACATGCAGAGGTCACTCTATTTTCCCATCAGGAAGAAGAATTAACCACAGGCTCATCCTGCCCCCCGGAACCAGAACAGGGCCTGAAGCCATCCTGCGCTTTTGCGGCCAGCTCCCAAAAAGGCGAGTTGTAAAATGGAGGTTCAGGGCACTGCAATTCACAAACCTGCAGAGTTATAAATGATAACTCTCGTCCACAAATATATTGAGGGAAGGCAAAGAAGAGGATTTGAAATCAAGGCAGAATTGCAGGAAACAGATTTCAGGAGGTAGATTCGAATCGCCTTTAAAGCACATGAAAAGCGGCAAAACGTTGACAATGATGCCCTTGGCCAAAAAGGGCGTATGCGTTTTTTCCTGAATATATTCAGGAAAAAACGCATACGCCCTTTTTGGCCAACCAAGCAACCTGGAAAGGCAAATCAGCGCTACAAAGAAGTCTCGCTACCCATTGGTCAAAATGGCCATGCTGAAAAAAGTGTCAAAACCAGAAATGCAGGAAAGGCCATGGAGAAATGGGAGCCTTGCTACACTGATGGGTGGGATGTAAATTGCCAACAGCCACTCTGGAGAAGTGTACGGTGAGTCCTGAAACGTCTAAAATGCAAAGCTTAGAGAGCATAGGGCACTTCCACTCATGGGGGTATACATTGGGAAAATTAAAAATCAGCAAGAGACAAGCACCCCAAAGTTTAGGGCTGCTCTCTTGACAAGGACCTCCACTTCATTCCACCTTCAATATCCCAGGAAAGAGAAAAATGGATAAAGAAGTTGTGGTCCTTATATACAATGGAATATCACTCAGCCATGAAATCAATGTCATAAGGCTAGTAGCAGCATGATGAGTGGATTTAGGTACGACGATTCTAAGTGAAATAAGTCACACAGAAAAGGACACTTCTCATAAGGTATCACTGATAGAGGGAATGTAAAAACCGTTACACTTGAACTGAATTACAAAACAGAACAGAGTCACACATGCAGAAAACACACTATGGCTGCTTAACGGGAAAGGTGAGGTGGGGTGATACATAAAACAAGGGTTTCAAATTAGCTCAGATACCGTTCCATAAAACCAATATGTAATAGACAAGACCTACTCCTTGCTCAGAGAACTGGACTCAACACGCCCTATTCACCACACAAGAATATATCTGACTAGTAATAATCTTAAAACCTATGTATTGATATCTCTCTGTTAGTGTGTCAAGTGGGTGTAAAGCAGCATAAACACAGCAGTGAAAAGCAGCTAAACCCCATTATAAAAATAAATTACTTTGAAAAACCCATGAAACAAAGACAGTGAAAGAGAGCGAAATTCTTACACAATGCGTTCAGGGGCTGTGATGCAACCTGGATTGACCATATCTAGACCCACAGCTGGATGAGACATAAGGGTGGACACTCTTGGGGCTGAGAGGTTTGGTGAGGTTGGGTGAGCAAATGCAGACCCTTTAAAGTAGTACTGCGTGGTACCCATCGCATGGGTCCCAAATCTCCAGGTTCAAGGGCATCTTCCTACATTGAAAACATGCATGAGAAACCCAGAAGATGGTACACCGTGTGATGGGGAAAGGTTTCTAAAACGTACCTCATTTCTCATCTCCTTGTGCCCGGGTTCGCCATAACAGCCGCTTTACTAGCAATCTCCCTACTTGGAGCATCAGCATCTTTAACCTCCTGTTCCGTACAGGTTGCAATTTGTCCTGAGGATGAACGAGAAGACATGGAACCAATGAGAGACTAGCTCTTGGTGTTGGGACATGCAGAGGTCACTCTATTTTCCCATCAGGAAGAAGAATTAACCACAGGCTCATCCTGCCCCCCGGAACCAGAATAGGGCCTGAAGCCATCCTGCGCTTTTGCGGCCATCTCCCAAAAAGGCGAGTTGTAAAATGGAGGTTCAGGGCACTGCAATTCACAAACCTGCAGAGTTATAAATGATAACTCTCGTCCACAAATATATTGAGGGAAGGCAAAGAAGAGGATTTGAAATCAAGGCAGAATTGCAGGAAACAGATTTCAGGAGGTAGATTCGAATCGCCTTTAAAGCACATGAAAAGCGGCAAAACGTTGACAATGATGCCCTTGGCCAAAAAGGGCGTATGCGTTTTTTCCTGAATATATTCAGGAAAAAACGCATACGCCCTTTTTGGCCAACCAAGCAACCTGGAAAGGCAAATCAGCGCTACAAAGAAGTCTCGCTACCCATTGGTCAAAATGGCCATGCTGAAAAAAGTGTCAAAACCAGAAATGCAGGAAAGGCCATGGAGAAATGGGAGCCATGCTACACTGATGGGCGGGATGTAAATTGCCAACAGCCACTCTGGAGAAGTGTACGGTGAGTCCTGAAACGTCTAAAAAGCAAAGCTACAGAGCATAGGGCACTTCCACTCATGGGGGTATACATTGGGAAAATTAAAAATCAGCAAGAGACAAGCACCCCAAAGTTTAGGGCTGCTCTCTTGACAAGGACCTCCACTTCATTCCACCTTCAATATCCCAGGAAAGAGAAAAATGGATAAAGAAGTTGTGGTCCTTATATACAATGGAATATCACTCAGCCATGAAATCAATGTCATAAGGCTAGTAGCAGCATGATGAGTGGATTTAGGTACGACGATTCTAAGTGAAATAAGTCACACAGAAAAGGACACTTCTCATAAGGTATCACTTTTAGAGGGAATGTAAAAACCGTTACACTTGAACTGAATTACAAAACAGAACAGAGTCACACATGCAGAAAACACACTATGGCTGCTTAACGGGAAAGGTGAGGTGGGGTGATACATAAAACAAGGGTTTCAAATTAGCTCAGATACCGTTCCATAAAACCAATATGTAATAGATAAGACCTACTCCTTGCTCAGAGAACTGGACTCAACACGCCCTATTCACCGCACAAGAATATATCTGACTAGTAATAATCTTAAAACCTAGGTATTGATATCTCTCTGTTAGTGTGTCAAGTGGGTGTAAAGCGGCATAAACACAGCAGTGAAAAGCAGCTAAACCCCATTATAAAAATAAATTACTTTGAAAAACCCATGAAACAAAGACAGTGAAAGAGAGAGAAATTCTTACACAATGCGTTCAGGGGCTGTGATGCAACCTGGATTGACCATATCTAGACCCACAGCTGGATGAGACATAAGGGTGGACACTCTTGGGGCTGAGAGGTTTGGTGAGGTTGGGTGAGCAAACGCAGACCCTTTAAAGTAATACTGCGTGGTACCCATCGCATGGGTCCCAAATCTCCAGGTTCAAGGGCATCTTCCTACATTGAAAACATGCATGAGAAACCCAGAAGATGGTACACCGTGTGATGGGGAAAGGTTTCTAAAACGTACCTCATTTCTCATCTCCTTGTGCCCGGGTTCGCCATAACAGCCACTTTACTAGCAATCTCCCTACTTGGAGCATCAGCATCTTTAACCTCCTGTTCCGTACAGGTTGCAATTTGTCCTGAGGATGAACGAGAAGACATGGAACCAATGAGAGACTAGCTCTTGGTGTTGGGACATGCAGAGGTCACTCTATTTTCCCATCAGGAAGAAGAATTAACCACAGGCTCATCCTGCCCCCCGGAACCAGAACAGGGCCTGAAGCCATCCTGCGCTTTTGCGGCCATCTCCCAAAAAGGCGAGTTGTAAAATGGAGGTTCAGGGCACTGCAATTCACAAACCTGCAGAGTTATAAATGATAACTCTCGTCCACAAATATATTGAGGGAAGGCAAAGAAGAGGATTTGAAATCAAGGCAGAATTGCAGGAAACAGATTTCAGGAGGTAGATTCGAATCGCCTTTAAAGCACATGAAAAGCGGCAAAACGTTGACAATGATGCCCTTGGCCAAAAAGGGCGTAAGCGTTTTTTCCTGAATATATTCAGGAAAAAACGCATACGCCCTTTTTGGCCAACCAAGCAACCTGGAAAGGCAAATCAGCGCTAAAAAGAAGTCTCGCTACCCATTGGTCAAAATGGCCATGCTGAAAAAAGTGTCAAAACCAGAAATGCAGGAAAGGCCATGGAGAAATGGGAGCCATGCTACACTGATGGGCGGGATGTAAATTGCCAACAGCCACTCTGGAGAAGTGTACGGTGAGTCCTGAAACGTCTAAAAAGCAAAGCTTAGAGAGCATAGGGCACTTCCACTCATGGGGGTATACATTGGGAAAATTAAAAATCAGCAAGAGACAAGCACCCCAAAGTTTAGGGCTGCTCTCTTGACAAGGACCTCCACTTCATTCCACCTTCAATATCCCAGGAAAGAGAAAAATGGATAAAGAAGTTGTGGTCCTTATATACAATGGAATATCACTCAGCCATGAAATCAATGTCATAAGGCTAGTAGCAGCATGATGAGTGGATTTAGGTACGACGATTCTAAGTGAAATAAGTCACACAGAAAAGGACACTTCTCATAATGTATCACTTATAGAGGGAATGTAAAAACCGTTACACTTGAACTGAATTACAAAACAGAACAGAGTCACACATGCAGAAAACACACTATGGCTGCTTAACGGGAAAGGTGAGGTGGGGTGATATATAAAACAAGGGTTTCAAATTAGCTCAGATACCGTTCCATAAAACCAATATGTAATAGACAAGACCTACTCCTTGCTCAGAGAACTGGACTCAACACGCCCTATTCACCGCACAAGAATATATCTGACTAGTAATAATCTTAAAACCTAGGTATTGATATCTCTCTGTTAGTGTGTCAAGTGGGTGTAAAGCGGCATAAACACAGCAGTGAAAAGCAGCTAAACCCCATTATAAAAATAAATTACTTTGAAAAACCCATGAAACAAAGACAGTGAAAGAGAGAGAAATTCTTACACAATGCGTTCAGGGGCTGTGATGCAACCTGGATTGACCATATCTAGACCCACAGCTGGATGAGACATAAGGGTGGACACTCTTGGGGCTGAGAGGTTTGGTGAGGTTGGGTGAGCAAACGCAGACCCTTTAAAGTAATACTGCGTGGTACCCATCGCATGGGTCCCAAATCTCCAGGTTCAAGGGCATCTTCCTACATTGAAAACATGCATGAGAAACCCAGAAGATGGTACACCGTGTGATGGGGAAAGGTTTCTAAAACGTACCTCATTTCTCATCTCCTTGTGCCCGGGTTCGCCATAACAGCCACTTTACTAGCAATCTCCCTACTTGGAGCATCAGCATCTTTAACCTCCTGTTCCGTACAGGTTGCAATTTGTCCTGAGGATGAACGAGAAGACATGGAACCAATGAGAGACTAGCTCTTGGTGTTGGGACATGCAGAGGTCACTCTATTTTCCCATCAGGAAGAAGAATTAACCACAGGCTCATCCTGCCCCCCGGAACCAGAACAGGGCCTGAAGCCATCCTGCGCTTTTGCGGCCATCTCCCAAAAAGGCGAGTTGTAAAATGGAGGTTCAGGGCACTGCAATTCACAAACCTGCAGAGTTATAAATGATAACTCTCGTCCACAAATATATTGAGGGAAGGCAAAGAAGAGGATTTGAAATCAAGGCAGAATTGCAGGAAACAGATTTCAGGAGGTAGATTCGAATCGCCTTTAAAGCACATGAAAAGCGGCAAAACGTTGACAATGATGCCCTTGGCCAAAAAGGGCGTATGCGTTTTTTCCTGAATATATTCAGGAAAAAACGCATACGCCCTTTTTGGCCAACCAAGCAACCTGGAAAGGCAAATCAGCGCTAAAAAGAAGTCTCGCTACCCATTGGTCAAAATGGCCATGCTGAAAAAAGTGTCAAAACCAGAAATGCAGGAAAGGCCATGGAGAAATGGGAGCCATGCTACACTGATGGGCGGGATGTAAATTGCCAACAGCCACTCTGGAGAAGTGTACGGTGAGTCCTGAAACGTCTAAAAAGCAAAGCTTAGAGAGCATAGGGCACTTCCACTCATGGGGGTATACATTGGGAAAATTAAAAATCAGCAAGAGACAAGCACCCCAAAGTTTAGGGCTGCTCTCTTGACAAGGACCTCCACTTCATTCCACCTTCAATATCCCAGGAAAGAGAAAAATGGATAAAGAAGTTGTGGTCCTTATATACAATGGAATATCACTCAGCCATGAAATCAATGTCATAAGGCTAGTAGCAGCATGATGAGTGGATTTAGGTACGACGATTCTAAGTGAAATAAGTCACACAGAAAAGGACACTTCTCATAATGTATCACTTATAGAGGGAATGTAAAAACCGTTACACTTGAACTGAATTACAAAACAGAACAGAGTCACACATGCAGAAAACACACTATGGCTGCTTAACGGGAAAGGTGAGGTGGGGTGATATATAAAACAAGGGTTTCAAATTAGCTCAGATACCGTTCCATAAAACCAATATGTAATAGACAAGACCTACTCCTTGCTCAGAGAACTGGACTCAACACGCCCTATTCACCGCACAAGAATATATCTGACTAGTAATAATCTTAAAACCTAGGTATTGATATCTCTCTGTTAGTGTGTCAAGTGGGTGTAAAGCGGCATAAACACAGCAGTGAAAAGCAGCTAAACCCCATTATAAAAATAAATTACTTTGAAAAACCCATGAAACAAAGACAGTGAAAGAGAGAGAAATTCTTACACAATGCGTTCAGGGGCTGTGATGCAACCTGGATTGACCATATCTAGACCCACAGCTGGATGAGACATAAGGGTGGACACTCTTGGGGCTGAGAGGTTTGGTGAGGTTGGGTGAGCAAACGCAGACCCTTTAAAGTAATACTGCGTGGTACCCATCGCATGGGTCCCAAATCTCCAGGTTCAAGGGCATCTTCCTACATTGAAAACATGCATGAGAAACCCAGAAGATGGTACACCGTGTGATGGGGAAAGGTTTCTAAAACGCACCTCATTTCTCATCTCATGGTGCTCGGGTTCGCAATTCCAGCCACTTTACTAGCAATCTCCCTACTTGGAGCATCAGCACCTTTAACCTCCTGATCCGTACAGGTTGCAATTTGTCCTGAGGATGAACGAGAAGACATGGAACCAATGAGAGACTAGCTCTTGGTGTTGGGACATGCAGAGGTCACTCTATTTTCCCATCAGGAAGAAGAATTAACCACAGGCTCATCCTGCCCCCCGGAACCAGAACAGGGCCTGAAGCCATCCTGCGCTTTTGCGGCCATCTCCCAAAAAGGCGAGTTGTAAAATGGAGGTTCAGGGCACTGCAATTCACAAACCTGCAGAGTTATAAATGATAACTCTCGTCCACAAATATATTGAGGGAAGGCAAAGAAGAGGATTTGAAATCAAGGCAGAATTGCAGGAAACAGATTTCAGGAGGTAGATTCGAATCGCCTTTAAAGCACATGAAAAGCGGCAAAACGTTGACAATGATGCCCTTGGCCAAAAAGGGCGTAAGCGTTTTTTCCTGAATATATTCAGGAAAAAACGCATACGCCCTTTTTGGCCAACCAAGCAACCTGGAAAGGCAAATCAGCGCTAAAAAGAAGTCTCGCTACCCATTGGTCAAAATGGCCATGCTGAAAAAAGTGTCAAAACCAGAAATGCAGGAAAGGCCATGGAGAAATGGGAGCCATGCTACACTGATGGGCGGGATGTAAATTGCCAACAGCCACTCTGGAGAAGTGTACGGTGAGTCCTGAAACGTCTAAAAAGCAAAGCTTAGAGAGCATAGGGCACTTCCACTCATGGGGGTATACATTGGGAAAATTAAAAATCAGCAAGAGACAAGCACCCCAAAGTTTAGGGCTGCTCTCTTGACAAGGACCTCCACTTCATTCCACCTTCAATATCCCAGGAAAGAGAAAAATGGATAAAGAAGTTGTGGTCCTTATATACAATGGAATATCACTCAGCCAGGAAATCAATGTCGTAAGGTTAGTAGCAGCATGATGAGTGGATTTAGGTATGACGATTCTAAGTGAAATAAGTCACACAGAAAAGGACACTTCTCATAAGGTATCACTGATAGAGGGAATGTAAAAACCGTTACACTTGAACTGAATTACAAAACAGAACAGAGTCACACATGCAGAAAACACACTATGGCTGCTTAACGGGAAAGGTGAGGTGGGGTGATACATAAAACAAGGGTTTCAAATTAGCTCAGATACCGTTCCATAAAACCAATATGTAATAGACAAGACCTACTCCTTGCTCAGAGAACTGGACTCAACACGCCCTATTCACCACACAAGAATATATCTGACTAGTAATAATCTTAAAACCTATGTATTGATATCTCTCTGTTAGTGTGTCAAGTGGGTGTAAAGCAGCATAAACACAGCAGTGAAAAGCAGCTAAACCCCATTATAAAAATAAATTACTTTGAAAAACCCATGAAACAAAGACAGTGAAAGAGAGCGAAATTCTTACACAATGCGTTCAGGGGCTGTGATGCAACCTGGATTGACCATATCTAGACCCACAGCTGGATGAGACATAAGGGTGGACACTCTTGGGGCTGAGAGGTTTGGTGAGGTTGGGTGAGCAAATGCAGACCCTTTAAAGTAGTACTGCGTGGTACCCATCGCATGGGTCCCAAATCTCCAGGTTCAAGGGCATCTTCCTACATTGAAAACATGCATGAGAAACCCAGAAGATGGTACACCGTGTGATGGGGAAAGGTTTCTAAAACGTACCTCATTTCTCATCTCCTTGTGCCCGGGTTCGCCATAACAGCCGCTTTACTAGCAATCTCCCTACTTGGAGCATCAGCATCTTTAACCTCCTGTTCCGTACAGGTTGCAATTTGTCCTGAGGATGAACGAGAAGACATGGAACCAATGAGAGACTAGCTCTTGGTGTTGGGACATGCAGAGGTCACTCTATTTTCCCATCAGGAAGAAGAATTAACCACAGGCTCATCCTGCCCCCCGGAACCAGAATAGGGCCTGAAGCCATCCTGCGCTTTTGCGGCCATCTCCCAAAAAGGCGAGTTGTAAAATGGAGGTTCAGGGCACTGCAATTCACAAACCTGCAGAGTTATAAATGATAACTCTCGTCCACAAATATATTGAGGGAAGGCAAAGAAGAGGATTTGAAATCAAGGCAGAATTGCAGGAAACAGATTTCAGGAGGTAGATTCGAATCGCCTTTAAAGCACATGAAAAGCGGCAAAACGTTGACAATGATGCCCTTGGCCAAAAAGGGCGTATGCGTTTTTTCCTGAATATATTCAGGAAAAAACGCATACGCCCTTTTTGGCCAACCAAGCAACCTGGAAAGGCAAATCAGCGCTACAAAGAAGTCTCGCTACCCATTGGTCAAAATGGCCATGCTGAAAAAAGTGTCAAAACCAGAAATGCAGGAAAGGCCATGGAGAAATGGGAGCCATGCTACACTGATGGGCGGGATGTAAATTGCCAACAGCCACTCTGGAGAAGTGTACGGTGAGTCCTGAAACGTCTAAAAAGCAAAGCTACAGAGCATAGGGCACTTCCACTCATGGGGGTATACATTGGGAAAATTAAAAATCAGCAAGAGACAAGCACCCCAAAGTTTAGGGCTGCTCTCTTGACAAGGACCTCCACTTCATTCCACCTTCAATATCCCAGGAAAGAGAAAAATGGATAAAGAAGTTGTGGTCCTTATATACAATGGAATATCACTCAGCCATGAAATCAATGTCATAAGGCTAGTAGCAGCATGATGAGTGGATTTAGGTACGACGATTCTAAGTGAAATAAGTCACACAGAAAAGGACACTTCTCATAAGGTATCACTTTTAGAGGGAATGTAAAAACCGTTACACTTGAACTGAATTACAAAACAGAACAGAGTCACACATGCAGAAAACACACTATGGCTGCTTAACGGGAAAGGTGAGGTGGGGTGATACATAAAACAAGGGTTTCAAATTAGCTCAGATACCGTTCCATAAAACCAATATGTAATAGATAAGACCTACTCCTTGCTCAGAGAACTGGACTCAACACGCCCTATTCACCGCACAAGAATATATCTGACTAGTAATAATCTTAAAACCTAGGTATTGATATCTCTCTGTTAGTGTGTCAAGTGGGTGTAAAGCGGCATAAACACAGCAGTGAAAAGCAGCTAAACCCCATTATAAAAATAAATTACTTTGAAAAACCCATGAAACAAAGACAGTGAAAGAGAGAGAAATTCTTACACAATGCGTTCAGGGGCTGTGATGCAACCTGGATTGACCATATCTAGACCCACAGCTGGATGAGACATAAGGGTGGACACTCTTGGGGCTGAGAGGTTTGGTGAGGTTGGGTGAGCAAACGCAGACCCTTTAAAGTAATACTGCGTGGTACCCATCGCATGGGTCCCAAATCTCCAGGTTCAAGGGCATCTTCCTACATTGAAAACATGCATGAGAAACCCAGAAGATGGTACACCGTGTGATGGGGAAAGGTTTCTAAAACGTACCTCATTTCTCATCTCCTTGTGCCCGGGTTCGCCATAACAGCCACTTTACTAGCAATCTCCCTACTTGGAGCATCAGCATCTTTAACCTCCTGTTCCGTACAGGTTGCAATTTGTCCTGAGGATGAACGAGAAGACATGGAACCAATGAGAGACTAGCTCTTGGTGTTGGGACATGCAGAGGTCACTCTATTTTCCCATCAGGAAGAAGAATTAACCACAGGCTCATCCTGCCCCCCGGAACCAGAACAGGGCCTGAAGCCATCCTGCGCTTTTGCGGCCATCTCCCAAAAAGGCGAGTTGTAAAATGGAGGTTCAGGGCACTGCAATTCACAAACCTGCAGAGTTATAAATGATAACTCTCGTCCACAAATATATTGAGGGAAGGCAAAGAAGAGGATTTGAAATCAAGGCAGAATTGCAGGAAACAGATTTCAGGAGGTAGATTCGAATCGCCTTTAAAGCACATGAAAAGCGGCAAAACGTTGACAATGATGCCCTTGGCCAAAAAGGGCGTAAGCGTTTTTTCCTGAATATATTCAGGAAAAAACGCATACGCCCTTTTTGGCCAACCAAGCAACCTGGAAAGGCAAATCAGCGCTAAAAAGAAGTCTCGCTACCCATTGGTCAAAATGGCCATGCTGAAAAAAGTGTCAAAACCAGAAATGCAGGAAAGGCCATGGAGAAATGGGAGCCATGCTACACTGATGGGCGGGATGTAAATTGCCAACAGCCACTCTGGAGAAGTGTACGGTGAGTCCTGAAACGTCTAAAAAGCAAAGCTTAGAGAGCATAGGGCACTTCCACTCATGGGGGTATACATTGGGAAAATTAAAAATCAGCAAGAGACAAGCACCCCAAAGTTTAGGGCTGCTCTCTTGACAAGGACCTCCACTTCATTCCACCTTCAATATCCCAGGAAAGAGAAAAATGGATAAAGAAGTTGTGGTCCTTATATACAATGGAATATCACTCAGCCATGAAATCAATGTCATAAGGCTAGTAGCAGCATGATGAGTGGATTTAGGTACGACGATTCTAAGTGAAATAAGTCACACAGAAAAGGACACTTCTCATAATGTATCACTTATAGAGGGAATGTAAAAACCGTTACACTTGAACTGAATTACAAAACAGAACAGAGTCACACATGCAGAAAACACACTATGGCTGCTTAACGGGAAAGGTGAGGTGGGGTGATATATAAAACAAGGGTTTCAAATTAGCTCAGATACCGTTCCATAAAACCAATATGTAATAGACAAGACCTACTCCTTGCTCAGAGAACTGGACTCAACACGCCCTATTCACCGCACAAGAATATATCTGACTAGTAATAATCTTAAAACCTAGGTATTGATATCTCTCTGTTAGTGTGTCAAGTGGGTGTAAAGCGGCATAAACACAGCAGTGAAAAGCAGCTAAACCCCATTATAAAAATAAATTACTTTGAAAAACCCATGAAACAAAGACAGTGAAAGAGAGAGAAATTCTTACACAATGCGTTCAGGGGCTGTGATGCAACCTGGATTGACCATATCTAGACCCACAGCTGGATGAGACATAAGGGTGGACACTCTTGGGGCTGAGAGGTTTGGTGAGGTTGGGTGAGCAAACGCAGACCCTTTAAAGTAATACTGCGTGGTACCCATCGCATGGGTCCCAAATCTCCAGGTTCAAGGGCATCTTCCTACATTGAAAACATGCATGAGAAACCCAGAAGATGGTACACCGTGTGATGGGGAAAGGTTTCTAAAACGTACCTCATTTCTCATCTCCTTGTGCCCGGGTTCGCCATAACAGCCACTTTACTAGCAATCTCCCTACTTGGAGCATCAGCATCTTTAACCTCCTGTTCCGTACAGGTTGCAATTTGTCCTGAGGATGAACGAGAAGACATGGAACCAATGAGAGACTAGCTCTTGGTGTTGGGACATGCAGAGGTCACTCTATTTTCCCATCAGGAAGAAGAATTAACCACAGGCTCATCCTGCCCCCCGGAACCAGAACAGGGCCTGAAGCCATCCTGCGCTTTTGCGGCCATCTCCCAAAAAGGCGAGTTGTAAAATGGAGGTTCAGGGCACTGCAATTCACAAACCTGCAGAGTTATAAATGATAACTCTCGTCCACAAATATATTGAGGGAAGGCAAAGAAGAGGATTTGAAATCAAGGCAGAATTGCAGGAAACAGATTTCAGGAGGTAGATTCGAATCGCCTTTAAAGCACATGAAAAGCGGCAAAACGTTGACAATGATGCCCTTGGCCAAAAAGGGCGTAAGCGTTTTTTCCTGAATATATTCAGGAAAAAACGCATACGCCCTTTTTGGCCAACCAAGCAACCTGGAAAGGCAAATCAGCGCTAAAAAGAAGTCTCGCTACCCATTGGTCAAAATGGCCATGCTGAAAAAAGTGTCAAAACCAGAAATGCAGGAAAGGCCATGGAGAAATGGGAGCCATGCTACACTGATGGGCGGGATGTAAATTGCCAACAGCCACTCTGGAGAAGTGTACGGTGAGTCCTGAAACGTCTAAAAAGCAAAGCTTAGAGAGCATAGGGCACTTCCACTCATGGGGGTATACATTGGGAAAATTAAAAATCAGCAAGAGACAAGCACCCCAAAGTTTAGGGCTGCTCTCTTGACAAGGACCTCCACTTCATTCCACCTTCAATATCCCAGGAAAGAGAAAAATGGATAAAGAAGTTGTGGTCCTTATATACAATGGAATATCACTCAGCCATGAAATCAATGTCATAAGGCTAGTAGCAGCATGATGAGTGGATTTAGGTACGACGATTCTAAGTGAAATAAGTCACACAGAAAAGGACACTTCTCATAATGTATCACTTATAGAGGGAATGTAAAAACCGTTACACTTGAACTGAATTACAAAACAGAACAGAGTCACACATGCAGAAAACACACTATGGCTGCTTAACGGGAAAGGTGAGGTGGGGTGATATATAAAACAAGGGTTTCAAATTAGCTCAGATACCGTTCCATAAAACCAATATGTAATAGACAAGACCTACTCCTTGCTCAGAGAACTGGACTCAACACGCCCTATTCACCGCACAAGAATATATCTGACTAGTAATAATCTTAAAACCTAGGTATTGATATCTCTCTGTTAGTGTGTCAAGTGGGTGTAAAGCGGCATAAACACAGCAGTGAAAAGCAGCTAAACCCCATTATAAAAATAAATTACTTTGAAAAACCCATGAAACAAAGACAGTGAAAGAGAGAGAAATTCTTACACAATGCGTTCAGGGGCTGTGATGCAACCTGGATTGACCATATCTAGACCCACAGCTGGATGAGACATAAGGGTGGACACTCTTGGGGCTGAGAGGTTTGGTGAGGTTGGGTGAGCAAACGCAGACCCTTTAAAGTAATACTGCGTGGTACCCATCGCATGGGTCCCAAATCTCCAGGTTCAAGGGCATCTTCCTACATTGAAAACATGCATGAGAAACCCAGAAGATGGTACACCGTGTGATGGGGAAAGGTTTCTAAAACGCACCTCATTTCTCATCTCATGGTGCTCGGGTTCGCAATTCCAGCCACTTTACTAGCAATCTCCCTACTTGGAGCATCAGCACCTTTAACCTCCTGATCCGTACAGGTTGCAATTTGTCCTGAGGATGAACGAGAAGACATGGAACCAATGAGAGACTAGCTCTTGGTGTTGGGACATGCAGAGGTCACTCTATTTTCCCATCAGGAAGAAGAATTAACCACAGGCTCATCCTGCCCCCCGGAACCAGAACAGGGCCTGAAGCCATCCTGCGCTTTTGCGGCCATCTCCCAAAAAGGCGAGTTGTAAAATGGAGGTTCAGGGCACTGCAATTCACAAACCTGCAGAGTTATAAATGATAACTCTCGTCCACAAATATATTGAGGGAAGGCAAAGAAGAGGATTTGAAATCAAGGCAGAATTGCAGGAAACAGATTTCAGGAGGTAGATTCGAATCGCCTTTAAAGCACATGAAAAGCGGCAAAACGTTGACAATGATGCCCTTGGCCAAAAAGGGCGTAAGCGTTTTTTCCTGAATATATTCAGGAAAAAACGCATACGCCCTTTTTGGCCAACCAAGCAACCTGGAAAGGCAAATCAGCGCTAAAAAGAAGTCTCGCTACCCATTGGTCAAAATGGCCATGCTGAAAAAAGTGTCAAAACCAGAAATGCAGGAAAGGCCATGGAGAAATGGGAGCCATGCTACACTGATGGGCGGGATGTAAATTGCCAACAGCCACTCTGGAGAAGTGTACGGTGAGTCCTGAAACGTCTAAAAAGCAAAGCTTAGAGAGCATAGGGCACTTCCACTCATGGGGGTATACATTGGGAAAATTAAAAATCAGCAAGAGACAAGCACCCCAAAGTTTAGGGCTGCTCTCTTGACAAGGACCTCCACTTCATTCCACCTTCAATATCCCAGGAAAGAGAAAAATGGATAAAGAAGTTGTGGTCCTTATATACAATGGAATATCACTCAGCCATGAAATCAATGTCATAAGGCTAGTAGCAGCATGATGAGTGGATTTAGGTACGACGATTCTAAGTGAAATAAGTCACACAGAAAAGGACACTTCTCATAATGTATCACTTATAGAGGGAATGTAAAAACCGTTACACTTGAACTGAATTACAAAACAGAACAGAGTCACACATGCAGAAAACACACTATGGCTGCTTAACGGGAAAGGTGAGGTGGGGTGATATATAAAACAAGGGTTTCAAATTAGCTCAGATACCGTTCCATAAAACCAATATGTAATAGACAAGACCTACTCCTTGCTCAGAGAACTGGACTCAACACGCCCTATTCACCGCACAAGAATATATCTGACTAGTAATAATCTTAAAACCTAGGTATTGATATCTCTCTGTTAGTGTGTCAAGTGGGTGTAAAGCGGCATAAACACAGCAGTGAAAAGCAGCTAAACCCCATTATAAAAATAAATTACTTTGAAAAACCCATGAAACAAAGACAGTGAAAGAGAGAGAAATTCTTACACAATGCGTTCAGGGGCTGTGATGCAACCTGGATTGACCATATCTAGACCCACAGCTGGATGAGACATAAGGGTGGACACTCTTGGGGCTGAGAGGTTTGGTGAGGTTGGGTGAGCAAACGCAGACCCTTTAAAGTAATACTGCGTGGTACCCATCGCATGGGTCCCAAATCTCCAGGTTCAAGGGCATCTTCCTACATTGAAAACATGCATGAGAAACCCAGAAGATGGTACACCGTGTGATGGGGAAAGGTTTCTAAAACGCACCTCATTTCTCATCTCATGGTGCTCGGGTTCGCAATTCCAGCCACTTTACTAGCAATCTCCCTACTTGGAGCATCAGCACCTTTAACCTCCTGATCCGTACAGGTTGCAATTTGTCCTGAGGATGAACGAGAAGACATGGAACCAATGAGAGACTAGCTCTTGGTGTTGGGACATGCAGAGGTCACTCTATTTTCCCATCAGGAAGAAGAATTAACCACAGGCTCATCCTGCCCCCCGGAACCAGAACAGGGCCTGAAGCCATCCTGCGCTTTTGCGGCCATCTCCCAAAAAGGCGAGTTGTAAAATGGAGGTTCAGGGCACTGCAATTCACAAACCTGCAGAGTTATAAATGATAACTCTCGTCCACAAATATATTGAGGGAAGGCAAAGAAGAGGATTTGAAATCAAGGCAGAATTGCAGGAAACAGATTTCAGGAGGTAGATTCGAATCGCCTTTAAAGCACATGAAAAGCGGCAAAACGTTGACAATGATGCCCTTGGCCAAAAAGGGCGTAAGCGTTTTTTCCTGAATATATTCAGGAAAAAACGCATACGCCCTTTTTGGCCAACCAAGCAACCTGGAAAGGCAAATCAGCGCTAAAAAGAAGTCTCGCTACCCATTGGTCAAAATGGCCATGCTGAAAAAAGTGTCAAAACCAGAAATGCAGGAAAGGCCATGGAGAAATGGGAGCCATGCTACACTGATGGGCGGGATGTAAATTGCCAACAGCCACTCTGGAGAAGTGTACGGTGAGTCCTGAAACGTCTAAAAAGCAAAGCTTAGAGAGCATAGGGCACTTCCACTCATGGGGGTATACATTGGGAAAATTAAAAATCAGCAAGAGACAAGCACCCCAAAGTTTAGGGCTGCTCTCTTGACAAGGACCTCCACTTCATTCCACCTTCAATATCCCAGGAAAGAGAAAAATGGATAAAGAAGTTGTGGTCCTTATATACAATGGAATATCACTCAGCCATGAAATCAATGTCATAAGGCTAGTAGCAGCATGATGAGTGGATTTAGGTACGACGATTCTAAGTGAAATAAGTCACACAGAAAAGGACACTTCTCATAATGTATCACTTATAGAGGGAATGTAAAAACCGTTACACTTGAACTGAATTACAAAACAGAACAGAGTCACACATGCAGAAAACACACTATGGCTGCTTAACGGGAAAGGTGAGGTGGGGTGATATATAAAACAAGGGTTTCAAATTAGCTCAGATACCGTTCCATAAAACCAATATGTAATAGACAAGACCTACTCCTTGCTCAGAGAACTGGACTCAACACGCCCTATTCACCGCACAAGAATATATCTGACTAGTAATAATCTTAAAACCTAGGTATTGATATCTCTCTGTTAGTGTGTCAAGTGGGTGTAAAGCGGCATAAACACAGCAGTGAAAAGCAGCTAAACCCCATTATAAAAATAAATTACTTTGAAAAACCCATGAAACAAAGACAGTGAAAGAGAGCGAAATTCTTACACAATGCGTTCAGGGGCTGTGATGCAACCTGGATTGACCATATCTAGACCCACAGCTGGATGAGACATAAGGGTGGACACTCTTGGGGCTGAGAGGTTTGGTGAGGTTGGTTGAGCAAACGCAGACCCTTTAAAGTAATACTGCGTGGTACCCATCGCATGGGTCCCAAATCTCCAGGTTCAAGGGCATCTTCCTACATTGAAAACATGCATGAGAAACCCAGAAGATGGTACACCGTGTGAGGGGGAAAGGTTTCTAAAACGCACCTCATTTCTCATCTCATGGTGCTCGGGTTCGCAATTCCAGCCACTTTACTAGCAATCTCCCTACTTGGAGCATCAGCACCTTTAACCTCCTGTTCCGTACAGGTTGCAATTTGTCCTGAGGATGAACGAGAAGACATGGAACCAATGAGAGACTAGCTCTTGGTGTTGGGACATGCAGAGGTCACTCTATTTTCCCATCAGGAAGAAGAATTAACCACAGGCTCATCCTGCCCCCCGGAACCAGAACAGGGCCTGAAGCCATCCTGCGCTTTTGCGGCCAGCTCCCAAAAAGGCGAGTTGTAAAATGGAGGTTCAGGGCACTGCAATTCACAAACCTGCAGAGTTATAAATGATAACTCTCGTCCACAAATATATTGAGGGAAGGCAAAGAAGAGGATTTGAAATCAAGGCAGAATTGCAGGAAACAGATTTCAGGAGGTAGATTCGAATCGCCTTTAAAGCACATGAAAAGCGGCAAAACGTTGACAATGATGCCCTTGGCCAAAAAGGGCGTAAGCGTTTTTTCCTGAATATATTCAGGAAAAAACGCATACGCCCTTTTTGGCCAACCAAGCAACCTGGAAAGGCAAATCAGCGCTAAAAAGAAGTCTCGCTACCCATTGGTCAAAATGGCCATGCTGAAAAAAGTGTCAAAACCAGAAATGCAGGAAAGGCCATGGAGAAATGGGAGCCATGCTACACTGATGGGCGGGATGTAAATTGCCAACAGCCACTCTGGAGAAGTGTACGGTGAGTCCTGAAACGTCTAAAAAGCAAAGCTTAGAGAGCATAGGGCACTTCCACTCATGGGGGTATACATTGGGAAAATTAAAAATCAGCAAGAGACAAGCACCCCAAAGTTTAGGGCTGCTCTCTTGACAAGGACCTCCACTTCATTCCACCTTCAATATCCCAGGAAAGAGAAAAATGGATAAAGAAGTTGTGGTCCTTATATACAATGGAATATCACTCAGCCATGAAATCAATGTCATAAGGCTAGTAGCAGCATGATGAGTGGATTTAGGTACGACGATTCTAAGTGAAATAAGTCACACAGAAAAGGACACTTCTCATAATGTATCACTTATAGAGGGAATGTAAAAACCGTTACACTTGAACTGAATTACAAAACAGAACAGAGTCACACATGCAGAAAACACACTATGGCTGCTTAACGGGAAAGGTGAGGTGGGGTGATATATAAAACAAGGGTTTCAAATTAGCTCAGATACCGTTCCATAAAACCAATATGTAATAGACAAGACCTACTCCTTGCTCAGAGAACTGGACTCAACACGCCCTATTCACCGCACAAGAATATATCTGACTAGTAATAATCTTAAAACCTAGGTATTGATATCTCTCTGTTAGTGTGTCAAGTGGGTGTAAAGCGGCATAAACACAGCAGTGAAAAGCAGCTAAACCCCATTATAAAAATAAATTACTTTGAAAAACCCATGAAACAAAGACAGTGAAAGAGAGAGAAATTCTTACACAATGCGTTCAGGGGCTGTGATGCAACCTGGATTGACCATATCTAGACCCACAGCTGGATGAGACATAAGGGTGGACACTCTTGGGGCTGAGAGGTTTGGTGAGGTTGGGTGAGCAAACGCAGACCCTTTAAAGTAATACTGCGTGGTACCCATCGCATGGGTCCCAAATCTCCAGGTTCAAGGGCATCTTCCTACATTGAAAACATGCATGAGAAACCCAGAAGATGGTACACCGTGTGATGGGGAAAGGTTTCTAAAACGTACCTCATTTCTCATCTCCTTGTGCCCGGGTTCGCCATAACAGCCACTTTACTAGCAATCTCCCTACTTGGAGCATCAGCATCTTTAACCTCCTGTTCCGTACAGGTTGCAATTTGTCCTGAGGATGAACGAGAAGACATGGAACCAATGAGAGACTAGCTCTTGGTGTTGGGACATGCAGAGGTCACTCTATTTTCCCATCAGGAAGAAGAATTAACCACAGGCTCATCCTGCCCCCCGGAACCAGAACAGGGCCTGAAGCCATCCTGCGCTTTTGCGGCCATCTCCCAAAAAGGCGAGTTGTAAAATGGAGGTTCAGGGCACTGCAATTCACAAACCTGCAGAGTTATAAATGATAACTCTCGTCCACAAATATATTGAGGGAAGGCAAAGAAGAGGATTTGAAATCAAGGCAGAATTGCAGGAAACAGATTTCAGGAGGTAGATTCGAATCGCCTTTAAAGCACATGAAAAGCGGCAAAACGTTGACAATGATGCCCTTGGCCAAAAAGGGCGTAAGCGTTTTTTCCTGAATATATTCAGGAAAAAACGCATACGCCCTTTTTGGCCAACCAAGCAACCTGGAAAGGCAAATCAGCGCTACAAAGAAGTCTCGCTACCCATTGGTCAAAATGGCCATGCTGAAAAAAGTGTCAAAACCAGAAATGCAGGAAAGGCCATGGAGAAATGGGAGCCATGCTACACTGATGGGCGGGATGTAAATTGCCAACAGCCACTCTGGAGAAGTGTACGGTGAGTCCTGAAACGTCTAAAAAGCAAAGCTTAGAGAGCATAGGGCACTTCCACTCATGGGGGTATACATTGGGAAAATTAAAAATCAGCAAGAGACAAGCACCCCAAATTTTAGGGCTGCTCTCTTGACAAGGACCTCCACTTCATTCCACCTTCAATATCCCAGGAAAGAGAAAAATGGATAAAGAAGTTGTGGTCCTTATATACAATGGAATATCACTCAGCCATGAAATCAATGTCATAAGGCTAGTAGCAGCATGATGAGTGGATTTAGGTACGACGATTCTAAGTGAAATAAGTCACACAGAAAAGGACACTTCTCATAATGTATCACTTATAGAGGGAATGTAAAAACCGTTACACTTGAACTGAATTACAAAACAGAACAGAGTCACACATGCAGAAAACACACTATGGCTGCTTAACGGGAAAGGTGAGGTGGGGTGATATATAAAACAAGGGTTTCAAATTAGCTCAGATACCGTTCCATAAAACCAATATGTAATAGACAAGACCTACTCCTTGCTCAGAGAACTGGACTCAACACGCCCTATTCACCGCACAAGAATATATCTGACTAGTAATAATCTTAAAACCTAGGTATTGATATCTCTCTGTTAGTGTGTCAAGTGGGTGTAAAGCGGCATAAACACAGCAGTGAAAAGCAGCTAAACCCCATTATAAAAATAAATTACTTTGAAAAACCCATGAAACAAAGACAGTGAAAGAGAGCGAAATTCTTACACAATGCGTTCAGGGGCTGTGATGCAACCTGGATTGACCATATCTAGACCCACAGCTGGATGAGACATAAGGGTGGACACTCTTGGGGCTGAGAGGTTTGGTGAGGTTGGTTGAGCAAACGCAGACCCTTTAAAGTAATACTGCGTGGTACCCATCGCATGGGTCCCAAATCTCCAGGTTCAAGGGCATCTTCCTACATTGAAAACATGCATGAGAAACCCAGAAGATGGTACACCGTGTGATGGGGAAAGGTTTCTAAAACGCACCTCATTTCTCATCTCATGGTGCTCGGGTTCGCAATTCCAGCCACTTTACTAGCAATCTCCCTACTTGGAGCATCAGCACCTTTAACCTCCTGATCCGTACAGGTTGCAATTTGTCCTGAGGATGAACGAGAAGACATGGAACCAATGAGAGACTAGCTCTTGGTGTTGGGACATGCAGAGGTCACTCTATTTTCCCATCAGGAAGAAGAATTAACCACAGGCTCATCCTGCCCCCCGGAACCAGAACAGGGCCTGAAGCCATCCTGCGCTTTTGCGGCCATCTCCCAAAAAGGCGAGTTGTAAAATGGAGGTTCAGGGCACTGCAATTCACAAACCTGCAGAGTTATAAATGATAACTCTCGTCCACAAATATATTGAGGGAAGGCAAAGAAGAGGATTTGAAATCAAGGCAGAATTGCAGGAAACAGATTTCAGGAGGTAGATTCGAATCGCCTTTAAAGCACATGAAAAGCGGCAAAACGTTGACAATGATGCCCTTGGCCAAAAAGGGCGTAAGCGTTTTTTCCTGAATATATTCAGGAAAAAACGCATACGCCCTTTTTGGCCAACCAAGCAACCTGGAAAGGCAAATCAGCGCTACAAAGAAGTCTCGCTACCCATTGGTCAAAATGGCCATGCTGAAAAAAGTGTCAAAACCAGAAATGCAGGAAAGGCCATGGAGAAATGGGAGCCATGCTACACTGATGGGCGGGATGTAAATTGCCAACAGCCACTCTGGAGAAGTGTACGGTGAGTCCTGAAACGTCTAAAAAGCAAAGCTTAGAGAGCATAGGGCACTTCCACTCATGGGGGTATACATTGGGAAAATTAAAAATCAGCAAGAGACAAGCACCCCAAAGTTTAGGGCTGCTCTCTTGACAAGGACCTCCACTTCATTCCACCTTCAATATCCCAGGAAAGAGAAAAATGGATAAAGAAGTTGTGGTCCTTATATACAATGGAATATCACTCAGCCATGAAATCAATGTCATAAGGCTAGTAGCAGCATGATGAGTGGATTTAGGTACGACGATTCTAAGTGAAATAAGTCACACAGAAAAGGACACTTCTCATAATGTATCACTTATAGAGGGAATGTAAAAACCGTTACACTTGAACTGAATTACAAAACAGAACAGAGTCACACATGCAGAAAACACACTATGGCTGCTTAACGGGAAAGGTGAGGTGGGGTGATATATAAAACAAGGGTTTCAAATTAGCTCAGATACCGTTCCATAAAACCAATATGTAATAGACAAGACCTACTCCTTGCTCAGAGAACTGGACTCAACACGCCCTATTCACCGCACAAGAATATATCTGACTAGTAATAATCTTAAAACCTAGGTATTGATATCTCTCTGTTAGTGTGTCAAGTGGGTGTAAAGCGGCATAAACACAGCAGTGAAAAGCAGCTAAACCCCATTATAAAAATAAATTACTTTGAAAAACCCATGAAACAAAGACAGTGAAAGAGAGCGAAATTCTTACACAATGCGTTCAGGGGCTGTGATGCAACCTGGATTGACCATATCTAGACCCACAGCTGGATGAGACATAAGGGTGGACACTCTTGGGGCTGAGAGGTTTGGTGAGGTTGGTTGAGCAAACGCAGACCCTTTAAAGTAATACTGCGTGGTACCCATCGCATGGGTCCCAAATCTCCAGGTTCAAGGGCATCTTCCTACATTGAAAACATGCATGAGAAACCCAGAAGATGGTACACCGTGTGATGGGGAAAGGTTTCTAAAACGCACCTCATTTCTCATCTCATGGTGCTCGGGTTCGCAATTCCAGCCACTTTACTAGCAATCTCCCTACTTGGAGCATCAGCACCTTTAACCTCCTGATCCGTACAGGTTGCAATTTGTCCTGAGGATGAACGAGAAGACATGGAACCAATGAGAGACTAGCTCTTGGTGTTGGGACATGCAGAGGTCACTCTATTTTCCCATCAGGAAGAAGAATTAACCACAGGCTCATCCTGCCCCCCGGAACCAGAACAGGGCCTGAAGCCATCCTGCGCTTTTGCGGCCATCTCCCAAAAAGGCGAGTTGTAAAATGGAGGTTCAGGGCACTGCAATTCACAAACCTGCAGAGTTATAAATGATAACTCTCGTCCACAAATATATTGAGGGAAGGCAAAGAAGAGGATTTGAAATCAAGGCAGAATTGCAGGAAACAGATTTCAGGAGGTAGATTCGAATCGCCTTTAAAGCACATGAAAAGCGGCAAAACGTTGACAATGATGCCCTTGGCCAAAAAGGGCGTAAGCGTTTTTTCCTGAATATATTCAGGAAAAAACGCATACGCCCTTTTTGGCCAACCAAGCAACCTGGAAAGGCAAATCAGCGCTAAAAAGAAGTCTCGCTACCCATTGGTCAAAATGGCCATGCTGAAAAAAGTGTCAAAACCAGAAATGCAGGAAAGGCCATGGAGAAATGGGAGCCATGCTACACTGATGGGCGGGATGTAAATTGCCAACAGCCACTCTGGAGAAGTGTACGGTGAGTCCTGAAACGTCTAAAAAGCAAAGCTTAGAGAGCATAGGGCACTTCCACTCATGGGGGTATACATTGGGAAAATTAAAAATCAGCAAGAGACAAGCACCCCAAAGTTTAGGGCTGCTCTCTTGACAAGGACCTCCACTTCATTCCACCTTCAATATCCCAGGAAAGAGAAAAATGGATAAAGAAGTTGTGGTCCTTATATACAATGGAATATCACTCAGCCATGAAATCAATGTCATAAGGCTAGTAGCAGCATGATGAGTGGATTTAGGTACGACGATTCTAAGTGAAATAAGTCACACAGAAAAGGACACTTCTCATAATGTATCACTTATAGAGGGAATGTAAAAACCGTTACACTTGAACTGAATTACAAAACAGAACAGAGTCACACATGCAGAAAACACACTATGGCTGCTTAACGGGAAAGGTGAGGTGGGGTGATATATAAAACAAGGGTTTCAAATTAGCTCAGATACCGTTCCATAAAACCAATATGTAATAGACAAGACCTACTCCTTGCTCAGAGAACTGGACTCAACACGCCCTATTCACCGCACAAGAATATATCTGACTAGTAATAATCTTAAAACCTAGGTATTGATATCTCTCTGTTAGTGTGTCAAGTGGGTGTAAAGCGGCATAAACACAGCAGTGAAAAGCAGCTAAACCCCATTATAAAAATAAATTACTTTGAAAAACCCATGAAACAAAGACAGTGAAAGAGAGCGAAATTCTTACACAATGCGTTCAGGGGCTGTGATGCAACCTGGATTGACCATATCTAGACCCACAGCTGGATGAGACATAAGGGTGGACACTCTTGGGGCTGAGAGGTTTGGTGAGGTTGGTTGAGCAAACGCAGACCCTTTAAAGTAATACTGCGTGGTACCCATCGCATGGGTCCCAAATCTCCAGGTTCAAGGGCATCTTCCTACATTGAAAACATGCATGAGAAACCCAGAAGATGGTACACCGTGTGATGGGGAAAGGTTTCTAAAACGCACCTCATTTCTCATCTCATGGTGCTCGGGTTCGCAATTCCAGCCACTTTACTAGCAATCTCCCTACTTGGAGCATCAGCACCTTTAACCTCCTGATCCGTACAGGTTGCAATTTGTCCTGAGGATGAACGAGAAGACATGGAACCAATGAGAGACTAGCTCTTGGTGTTGGGACATGCAGAGGTCACTCTATTTTCCCATCAGGAAGAAGAATTAACCACAGGCTCATCCTGCCCCCCGGAACCAGAACAGGGCCTGAAGCCATCCTGCGCTTTTGCGGCCAGCTCCCAAAAAGGCGAGTTGTAAAATGGAGGTTCAGGGCACTGCAATTCACAAACCTGCAGAGTTATAAATGATAACTCTCGTCCACAAATATATTGAGGGAAGGCAAAGAAGAGGATTTGAAATCAAGGCAGAATTGCAGGAAACAGATTTCAGGAGGTAGATTCGAATCGCCTTTAAAGCACATGAAAAGCGGCAAAACGTTGACAATGATGCCCTTGGCCAAAAAGGGCGTATGCGTTTTTTCCTGAATATATTCAGGAAAAAACGCATACGCCCTTTTTGGCCAACCAAGCAACCTGGAAAGGCAAATCAGCGCTACAAAGAAGTCTCGCTACCCATTGGTCAAAATGGCCATGCTGAAAAAAGTGTCAAAACCAGAAATGCAGGAAAGGCCATGGAGAAATGGGAGCCTTGCTACACTGATGGGTGGGATGTAAATTGCCAACAGCCACTCTGGAGAAGTGTACGGTGAGTCCTGAAACGTCTAAAATGCAAAGCTTAGAGAGCATAGGGCACTTCCACTCATGGGGGTATACATTGGGAAAATTAAAAATCAGCAAGAGACAAGCACCCCAAAGTTTAGGGCTGCTCTCTTGACAAGGACCTCCACTTCATTCCACCTTCAATATCCCAGGAAAGAGAAAAATGGATAAAGAAGTTGTGGTCCTTATATACAATGGAATATCACTCAGCCATGAAATCAATGTCATAAGGCTAGTAGCAGCATGATGAGTGGATTTAGGTACGACGATTCTAAGTGAAATAAGTCACACAGAAAAGGACACTTCTCATAATGTATCACTTATAGAGGGAATGTAAAAACCGTTACACTTGAACTGAATTACAAAACAGAACAGAGTCACACATGCAGAAAACACACTATGGCTGCTTAACGGGAAAGGTGAGGTGGGGTGATACATAAAACAAGGGTTTCAAATTAGCTCAGATACCGTTCCATAAAACCAATATGTAATAGACAAGACCTACTCCTTGCTCAGAGAACTGGACTCAACACGCCCTATTCACCGCACAAGAATATATCTGACTAGTAATAATCTTAAAACCTATGTATTGATATCTCTCTGTTAGTGTGTCAAGTGGGTGTAAAGCGGCATAAACACAGCAGTGAAAAGCAGCTAAACCCCATTATAAAAATAAATTACTTTGAAAAACCCATGAAACAAAGACAGTGAAAGAGAGCGAAGTTCTTACACAATGCGTTCAGGGGCTGTGATGCAACCTGGATTGACCATATCTAGACCCACAGCTGGATGAGACATAAGGGTGGACACTCTTGGGGCTGAGAGGTTTGGTGAGGTTGGGTGAGCAAACGCAGACCCTTTAAAGTAATACTGCGTGGTACCCATCGCATGGGTCCCAAATCTCCAGGTTCAAGGGCATCTTCCTACATTGAAAACATGCATGAGAAACCCAGAAGATGGTACACCGTGTGATGGGGAAAGGTTTCTAAAACGCACGTCATTTCTCATCTCCTGGTGCTCGGGTTCGCCATTCCAGCCACTTTACTAGCAATCTCCCTACTTGGAGCATCAGCACCTTTAACCTCCTGTTCCGTACAGGTTGCAATTTGTCCTGAGGATGAACGGGAAGACTTGGAACCAATGAGAGACTAGCTCTTGGTGTAGGGACAGGCACAGGTCACTCTATTTTCCCATCAGGAAGAAGAATTAACCACAGGCTCAGCCTGCCCCCCGGAACCAGAACAGGGCCTGAAGCCATCCTGCGCTTTTGCGGCCAGCTCCCAAGAACGCGAGTTGTAAAATGGAGCTTCAGGGCACTGCAATTCACAAACCTGCAGAGTTATAAATGATAACTCTAGTCCACAAATATATTGAGGGAAGGCAAAGAAGAGGATATGAAATCAAGGCAGAATTGCAGGAAACAGATTTCAGGAGGTAGATTCGAATCGCCTTTAAAGCACATGAAAAGCGGCAAAACGTTGACAATGATGCCCTTGGCCAAAAAGGGCGTATGCGTTTTTTCCTGAATATATTCAGGAAAAAACGCATACGCCCTTTTTGGCCAACCAAGCAACCTGGAAAGGCAAATCAGCGCTACAAAGAAGTCTCGCTACCCATTGGTCAAAATGGCCATGCTGAAAAAAGTGTCAAAACCAGAAATGCAGGAAAGGCCATGGAGAAATGGGAGCCATGCTACACTGATGGGCGGGATGTAAATTGCCAACAGCCACTCTGGAGAAGTGTACGGTGAGTCCTGAAACGTCTAAAAAGCAAAGCTTAGAGAGCATAGGGCACTTCCACTCATGGGGGTATACATTGGGAAAATTAAAAATCAGCAAGAGACAAGCACCCCAAAGTTTAGGGCTGCTCTCTTGACAAGGACCTCCACTTCATTCCACCTTCAATATCCCAGGAAAGAGAAAAATGGATAAAGAAGTTGTGGTCCTTATATACAATGGAATATCACTCAGCCATGAAATCAATGTCATAAGGCTAGTAGCAGCATGATGAGTGGATTTAGGTACGACGATTCTAAGTGAAATAAGTCACACAGAAAAGGACACTTCTCATAAGGTATCACTGATAGAGGGAATGTAAAAACCGTTACACTTGAACTGAATTACAAAACAGAACAGAGTCACACATGCAGAAAACACACTATGGCTGCTTAACGGGAAAGGTGAGGTGGGGTGATACATAAAACAAGGGTTTCAAATTAGCTCAGATACCGTTCCATAAAACCAATATGTAATAGACAAGACCTACTCCTTGCTCAGAGAACTGGACTCAACACGCCCTATTCACCACACAAGAATATATCTGACTAGTAATAATCTTAAAACCTATGTATTGATATCTCTCTGTTAGTGTGTCAAGTGGGTGTAAAGCAGCATAAACACAGCAGTGAAAAGCAGCTAAACCCCATTATAAAAATAAATTACTTTGAAAAACCCATGAAACAAAGACAGTGAAAGAGAGCGAAATTCTTACACAATGCGTTCAGGGGCTGTGATGCAACCTGGATTGACCATATCTAGACCCACAGCTGGATGAGACATAAGGGTGGACACTCTTGGGGCTGAGAGGTTTGGTGAGGTTGGGTGAGCAAATGCAGACCCTTTAAAGTAGTACTGCGTGGTACCCATCGCATGGGTCCCAAATCTCCAGGTTCAAGGGCATCTTCCTACATTGAAAACATGCATGAGAAACCCAGAAGATGGTACACCGTGTGATGGGGAAAGGTTTCTAAAACGTACCTCATTTCTCATCTCCTTGTGCCCGGGTTCGCCATAACAGCCGCTTTACTAGCAATCTCCCTACTTGGAGCATCAGCATCTTTAACCTCCTGTTCCGTACAGGTTGCAATTTGTCCTGAGGATGAACGAGAAGACATGGAACCAATGAGAGACTAGCTCTTGGTGTTGGGACATGCAGAGGTCACTCTATTTTCCCATCAGGAAGAAGAATTAACCACAGGCTCATCCTGCCCCCCGGAACCAGAATAGGGCCTGAAGCCATCCTGCGCTTTTGCGGCCATCTCCCAAAAAGGCGAGTTGTAAAATGGAGGTTCAGGGCACTGCAATTCACAAACCTGCAGAGTTATAAATGATAACTCTCGTCCACAAATATATTGAGGGAAGGCAAAGAAGAGGATTTGAAATCAAGGCAGAATTGCAGGAAACAGATTTCAGGAGGTAGATTCGAATCGCCTTTAAAGCACATGAAAAGCGGCAAAACGTTGACAATGATGCCCTTGGCCAAAAAGGGCGTATGCGTTTTTTCCTGAATATATTCAGGAAAAAACGCATACGCCCTTTTTGGCCAACCAAGCAACCTGGAAAGGCAAATCAGCGCTACAAAGAAGTCTCGCTACCCATTGGTCAAAATGGCCATGCTGAAAAAAGTGTCAAAACCAGAAATGCAGGAAAGGCCATGGAGAAATGGGAGCCATGCTACACTGATGGGCGGGATGTAAATTGCCAACAGCCACTCTGGAGAAGTGTACGGTGAGTCCTGAAACGTCTAAAAAGCAAAGCTACAGAGCATAGGGCACTTCCACTCATGGGGGTATACATTGGGAAAATTAAAAATCAGCAAGAGACAAGCACCCCAAAGTTTAGGGCTGCTCTCTTGACAAGGACCTCCACTTCATTCCACCTTCAATATCCCAGGAAAGAGAAAAATGGATAAAGAAGTTGTGGTCCTTATATACAATGGAATATCACTCAGCCATGAAATCAATGTCATAAGGCTAGTAGCAGCATGATGAGTGGATTTAGGTACGACGATTCTAAGTGAAATAAGTCACACAGAAAAGGACACTTCTCATAAGGTATCACTAATAGAGGGAATGTAAAAACCGTTACACTTGAACTGAATTACAAAACAGAACAGAGTCACACATGCAGAAAACACACTATGGCTGCTTAACGGGAAAGGTGAGGTGGGGTGATACATAAAACAAGGGTTTCAAATTAGCTCAGATACCGTTCCATAAAACCAATATGTAATAGATAAGACCTACTCCTTGCTCAGAGAACTGGACTCAACACGCCCTATTCACCGCACAAGAATATATCTGACTAGTAATAATCTTAAAACCTAGGTATTGATATCTCTCTGTTAGTGTGTCAAGTGGGTGTAAAGCGGCATAAACACAGCAGTGAAAAGCAGCTAAACCCCATTATAAAAATAAATTACTTTGAAAAACCCATGAAACAAAGACAGTGAAAGAGAGAGAAATTCTTACACAATGCGTTCAGGGGCTGTGATGCAACCTGGATTGACCATATCTAGACCCACAGCTGGATGAGACATAAGGGTGGACACTCTTGGGGCTGAGAGGTTTGGTGAGGTTGGGTGAGCAAACGCAGACCCTTTAAAGTAATACTGCGTGGTACCCATCGCATGGGTCCCAAATCTCCAGGTTCAAGGGCATCTTCCTACATTGAAAACATGCATGAGAAACCCAGAAGATGGTACACCGTGTGATGGGGAAAGGTTTCTAAAACGTACCTCATTTCTCATCTCCTTGTGCCCGGGTTCGCCATAACAGCCACTTTACTAGCAATCTCCCTACTTGGAGCATCAGCATCTTTAACCTCCTGTTCCGTACAGGTTGCAATTTGTCCTGAGGATGAACGAGAAGACATGGAACCAATGAGAGACTAGCTCTTGGTGTTGGGACATGCAGAGGTCACTCTATTTTCCCATCAGGAAGAAGAATTAACCACAGGCTCATCCTGCCCCCCGGAACCAGAACAGGGCCTGAAGCCATCCTGCGCTTTTGCGGCCATCTCCCAAAAAGGCGAGTTGTAAAATGGAGGTTCAGGGCACTGCAATTCACAAACCTGCAGAGTTATAAATGATAACTCTCGTCCACAAATATATTGAGGGAAGGCAAAGAAGAGGATTTGAAATCAAGGCAGAATTGCAGGAAACAGATTTCAGGAGGTAGATTCGAATCGCCTTTAAAGCACATGAAAAGCGGCAAAACGTTGACAATGATGCCCTTGGCCAAAAAGGGCGTAAGCGTTTTTTCCTGAATATATTCAGGAAAAAACGCATACGCCCTTTTTGGCCAACCAAGCAACCTGGAAAGGCAAATCAGCGCTAAAAAGAAGTCTCGCTACCCATTGGTCAAAATGGCCATGCTGAAAAAAGTGTCAAAACCAGAAATGCAGGAAAGGCCATGGAGAAATGGGAGCCATGCTACACTGATGGGCGGGATGTAAATTGCCAACAGCCACTCTGGAGAAGTGTACGGTGAGTCCTGAAACGTCTAAAAAGCAAAGCTTAGAGAGCATAGGGCACTTCCACTCATGGGGGTATACATTGGGAAAATTAAAAATCAGCAAGAGACAAGCACCCCAAAGTTTAGGGCTGCTCTCTTGACAAGGACCTCCACTTCATTCCACCTTCAATATCCCAGGAAAGAGAAAAATGGATAAAGAAGTTGTGGTCCTTATATACAATGGAATATCACTCAGCCATGAAATCAATGTCATAAGGCTAGTAGCAGCATGATGAGTGGATTTAGGTACGACGATTCTAAGTGAAATAAGTCACACAGAAAAGGACACTTCTCATAATGTATCACTTATAGAGGGAATGTAAAAACCGTTACACTTGAACTGAATTACAAAACAGAACAGAGTCACACATGCAGAAAACACACTATGGCTGCTTAACGGGAAAGGTGAGGTGGGGTGATACATAAAACAAGGGTTTCAAATTAGCTCAGATACCGTTCCATAAAACCAATATGTAATAGACAAGACCTACTCCTTGCTCAGAGAACTGGACTCAACACGCCCTATTCACCGCACAAGAATATATCTGACTAGTAATAATCTTAAAACCTATGTATTGATATCTCTCTGTTAGTGTGTCAAGTGGGTGTAAAGCGGCATAAACACAGCAGTGAAAAGCAGCTAAACCCCATTATAAAAATAAATTACTTTGAAAAACCCATGAAACAAAGACAGTGAAAGAGAGCGAAGTTCTTACACAATGCGTTCAGGGGCTGTGATGCAACCTGGATTGACCATATCTAGACCCACAGCTGGATGAGACATAAGGGTGGACACTCTTGGGGCTGAGAGGTTTGGTGAGGTTGGGTGAGCAAACGCAGACCCTTTAAAGTAATACTGCGTGGTACCCATCGCATGGGTCCCAAATCTCCAGGTTCAAGGGCATCTTCCTACATTGAAAACATGCATGAGAAACCCAGAAGATGGTACACCGTGTGATGGGGAAAGGTTTCTAAAACGCACGTCATTTCTCATCTCCTGGTGCTCGGGTTCGCCATTCCAGCCACTTTACTAGCAATCTCCCTACTTGGAGCATCAGCACCTTTAACCTCCTGTTCCGTACAGGTTGCAATTTGTCCTGAGGATGAACGGGAAGACTTGGAACCAATGAGAGACTAGCTCTTGGTGTAGGGACAGGCACAGGTCACTCTATTTTCCCATCAGGAAGAAGAATTAACCACAGGCTCAGCCTGCCCCCCGGAACCAGAACAGGGCCTGAAGCCATCCTGCGCTTTTGCGGCCAGCTCCCAAGAACGCGAGTTGTAAAATGGAGCTTCAGGGCACTGCAATTCACAAACCTGCAGAGTTATAAATGATAACTCTAGTCCACAAATATATTGAGGGAAGGCAAAGAAGAGGATATGAAATCAAGGCAGAATTGCAGGAAACAGATTTCAGGAGGTAGATTCGAATCGCCTTTAAAGCACATGAAAAGCTGCAAAACGTTGACAATGATGCCCTTGGCCAAAAAGGGCGTATGCGTTTTTTCCTGAATATATTCAGGAAAAAACGCATACGCCCTTTTTGGCCAACCAAGCAACCTGGAAAGGCAAATCAGCGCTACAAAGAAGTCTCGCTACCCATTGGTCAAAATGGCCATGCTGAAAAAAGTGTCAAAACCAGAAATGCAGGAAAGGCCATGGAGAAATGGGAGCCATGCTACACTGATGGGCGGGATGTAAATTGCCAACAGCCACTCTGGAGAAGTGTACGGTGAGTCCTGAAACGTCTAAAAAGCAAAGCTTAGAGAGCATAGGGCACTTCCACTCATGGGGGTATACATTGGGAAAATTAAAAATCAGCAAGAGACAAGCACCCCAAAGTTTAGGGCTGCTCTCTTGACAAGGACCTCCACTTCATTCCACCTTCAATATCCCAGGAAAGAGAAAAATGGATAAAGAAGTTGTGGTCCTTATATACAATGGAATATCACTCAGCCATGAAATCAATGTCATAAGGCTAGTAGCAGCATGATGAGTGGATTTAGGTACGACGATTCTAAGTGAAATAAGTCACACAGAAAAGGACACTTCTCATAATGTATCACTTATAGAGGGAATGTAAAAACCGTTACACTTGAACTGAATTACAAAACAGAACAGAGTCACACATGCAGAAAACACACTATGGCTGCTTAACGGGAAAGGTGAGGTGGGGTGATACATAAAACAAGGGTTTCAAATTAGCTCAGATACCGTTCCATAAAACCAATATGTAATAGACAAGACCTACTCCTTGCTCAGAGAACTGGACTCAACACGCCCTATTCACCGCACAAGAATATATCTGACTAGTAATAATCTTAAAACCTATGTATTGATATCTCTCTGTTAGTGTGTCAAGTGGGTGTAAAGCGGCATAAACACAGCCGTGAAAAGCAGCTAAACCCCATTATAAAAATAAATTACTTTGAAAAACCCATGAAACAAAGACAGTGAAAGAGAGCGAAGTTCTTACACAATGCGTTCAGGGGCTGTGATGCAACCTGGATTGACCATATCTAGACCCACAGCTGGATGAGACATAAGGGTGGACACTCTTGGGGCTGAGAGGTTTGGTGAGGTTGGGTGAGCAAACGCAGACCCTTTAAAGTAATACTGCGTGGTACCCATCGCATGGGTCCCAAATCTCCAGGTTCAAGGGCATCTTCCTACATTGAAAACATGCATGAGAAACCCAGAAGATGGTACACCGTGTGATGGGGAAAGGTTTCTAAAACGCACGTCATTTCTCATCTCCTGGTGCTCGGGTTCGCCATTCCAGCCACTTTACTAGCAATCTCCCTACTTGGAGCATCAGCACCTTTAACCTCCTGTTCCGTACAGGTTGCAATTTGTCCTGAGGATGAACGGGAAGACTTGGAACCAATGAGAGACTAGCTCTTGGTGTAGGGACAGGCACAGGTCACTCTATTTTCCCATCAGGAAGAAGAATTAACCACAGGCTCAGCCTGCCCCCCGGAACCAGAACAGGGCCTGAAGCCATCCTGCGCTTTTGCGGCCAGCTCCCAAGAACGCGAGTTGTAAAATGGAGCTTCAGGGCACTGCAATTCACAAACCTGCAGAGTTATAAATGATAACTCTAGTCCACAAATATATTGAGGGAAGGCAAAGAAGAGGATATGAAATCAAGGCAGAATTGCAGGAAACAGATTTCAGGAGGTAGATTCGAATCGCCTTTAAAGCACATGAAAAGCTGCAAAACGTTGACAATGATGCCCTTGGCCAAAAAGGGCGTATGCGTTTTTTCCTGAATATATTCAGGAAAAAACGCATACGCCCTTTTTGGCCAACCAAGCAACCTGGAAAGGCAAATCAGCGCTACAAAGAAGTCTCGCTACCCATTGGTCAAAATGGCCATGCTGAAAAAAGTGTCAAAACCAGAAATGCAGGAAAGGCCATGGAGAAATGGGAGCCATGCTACACTGATGGGCGGGATGTAAATTGCCAACAGCCACTCTGGAGAAGTGTACGGTGAGTCCTGAAACGTCTAAAAAGCAAAGCTTAGAGAGCATAGGGCACTTCCACTCATGGGGGTATACATTGGGAAAATTAAAAATCAGCAAGAGACAAGCACCCCAAAGTTTAGGGCTGCTCTCTTGACAAGGACCTCCACTTCATTCCACCTTCAATATCCCAGGAAAGAGAAAAATGGATAAAGAAGTTGTGGTCCTTATATACAATGGAATATCACTCAGCCATGAAATCAATGTCATAAGGCTAGTAGCAGCATGATGAGTGGATTTAGGTACGACGATTCTAAGTGAAATAAGTCACACAGAAAAGGACACTTCTCATAAGGTATCACTGATAGAGGGAATGTAAAAACCGTTACACTTGAACTGAATTACAAAACAGAACAGAGTCACACATGCAGAAAACACACTATGGCTGCTTAACGGGAAAGGTGAGGTGGGGTGATACATAAAACAAGGGTTTCAAATTAGCTCAGATACCGTTCCATAAAACCAATATGTAATAGACAAGACCTACTCCTTGCTCAGAGAACTGGACTCAACACGCCCTATTCACCACACAAGAATATATCTGACTAGTAATAATCTTAAAACCTATGTATTGATATCTCTCTGTTAGTGTGTCAAGTGGGTGTAAAGCAGCATAAACACAGCAGTGAAAAGCAGCTAAACCCCATTATAAAAATAAATTACTTTGAAAAACCCATGAAACAAAGACAGTGAAAGAGAGCGAAATTCTTACACAATGCGTTCAGGGGCTGTGATGCAACCTGGATTGACCATATCTAGACCCACAGCTGGATGAGACATAAGGGTGGACACTCTTGGGGCTGAGAGGTTTGGTGAGGTTGGGTGAGCAAACGCAGACCCTTTAAAGTAATACTGCGTGGTACCCATCGCATGGGTCCCAAATCTCCAGGTTCAAGGGCATCTTCCTACATTGAAAACATGCATGAGAAACCCAGAAGATGGTACACCGTGTGATGGGGAAAGGTTTCTAAAACGTACCTCATTTCTCATCTCCTTGTGCCCGGGTTCGCCATAACAGCCGCTTTACTAGCAATCTCCCTACTTGGAGCATCAGCATCTTTAACCTCCTGTTCCGTACAGGTTGCAATTTGTCCTGAGGATGAACGAGAAGACATGGAACCAATGAGAGACTAGCTCTTGGTGTTGGGACATGCAGAGGTCACTCTATTTTCCCATCAGGAAGAAGAATTAACCACAGGCTCATCCTGCCCCCCGGAACCAGAATAGGGCCTGAAGCCATCCTGCGCTTTTGCGGCCATCTCCCAAAAAGGCGAGTTGTAAAATGGAGGTTCAGGGCACTGCAATTCACAAACCTGCAGAGTTATAAATGATAACTCTCGTCCACAAATATATTGAGGGAAGGCAAAGAAGAGGATTTGAAATCAAGGCAGAATTGCAGGAAACAGATTTCAGGAGGTAGATTCGAATCGCCTTTAAAGCACATGAAAAGCGGCAAAACGTTGACAATGATGCCCTTGGCCAAAAAGGGCGTAAGCGTTTTTTCCTGAATATATTCAGGAAAAAACGCATACGCCCTTTTTGGCCAACCAAGCAACCTGGAAAGGCAAATCAGCGCTAAAAAGAAGTCTCGCTACCCATTGGTCAAAATGGCCATGCTGAAAAAAGTGTCAAAACCAGAAATGCAGGAAAGGCCATGGAGAAATGGGAGCCATGCTACACTGATGGGCAGGATGTAAATTGCCAACAGCCACTCTGGAGAAGTGTACGGTGAGTCCTGAAACGTCTAAAAAGCAAAGCTTAGAGAGCATAGGGCACTTCCACTCATGGGGGTATACATTGGGAAAATTAAAAATCAGCAAGAGACAAGCACCCCAAAGTTTAGGGCTGCTCTCTTGACAAGGACCTCCACTTCATTCCACCTTCAATATCCCAGGAAAGAGAAAAATGGATAAAGAAGTTGTGGTCCTTATATACAATGGAATATCACTCAGCCATGAAATCAATGTCATAAGGCTAGTAGCAGCATGATGAGTGGATTTAGGTACGACGATTCTAAGTGAAATAAGTCACACAGAAAAGGACACTTCTCATAATGTATCACTTATAGAGGGAATGTAAAAACCGTTACACTTGAACTGAATTACAAAACAGAACAGAGTCACACATGCAGAAAACACACTATGGCTGCTTAACGGGAAAGGTGAGGTGGGGTGATATATAAAACAAGGGTTTCAAATTAGCTCAGATACCGTTCCATAAAACCAATATGTAATAGACAAGACCTACTCCTTGCTCAGAGAACTGGACTCAACACGCCCTATTCACCGCACAAGAATATATCTGACTAGTAATAATCTTAAAACCTAGGTATTGATATCTCTCTGTTAGTGTGTCAAGTGGGTGTAAAGCGGCATAAACACAGCAGTGAAAAGCAGCTAAACCCCATTATAAAAATAAATTACTTTGAAAAACCCATGAAACAAAGACAGTGAAAGAGAGCGAAATTCTTACACAATGCGTTCAGGGGCTGTGATGCAACCTGGATTGACCATATCTAGACCCACAGCTGGATGAGACATAAGGGTGGACACTCTTGGGGCTGAGAGGTTTGGTGAGGTTGGTTGAGCAAACGCAGACCCTTTAAAGTAATACTGCGTGGTACCCATCGCATGGGTCCCAAATCTCCAGGTTCAAGGGCATCTTCCTACATTGAAAACATGCATGAGAAACCCAGAAGATGGTACACCGTGTGATGGGGAAAGGTTTCTAAAACGCACCTCATTTCTCATCTCATGGTGCTCGGGTTCGCAATTCCAGCCACTTTACTAGCAATCTCCCTACTTGGAGCATCAGCACCTTTAACCTCCTGATCCGTACAGGTTGCAATTTGTCCTGAGGATGAACGAGAAGACATGGAACCAATGAGAGACTAGCTCTTGGTGTTGGGACATGCAGAGGTCACTCTATTTTCCCATCAGGAAGAAGAATTAACCACAGGCTCATCCTGCCCCCCGGAACCAGAACAGGGCCTGAAGCCATCCTGCGCTTTTGCGGCCATCTCCCAAAAAGGCGAGTTGTAAAATGGAGGTTCAGGGCACTGCAATTCACAAACCTGCAGAGTTATAAATGATAACTCTCGTCCACAAATATATTGAGGGAAGGCAAAGAAGAGGATTTGAAATCAAGGCAGAATTGCAGGAAACAGATTTCAGGAGGTAGATTCGAATCGCCTTTAAAGCACATGAAAAGCGGCAAAACGTTGACAATGATGCCCTTGGCCAAAAAGGGCGTAAGCGTTTTTTCCTGAATATATTCAGGAAAAAACGCATACGCCCTTTTTGGCCAACCAAGCAACCTGGAAAGGCAAATCAGCGCTAAAAAGAAGTCTCGCTACCCATTGGTCAAAATGGCCATGCTGAAAAAAGTGTCAAAACCAGAAATGCAGGAAAGGCCATGGAGAAATGGGAGCCATGCTACACTGATGGGCGGGATGTAAATTGCCAACAGCCACTCTGGAGAAGTGTACGGTGAGTCCTGAAACGTCTAAAAAGCAAAGCTTAGAGAGCATAGGGCACTTCCACTCATGGGGGTATACATTGGGAAAATTAAAAATCAGCAAGAGACAAGCACCCCAAAGTTTAGGGCTGCTCTCTTGACAAGGACCTCCACTTCATTCCACCTTCAATATCCCAGGAAAGAGAAAAATGGATAAAGAAGTTGTGGTCCTTATATACAATGGAATATCACTCAGCCATGAAATCAATGTCATAAGGCTAGTAGCAGCATGATGAGTGGATTTAGGTACGACGATTCTAAGTGAAATAAGTCACACAGAAAAGGACACTTCTCATAATGTATCACTTATAGAGGGAATGTAAAAACCGTTACACTTGAACTGAATTACAAAACAGAACAGAGTCACACATGCAGAAAACACACTATGGCTGCTTAACGGGAAAGGTGAGGTGGGGTGATATATAAAACAAGGGTTTCAAATTAGCTCAGATACCGTTCCATAAAACCAATATGTAATAGACAAGACCTACTCCTTGCTCAGAGAACTGGACTCAACACGCCCTATTCACCGCACAAGAATATATCTGACTAGTAATAATCTTAAAACCTAGGTATTGATATCTCTCTGTTAGTGTGTCAAGTGGGTGTAAAGCGGCATAAACACAGCAGTGAAAAGCAGCTAAACCCCATTATAAAAATAAATTACTTTGAAAAACCCATGAAACAAAGACAGTGAAAGAGAGCGAAATTCTTACACAATGCGTTCAGGGGCTGTGATGCAACCTGGATTGACCATATCTAGACCCACAGCTGGATGAGACATAAGGGTGGACACTCTTGGGGCTGAGAGGTTTGGTGAGGTTGGTTGAGCAAACGCAGACCCTTTAAAGTAATACTGCGTGGTACCCATCGCATGGGTCCCAAATCTCCAGGTTCAAGGGCATCTTCCTACATTGAAAACATGCATGAGAAACCCAGAAGATGGTACACCGTGTGATGGGGAAAGGTTTCTAAAACGCACCTCATTTCTCATCTCATGGTGCTCGGGTTCGCAATTCCAGCCACTTTACTAGCAATCTCCCTACTTGGAGCATCAGCACCTTTAACCTCCTGATCCGTACAGGTTGCAATTTGTCCTGAGGATGAACGAGAAGACATGGAACCAATGAGAGACTAGCTCTTGGTGTTGGGACATGCAGAGGTCACTCTATTTTCCCATCAGGAAGAAGAATTAACCACAGGCTCATCCTGCCCCCCGGAACCAGAACAGGGCCTGAAGCCATCCTGCGCTTTTGCGGCCATCTCCCAAAAAGGCGAGTTGTAAAATGGAGGTTCAGGGCACTGCAATTCACAAACCTGCAGAGTTATAAATGATAACTCTCGTCCACAAATATATTGAGGGAAGGCAAAGAAGAGGATTTGAAATCAAGGCAGAATTGCAGGAAACAGATTTCAGGAGGTAGATTCGAATCGCCTTTAAAGCACATGAAAAGCGGCAAAACGTTGACAATGATGCCCTTGGCCAAAAAGGGCGTATGCGTTTTTTCCTGAATATATTCAGGAAAAAACGCATACGCCCTTTTTGGCCAACCAAGCAACCTGGAAAGGCAAATCAGCGCTACAAAGAAGTCTCGCTACCCATTGGTCAAAATGGCCATGCTGAAAAAAGTGTCAAAACCAGAAATGCAGGAAAGGCCATGGAGAAATGGGAGCCATGCTACACTGATGGGCGGGATGTAAATTGCCAACAGCCACTCTGGAGAAGTGTACGGTGAGTCCTGAAACGTCTAAAAAGCAAAGCTACAGAGCATAGGGCACTTCCACTCATGGGGGTATACATTGGGAAAATTAAAAATCAGCAAGAGACAAGCACCCCAAAGTTTAGGGCTGCTCTCTTGACAAGGACCTCCACTTCATTCCACCTTCAATATCCCAGGAAAGAGAAAAATGGATAAAGAAGTTGTGGTCCTTATATACAATGGAATATCACTCAGCCATGAAATCAATGTCATAAGGCTAGTAGCAGCATGATGAGTGGATTTAGGTACGACGATTCTAAGTGAAATAAGTCACACAGAAAAGGACACTTCTCATAAGGTATCACTAATAGAGGGAATGTAAAAACCGTTACACTTGAACTGAATTACAAAACAGAACAGAGTCACACATGCAGAAAACACACTATGGCTGCTTAACGGGAAAGGTGAGGTGGGGTGATACATAAAACAAGGGTTTCAAATTAGCTCAGATACCGTTCCATAAAACCAATATGTAATAGATAAGACCTACTCCTTGCTCAGAGAACTGGACTCAACACGCCCTATTCACCGCACAAGAATATATCTGACTAGTAATAATCTTAAAACCTAGGTATTGATATCTCTCTGTTAGTGTGTCAAGTGGGTGTAAAGCGGCATAAACACAGCAGTGAAAAGCAGCTAAACCCCATTATAAAAATAAATTACTTTGAAAAACCCATGAAACAAAGACAGTGAAAGAGAGAGAAATTCTTACACAATGCGTTCAGGGGCTGTGATGCAACCTGGATTGACCATATCTAGACCCACAGCTGGATGAGACATAAGGGTGGACACTCTTGGGGCTGAGAGGTTTGGTGAGGTTGGGTGAGCAAACGCAGACCCTTTAAAGTAATACTGCGTGGTACCCATCGCATGGGTCCCAAATCTCCAGGTTCAAGGGCATCTTCCTACATTGAAAACATGCATGAGAAACCCAGAAGATGGTACACCGTGTGATGGGGAAAGGTTTCTAAAACGTACCTCATTTCTCATCTCCTTGTGCCCGGGTTCGCCATAACAGCCACTTTACTAGCAATCTCCCTACTTGGAGCATCAGCATCTTTAACCTCCTGTTCCGTACAGGTTGCAATTTGTCCTGAGGATGAACGAGAAGACATGGAACCAATGAGAGACTAGCTCTTGGTGTTGGGACATGCAGAGGTCACTCTATTTTCCCATCAGGAAGAAGAATTAACCACAGGCTCATCCTGCCCCCCGGAACCAGAACAGGGCCTGAAGCCATCCTGCGCTTTTGCGGCCATCTCCCAAAAAGGCGAGTTGTAAAATGGAGGTTCAGGGCACTGCAATTCACAAACCTGCAGAGTTATAAATGATAACTCTCGTCCACAAATATATTGAGGGAAGGCAAAGAAGAGGATTTGAAATCAAGGCAGAATTGCAGGAAACAGATTTCAGGAGGTAGATTCGAATCGCCTTTAAAGCACATGAAAAGCGGCAAAACGTTGACAATGATGCCCTTGGCCAAAAAGGGCGTAAGCGTTTTTTCCTGAATATATTCAGGAAAAAACGCATACGCCCTTTTTGGCCAACCAAGCAACCTGGAAAGGCAAATCAGCGCTAAAAAGAAGTCTCGCTACCCATTGGTCAAAATGGCCATGCTGAAAAAAGTGTCAAAACCAGAAATGCAGGAAAGGCCATGGAGAAATGGGAGCCATGCTACACTGATGGGCGGGATGTAAATTGCCAACAGCCACTCTGGAGAAGTGTACGGTGAGTCCTGAAACGTCTAAAAAGCAAAGCTTAGAGAGCATAGGGCACTTCCACTCATGGGGGTATACATTGGGAAAATTAAAAATCAGCAAGAGACAAGCACCCCAAAGTTTAGGGCTGCTCTCTTGACAAGGACCTCCACTTCATTCCACCTTCAATATCCCAGGAAAGAGAAAAATGGATAAAGAAGTTGTGGTCCTTATATACAATGGAATATCACTCAGCCATGAAATCAATGTCATAAGGCTAGTAGCAGCATGATGAGTGGATTTAGGTACGACGATTCTAAGTGAAATAAGTCACACAGAAAAGGACACTTCTCATAATGTATCACTTATAGAGGGAATGTAAAAACCGTTACACTTGAACTGAATTACAAAACAGAACAGAGTCACACATGCAGAAAACACACTATGGCTGCTTAACGGGAAAGGTGAGGTGGGGTGATACATAAAACAAGGGTTTCAAATTAGCTCAGATACCGTTCCATAAAACCAATATGTAATAGACAAGACCTACTCCTTGCTCAGAGAACTGGACTCAACACGCCCTATTCAACGCACAAGAATATATCTGACTAGTAATAATCTTAAAACCTATGTATTGATATCTCTCTGTTAGTGTGTCAAGTGGGTGTAAAGCGGCATAAACACAGCAGTGAAAAGCAGCTAAACCCCATTATAAAAATAAATTACTTTGAAAAACCCATGAAACAAAGACAGTGAAAGAGAGCGAAGTTCTTACACAATGCGTTCAGGGGCTGTGATGCAACCTGGATTGACCATATCTAGACCCACAGCTGGATGAGACATAAGGGTGGACACTCTTGGGGCTGAGAGGTTTGGTGAGGTTGGGTGAGCAAACGCAGACCCTTTAAAGTAATACTGCGTGGTACCCATCGCATGGGTCCCAAATCTCCAGGTTCAAGGGCATCTTCCTACATTGAAAACATGCATGAGAAACCCAGAAGATGGTACACCGTGTGATGGGGAAAGGTTTCTAAAACGCACGTCATTTCTCATCTCCTGGTGCTCGGGTTCGCCATTCCAGCCACTTTACTAGCAATCTCCCTACTTGGAGCATCAGCACCTTTAACCTCCTGTTCCGTACAGGTTGCAATTTGTCCTGAGGATGAACGGGAAGACTTGGAACCAATGAGAGACTAGCTCTTGGTGTAGGGACAGGCACAGGTCACTCTATTTTCCCATCAGGAAGAAGAATTAACCACAGGCTCAGCCTGCCCCCCGGAACCAGAACAGGGCCTGAAGCCATCCTGCGCTTTTGCGGCCAGCTCCCAAGAACGCGAGTTGTAAAATGGAGCTTCAGGGCACTGCAATTCACAAACCTGCAGAGTTATAAATGATAACTCTAGTCCACAAATATATTGAGGGAAGGCAAAGAAGAGGATATGAAATCAAGGCAGAATTGCAGGAAACAGATTTCAGGAGGTAGATTCGAATCGCCTTTAAAGCACATGAAAAGCTGCAAAACGTTGACAATGATGCCCTTGGCCAAAAAGGGCGTATGCGTTTTTTCCTGAATATATTCAGGAAAAAACGCATACGCCCTTTTTGGCCAACCAAGCAACCTGGAAAGGCAAATCAGCGCTACAAAGAAGTCTCGCTACCCATTGGTCAAAATGGCCATGCTGAAAAAAGTGTCAAAACCAGAAATGCAGGAAAGGCCATGGAGAAATGGGAGCCATGCTACACTGATGGGCGGGATGTAAATTGCCAACAGCCACTCTGGAGAAGTGTACGGTGAGTCCTGAAACGTCTAAAAAGCAAAGCTTAGAGAGCATAGGGCACTTCCACTCATGGGGGTATACATTGGGAAAATTAAAAATCAGCAAGAGACAAGCACCCCAAAGTTTAGGGCTGCTCTCTTGACAAGGACCTCCACTTCATTCCACCTTCAATATCCCAGGAAAGAGAAAAATGGATAAAGAAGTTGTGGTCCTTATATACAATGGAATATCACTCAGCCATGAAATCAATGTCATAAGGCTAGTAGCAGCATGATGAGTGGATTTAGGTACGACGATTCTAAGTGAAATAAGTCACACAGAAAAGGACACTTCTCATAAGGTATCACTGATAGAGGGAATGTAAAAACCGTTACACTTGAACTGAATTACAAAACAGAACAGAGTCACACATGCAGAAAACACACTATGGCTGCTTAACGGGAAAGGTGAGGTGGGGTGATACATAAAACAAGGGTTTCAAATTAGCTCAGATACCGTTCCATAAAACCAATATGTAATAGACAAGACCTACTCCTTGCTCAGAGAACTGGACTCAACACGCCCTATTCACCACACAAGAATATATCTGACTAGTAATAATCTTAAAACCTATGTATTGATATCTCTCTGTTAGTGTGTCAAGTGGGTGTAAAGCAGCATAAACACAGCAGTGAAAAGCAGCTAAACCCCATTATAAAAATAAATTACTTTGAAAAACCCATGAAACAAAGACAGTGAAAGAGAGCGAAATTCTTACACAATGCGTTCAGGGGCTGTGATGCAACCTGGATTGACCATATCTAGACCCACAGCTGGATGAGACATAAGGGTGGACACTCTTGGGGCTGAGAGGTTTGGTGAGGTTGGGTGAGCAAACGCAGACCCTTTAAAGTAATACTGCGTGGTACCCATCGCATGGGTCCCAAATCTCCAGGTTCAAGGGCATCTTCCTACATTGAAAACATGCATGAGAAACCCAGAAGATGGTACACCGTGTGATGGGGAAAGGTTTCTAAAACGTACCTCATTTCTCATCTCCTTGTGCCCGGGTTCGCCATAACAGCCGCTTTACTAGCAATCTCCCTACTTGGAGCATCAGCATCTTTAACCTCCTGTTCCGTACAGGTTGCAATTTGTCCTGAGGATGAACGAGAAGACATGGAACCAATGAGAGACTAGCTCTTGGTGTTGGGACATGCAGAGGTCACTCTATTTTCCCATCAGGAAGAAGAATTAACCACAGGCTCATCCTGCCCCCCGGAACCAGAATAGGGCCTGAAGCCATCCTGCGCTTTTGCGGCCATCTCCCAAAAAGGCGAGTTGTAAAATGGAGGTTCAGGGCACTGCAATTCACAAACCTGCAGAGTTATAAATGATAACTCTCGTCCACAAATATATTGAGGGAAGGCAAAGAAGAGGATTTGAAATCAAGGCAGAATTGCAGGAAACAGATTTCAGGAGGTAGATTCGAATCGCCTTTAAAGCACATGAAAAGCGGCAAAACGTTGACAATGATGCCCTTGGCCAAAAAGGGCGTAAGCGTTTTTTCCTGAATATATTCAGGAAAAAACGCATACGCCCTTTTTGGCCAACCAAGCAACCTGGAAAGGCAAATCAGCGCTAAAAAGAAGTCTCGCTACCCATTGGTCAAAATGGCCATGCTGAAAAAAGTGTCAAAACCAGAAATGCAGGAAAGGCCATGGAGAAATGGGAGCCATGCTACACTGATGGGCAGGATGTAAATTGCCAACAGCCACTCTGGAGAAGTGTACGGTGAGTCCTGAAACGTCTAAAAAGCAAAGCTTAGAGAGCATAGGGCACTTCCACTCATGGGGGTATACATTGGGAAAATTAAAAATCAGCAAGAGACAAGCACCCCAAAGTTTAGGGCTGCTCTCTTGACAAGGACCTCCACTTCATTCCACCTTCAATATCCCAGGAAAGAGAAAAATGGATAAAGAAGTTGTGGTCCTTATATACAATGGAATATCACTCAGCCATGAAATCAATGTCATAAGGCTAGTAGCAGCATGATGAGTGGATTTAGGTACGACGATTCTAAGTGAAATAAGTCACACAGAAAAGGACACTTCTCATAATGTATCACTTATAGAGGGAATGTAAAAACCGTTACACTTGAACTGAATTACAAAACAGAACAGAGTCACACATGCAGAAAACACACTATGGCTGCTTAACGGGAAAGGTGAGGTGGGGTGATATATAAAACAAGGGTTTCAAATTAGCTCAGATACCGTTCCATAAAACCAATATGTAATAGACAAGACCTACTCCTTGCTCAGAGAACTGGACTCAACACGCCCTATTCACCGCACAAGAATATATCTGACTAGTAATAATCTTAAAACCTAGGTATTGATATCTCTCTGTTAGTGTGTCAAGTGGGTGTAAAGCGGCATAAACACAGCAGTGAAAAGCAGCTAAACCCCATTATAAAAATAAATTACTTTGAAAAACCCATGAAACAAAGACAGTGAAAGAGAGCGAAATTCTTACACAATGCGTTCAGGGGCTGTGATGCAACCTGGATTGACCATATCTAGACCCACAGCTGGATGAGACATAAGGGTGGACACTCTTGGGGCTGAGAGGTTTGGTGAGGTTGGTTGAGCAAACGCAGACCCTTTAAAGTAATACTGCGTGGTACCCATCGCATGGGTCCCAAATCTCCAGGTTCAAGGGCATCTTCCTACATTGAAAACATGCATGAGAAACCCAGAAGATGGTACACCGTGTGATGGGGAAAGGTTTCTAAAACGCACCTCATTTCTCATCTCATGGTGCTCGGGTTCGCAATTCCAGCCACTTTACTAGCAATCTCCCTACTTGGAGCATCAGCACCTTTAACCTCCTGATCCGTACAGGTTGCAATTTGTCCTGAGGATGAACGAGAAGACATGGAACCAATGAGAGACTAGCTCTTGGTGTTGGGACATGCAGAGGTCACTCTATTTTCCCATCAGGAAGAAGAATTAACCACAGGCTCATCCTGCCCCCCGGAACCAGAACAGGGCCTGAAGCCATCCTGCGCTTTTGCGGCCATCTCCCAAAAAGGCGAGTTGTAAAATGGAGGTTCAGGGCACTGCAATTCACAAACCTGCAGAGTTATAAATGATAACTCTCGTCCACAAATATATTGAGGGAAGGCAAAGAAGAGGATTTGAAATCAAGGCAGAATTGCAGGAAACAGATTTCAGGAGGTAGATTCGAATCGCCTTTAAAGCACATGAAAAGCGGCAAAACGTTGACAATGATGCCCTTGGCCAAAAAGGGCGTAAGCGTTTTTTCCTGAATATATTCAGGAAAAAACGCATACGCCCTTTTTGGCCAACCAAGCAACCTGGAAAGGCAAATCAGCGCTAAAAAGAAGTCTCGCTACCCATTGGTCAAAATGGCCATGCTGAAAAAAGTGTCAAAACCAGAAATGCAGGAAAGGCCATGGAGAAATGGGAGCCATGCTACACTGATGGGCGGGATGTAAATTGCCAACAGCCACTCTGGAGAAGTGTACGGTGAGTCCTGAAACGTCTAAAAAGCAAAGCTTAGAGAGCATAGGGCACTTCCACTCATGGGGGTATACATTGGGAAAATTAAAAATCAGCAAGAGACAAGCACCCCAAAGTTTAGGGCTGCTCTCTTGACAAGGACCTCCACTTCATTCCACCTTCAATATCCCAGGAAAGAGAAAAATGGATAAAGAAGTTGTGGTCCTTATATACAATGGAATATCACTCAGCCATGAAATCAATGTCATAAGGCTAGTAGCAGCATGATGAGTGGATTTAGGTACGACGATTCTAAGTGAAATAAGTCACACAGAAAAGGACACTTCTCATAATGTATCACTTATAGAGGGAATGTAAAAACCGTTACACTTGAACTGAATTACAAAACAGAACAGAGTCACACATGCAGAAAACACACTATGGCTGCTTAACGGGAAAGGTGAGGTGGGGTGATATATAAAACAAGGGTTTCAAATTAGCTCAGATACCGTTCCATAAAACCAATATGTAATAGACAAGACCTACTCCTTGCTCAGAGAACTGGACTCAACACGCCCTATTCACCGCACAAGAATATATCTGACTAGTAATAATCTTAAAACCTAGGTATTGATATCTCTCTGTTAGTGTGTCAAGTGGGTGTAAAGCGGCATAAACACAGCAGTGAAAAGCAGCTAAACCCCATTATAAAAATAAATTACTTTGAAAAACCCATGAAACAAAGACAGTGAAAGAGAGCGAAATTCTTACACAATGCGTTCAGGGGCTGTGATGCAACCTGGATTGACCATATCTAGACCCACAGCTGGATGAGACATAAGGGTGGACACTCTTGGGGCTGAGAGGTTTGGTGAGGTTGGTTGAGCAAACGCAGACCCTTTAAAGTAATACTGCGTGGTACCCATCGCATGGGTCCCAAATCTCCAGGTTCAAGGGCATCTTCCTACATTGAAAACATGCATGAGAAACCCAGAAGATGGTACACCGTGTGATGGGGAAAGGTTTCTAAAACGCACCTCATTTCTCATCTCATGGTGCTCGGGTTCGCAATTCCAGCCACTTTACTAGCAATCTCCCTACTTGGAGCATCAGCACCTTTAACCTCCTGTTCCGTACAGGTTGCAATTTGTCCTGAGGATGAACGAGAAGACATGGAACCAATGAGAGACTAGCTCTTGGTGTTGGGACATGCAGAGGTCACTCTATTTTCCCATCAGGAAGAAGAATTAACCACAGGCTCATCCTGCCCCCCGGAACCAGAACAGGGCCTGAAGCCATCCTGCGCTTTTGCGGCCAGCTCCCAAAAAGGCGAGTTGTAAAATGGAGGTTCAGGGCACTGCAATTCACAAACCTGCAGAGTTATAAATGATAACTCTCGTCCACAAATATATTGAGGGAAGGCAAAGAAGAGGATTTGAAATCAAGGCAGAATTGCAGGAAACAGATTTCAGGAGGTAGATTCGAATCGCCTTTAAAGCACATGAAAAGCGGCAAAACGTTGACAATGATGCCCTTGGCCAAAAAGGGCGTAAGCGTTTTTTCCTGAATATATTCAGGAAAAAACGCATACGCCCTTTTTGGCCAACCAAGCAACCTGGAAAGGCAAATCAGCGCTAAAAAGAAGTCTCGCTACCCATTGGTCAAAATGGCCATGCTGAAAAAAGTGTCAAAACCAGAAATGCAGGAAAGGCCATGGAGAAATGGGAGCCATGCTACACTGATGGGCGGGATGTAAATTGCCAACAGCCACTCTGGAGAAGTGTACGGTGAGTCCTGAAACGTCTAAAAAGCAAAGCTTAGAGAGCATAGGGCACTTCCACTCATGGGGGTATACATTGGGAAAATTAAAAATCAGCAAGAGACAAGCACCCCAAAGTTTAGGGCTGCTCTCTTGACAAGGACCTCCACTTCATTCCACCTTCAATATCCCAGGAAAGAGAAAAATGGATAAAGAAGTTGTGGTCCTTATATACAATGGAATATCACTCAGCCATGAAATCAATGTCATAAGGCTAGTAGCAGCATGATGAGTGGATTTAGGTACGACGATTCTAAGTGAAATAAGTCACACAGAAAAGGACACTTCTCATAATGTATCACTTATAGAGGGAATGTAAAAACCGTTACACTTGAACTGAATTACAAAACAGAACAGAGTCACACATGCAGAAAACACACTATGGCTGCTTAACGGGAAAGGTGAGGTGGGGTGATATATAAAACAAGGGTTTCAAATTAGCTCAGATACCGTTCCATAAAACCAATATGTAATAGACAAGACCTACTCCTTGCTCAGAGAACTGGACTCAACACGCCCTATTCACCGCACAAGAATATATCTGACTAGTAATAATCTTAAAACCTAGGTATTGATATCTCTCTGTTAGTGTGTCAAGTGGGTGTAAAGCGGCATAAACACAGCAGTGAAAAGCAGCTAAACCCCATTATAAAAATAAATTACTTTGAAAAACCCATGAAACAAAGACAGTGAAAGAGAGAGAAATTCTTACACAATGCGTTCAGGGGCTGTGATGCAACCTGGATTGACCATATCTAGACCCACAGCTGGATGAGACATAAGGGTGGACACTCTTGGGGCTGAGAGGTTTGGTGAGGTTGGGTGAGCAAACGCAGACCCTTTAAAGTAATACTGCGTGGTACCCATCGCATGGGTCCCAAATCTCCAGGTTCAAGGGCATCTTCCTACATTGAAAACATACATGAGAAACCCAGAAGATGGTACACCGTGTGATGGGGAAAGGTTTCTAAAACGTACCTCATTTCTCATCTCCTTGTGCCCGGGTTCGCCATAACAGCCGCTTTACTAGCAATCTCCCTACTTGGAGCATCAGCATCTTTAACCTCCTGTTCCGTACAGGTTGCAATTTGTCCTGAGGATGAACGAGAAGACATGGAACCAATGAGAGACTAGCTCTTGGTGTTGGGACATGCAGAGGTCACTCTATTTTCCCATCAGGAAGAAGAATTAACCACAGGCTCATCCTGCCCCCCGGAACCAGAATAGGGCCTGAAGCCATCCTGCGCTTTTGCGGCCATCTCCCAAAAAGGCGAGTTGTAAAATGGAGGTTCAGGGCACTGCAATTCACAAACCTGCAGAGTTATAAATGATAACTCTCGTCCACAAATATATTGAGGGAAGGCAAAGAAGAGGATTTGAAATCAAGGCAGAATTGCAGGAAACAGATTTCAGGAGGTAGATTCGAATCGCCTTTAAAGCACATGAAAAGCGGCAAAACGTTGACAATGATGCCCTTGGCCAAAAAGGGCGTATGCGTTTTTTCCTGAATATATTCAGGAAAAAACGCATACGCCCTTTTTGGCCAACCAAGCAACCTGGAAAGGCAAATCAGCGCTAAAAAGAAGTCTCGCTACCCATTGGTCAAAATGGCCATGCTGAAAAAAGTGTCAAAACCAGAAATGCAGGAAAGGCCATGGAGAAATGGGAGCCATGCTACACTGATGGGCGGGATGTAAATTGCCAACAGCCACTCTGGAGAAGTGTACGGTGAGTCCTGAAACGTCTAAAAAGCAAAGCTTAGAGAGCATAGGGCACTTCCACTCATGGGGGTATACATTGGGAAAATTAAAAATCAGCAAGAGACAAGCACCCCAAAGTTTAGGGCTGCTCTCTTGACAAGGACCTCCACTTCATTCCACCTTCAATATCCCAGGAAAGAGAAAAATGGATAAAGAAGTTGTGGTCCTTATATACAATGGAATATCACTCAGCCATGAAATCAATGTCATAAGGCTAGTAGCAGCATGATGAGTGGATTTAGGTACGACGATTCTAAGTGAAATAAGTCACACAGAAAAGGACACTTCTCATAATGTATCACTTATAGAGGGAATGTAAAAACCGTTACACTTGAACTGAATTACAAAACAGAACAGAGTCACACATGCAGAAAACACACTATGGCTGCTTAACGGGAAAGGTGAGGTGGGGTGATATATAAAACAAGGGTTTCAAATTAGCTCAGATACCGTTCCATAAAACCAATATGTAATAGACAAGACCTACTCCTTGCTCAGAGAACTGGACTCAACACGCCCTATTCACCGCACAAGAATATATCTGACTAGTAATAATCTTAAAACCTAGGTATTGATATCTCTCTGTTAGTGTGTCAAGTGGGTGTAAAGCGGCATAAACACAGCAGTGAAAAGCAGCTAAACCCCATTATAAAAATAAATTCCTTTGAAAAACCCATGAAACAAAGACAGTGAAAGAGAGCGAAATTCTTACACAATGCGTTCAGGGGCTGTGATGCAACCTGGATTGACCATATCTAGACCCACAGCTGGATGAGACATAAGGGTGGACACTCTTGGGGCTGAGAGGTTTGGTGAGGTTGGGTGAGCAAACGCAGACCCTTTAAAGTAATACTGCGTGGTACCCATCGCATGGGTCCCAAATCTCCAGGTTCAAGGGCATCTTCCTACATTGAAAACATGCATGAGAAACCCAGAAGATGGTACACCGTGTGATGGGGAAAGGTTTCTAAAACGTACCTCATTTCTCATCTCCTTGTGCCCGGGTTCGCCATAACAGCCGCTTTACTAGCAATCTCCCTACTTGGAGCATCAGCATCTTTAACCTCCTGTTCCGTACAGGTTGCAATTTGTCCTGAGGATGAACGAGAAGACATGGAACCAATGAGAGACTAGCTCTTGGTGTTGGGACATGCAGAGGTCACTCTATTTTCCCATCAGGAAGAAGAATTAACCACAGGCTCATCCTGCCCCCCGGAACCAGAATAGGGCCTGAAGCCATCCTGCGCTTTTGCGGCCATCTCCCAAAAAGGCGAGTTGTAAAATGGAGGTTCAGGGCACTGCAATTCACAAACCTGCAGAGTTATAAATGATAACTCTCGTCCACAAATATATTGAGGGAAGGCAAAGAAGAGGATTTGAAATCAAGGCAGAATTGCAGGAAACAGATTTCAGGAGGTAGATTCGAATCGCCTTTAAAGCACATGAAAAGCGGCAAAACGTTGACAATGATGCCCTTGGCCAAAAAGGGCGTATGCGTTTTTTCCTGAATATATTCAGGAAAAAACGCATACGCCCTTTTTGGCCAACCAAGCAACCTGGAAAGGCAAATCAGCGCTACAAAGAAGTCTCGCTACCCATTGGTCAAAATGGCCATGCTGAAAAAAGTGTCAAAACCAGAAATGCAGGAAAGGCCATGGAGAAATGGGAGCCTTGCTACACTGATGGGTGGGATGTAAATTGCCAACAGCCACTCTGGAGAAGTGTACGGTGAGTCCTGAAACGTCTAAAACGCAAAGCTTAGAGAGCATAGGGCACTTCCACTCATGGGGGTATACATTGGGAAAATTAAAAATCAGCAAGAGACAAGCACCCCAAAGTTTAGGGCTGCTCTCTTGACAAGGACCTCCACTTCATTCCACCTTCAATATCCCAGGAAAGAGAAAAATGGATAAAGAAGTTGTGGTCCTTATATACAATGGAATATCACTCAGCCATGAAATCAATGTCATAAGGCTAGTAGCAGCATGATGAGTGGATTTAGGTACGACGATTCTAAGTGAAATAAGTCACACAGAAAAGGACACTTCTCATAATGTATCACTTATAGAGGGAATGTAAAAACCGTTACACTTGAACTGAATTACAAAACAGAACAGAGTCACACATGCAGAAAACACACTATGGCTGCTTAACGGGAAAGGTGAGGTGGGGTGATACATAAAACAAGGGTTTCAAATTAGCTCAGATACCGTTCCATAAAACCAATATGTAATAGACAAGACCTACTCCTTGCTCAGAGAACTGGACTCAACACGCCCTATTCACCGCACAAGAATATATCTGACTAGAAATAATCTTAAAACCTATGTATTGATATCTCTCTGTTAGTGTGTCAAGTGGGTGTAAAGCGGCATAAACACAGCAGTGAAAAGCAGCTAAACCCCATTATAAAAATAAATTACTTTGAAAAACCCATGAAACAAAGACAGTGAAAGAGAGCGAAGTTCTTACACAATGCGTTCAGGGGCTGTGATGCAACCTGGATTGACCATATCTAGACCCACAGCTGGATGAGACATAAGGGTGGACACTCTTGGGGCTGAGAGGTTTGGTGAGGTTGGGTGAGCAAACGCAGACCCTTTAAAGTAATACTGCGTGGTACCCATCGCATGGGTCCCAAATCTCCAGGTTCAAGGGCATCTTCCTACATTGAAAACATGCATGAGAAACCCAGAAGATGGTACACCGTGTGATGGGGAAAGGTTTCTAAAACGCACCTCATTTCTCATCTCATGGTGCTCGGGTTCGCAATTCCAGCCAATTTACTAGCAATCTCCCTACTTGGAGCATCAGCACCTTTAACCTCCTGATCCGTACAGGTTGCAATTTGTCCTGAGGATGAACGAGAAGACATGGAACCAATGAGAGACTAGCTCTTGGTGTTGGGACATGCAGAGGTCACTCTATTTTCCCATCAGGAAGAAGAATTAACCACAGGCTCATCCTGCCCCCCGGAACCAGAACAGGGCCTGAAGCCATCCTGCGCTTTTGCGGCCATCTCCCAAAAAGGCGAGTTGTAAAACGGAGGTTCAGGGCACTGCAATTCACAAACCTGCAGAGTTATAAATGATAACTCTCGTCCACAAATATATTGAGGGAAGGCAAAGAAGAGGATTTGAAATCAAGGCAGAATTGCAGGAAACAGATTTCAGGAGGTAGATTCGAATCGCCTTTAAAGCACATGAAAAGCGGCAAAACGTTGACAATGATGCCCTTGGCCAAAAAGGGCGTAAGCGTTTTTTCCTGAATATATTCAGGAAAAAACGCATACGCCCTTTTTGGCCAACCAAACAACCTGGAAAGGCAAATCAGCGCTACAAAGAAGTCTCGCTACCCATTGGTCAAAATGGCCATGCTGAAAAAAGTGTCAAAACCAGAAATGCAGGAAAGGCCATGGAGAAATGGGAGCCATGCTACACTGATGGGCGGGATGTAAATTGCCAACAGCCACTCTGGAGAAGTGTACGGTGAGTCCTGAAACGTCTAAAAAGCAAAGCTTAGAGAGCATAGGGCACTTCCACTCATGGGGGTATACATTGGGAAAATTAAAAATCAGCAAGAGACAAGCACCCCAAAGTTTAGGGCTGCTCTCTTGACAAGGACCTCCACTTCATTCCACCTTCAATATCCCAGGAAAGAGAAAAATGGATAAAGAAGTTGTCGTCCTTATATACAATGGAATATCACTCAGCCATGAAATCAATGTCATAAGGCTAGTAGCAGCATGATGAGTGGATTTAGGTACGACGATTCTAAGTGAAATAAGTCACACAGAAAAGGACACTTCTCATAATGTATCACTTATAGAGGGAATGTAAAAACCGTTACACTTGAACTGAATTACAAAACAGAACAGAGTCACACATGCAGAAAACACACTATGGCTGCTTAACGGGAAAGGTGAGGTGGGGTGATATATAAAACAAGGGTTTCAAATTAGCTCAGATACCGTTCCATAAAACCAATATGTAATAGACAAGACCTACTCCTTGCTCAGAGAACTGGACTCAACACGCCCTATTCACCGCACAAGAATATATCTGACTAGTAATAATCTTAAAACCTAGGTATTGATATCTCTCTGTTAGTGTGTCAAGTGGGTGTAAAGCGGCATAAACACAGCAGTGAAAAGCAGCTAAACCCCATTATAAAAATAAATTACTTTGAAAAACCCATGAAACAAAGACAGTGAAAGAGAGAGAAATTCTTACACAATGCGTTCAGGGGCTGTGATGCAACCTGGATTGACCATATCTAGACCCACAGCTGGATGAGACATAAGGGTGGACACTCTTGGGGCTGAGAGGTTTGGTGAGGTTGGTTGAGCAAACGCAGACCCTTTAAAGTAATACTGCGTGGTACCCATCGCATGGGTCCCAAATCTCCAGGTTCAAGGGCATCTTCCTACATTGAAAACATGCATGAGAAACCCAGAAGATGGTACACCGTGTGATGGGGAAAGGTTTCTAAAACGCACGTCATTTCTCATCTCATGGTGCTCGGGTTCGCAATTCCAGCCACTTTACTAGCAATCTCCCTACTTGGAGCATCAGCACCTTTAACCTCCTGTTCCGTACAGGTTGCAATTTGTCCTGAGGATGAACGAGAAGACATGGAACCAATGAGAGACTAGCTCTTGGTGTTGGGACATGCAGAGGTCACTCTATTTTCCCATCAGGAAGAAGAATTAACCACAGGCTCATCCTGCCCCCCGGAACCAGAACAGGGCCTGAAGCCATCCTGCGCTTTTGCGGCCAGCTCCCAAAAAGGCGAGTTGTAAAATGGAGGTTCAGGGCACTGGAATTCACAAACCTGCAGAGTTATAAATGATAACTCTCGTCCACAAATATATTGAGGGAAGGCAAAGAAGAGGATTTGAAATCAAGGCAGAATTGCAGGAAACAGATTTCAGGAGGTAGATTCGAATCGCCTTTAAAGCACATGAAAAGCAGCAAAACGTTGACAATGATGCCCTTGGCGAAAAAGGGCGTATGCGTTTTATCCTGAATATATTCAGGAAAAAACGCATACGCCCTTTTTGGCCAACCAAGCAACCTGGAAAGGCAAATCAGCGCTACAAAGAAGTCTCGCTTCCCATCGGTTAAAAGGGCCATGCTGAAAAAAGTGTCAAAACCAGAAATGCAGGACAGGCCATGGAGAAATGGGAGCCTTGCTACACTGATGGGCGGGATGTAAATTGCCAACAGCCACTCTGGAGAAGAGTACGGTGTGTCCAGAAACATCTAAAAAACACAGCTTAGAGAGCATAGGGCACTTCCACTCATGGGGGTATAAATTGGGAAAATGAAAAATCAGCAAGACACAAGCACCCCAAAGTTTAGGGCTGCTCTGTTGACCAGGACCTCCACTTCATTCCCCCTTAAATATCCCAGGAAAGAGAAAAATGGATAAAGGTGTTGTGGTCCTTATGTACAATGGAATATCACGCAGCCATGAAATCAATGTCATAAGGCTAGTAGCAGCATGATGAGTGGATTTAGGTACGACGATTCTAAGTGAAATAAGTCACACAGAAAAGGACACTTCTCATAAGGTATCACTGATAGAGGGAATGTAAAAACCGTTACACTTGAACTGAATTACAAAACAGAACGGAGTCACACATGCAGAAAACACACTATGGCTGCTTAACGGGAAAGGTGAGGTGGGGTGATACATAAAACAAGGGTTTCAAATTAGCTCAGATACCGTTCCATAAAACCAATATGTAATAGACAAGACCTACTCCTTGCTCACAGAACTGGACTCAACACGCCCTATTCACCGCACAAGAATATATCTGACTAGTAATAATCTTAAAACCTATGTATTGATATCTCTCTGTTAGTGTGTCAAATGGGTGTAAAGCGGCATAAACACAGCAGTGAAAAGCAGCTAAACCCCATTATAAAAATAAATTACTTTGAAAAACCCATGAAACAAAGACAGTGAAAGAGAGCGAAATTCTTACACAATGCGTTCAGGGGCTGTGATGCAACCTGGATTGACCATATCTAGACCCACAGCTGGATGAGACATAAGGGTGGACACTCTTGGGGCTGAGAGGTTTGGTGAGGTTGGGTGAGCAAACGCAGACCCTTTAAAGTAATACTGCGTGGTACCCATCGCATGGGTCCCAAATCTCCAGGTTCAAGGGCATCTTCCTACATTGAAAACATGCATGAGAAACCCAGAAGATGGTACACCGTGTGATGGGGAAAGGTTTCTAAAACGTACCTCATTTCTCATCTCCTTGTGCCCGGGTTCGCCATAACAGCCGCTTTACTAGCAATCTCCCTACTTGGAGCATCAGCATCTTTAACCTCCTGTTCCGTACAGGTTGCAATTTGTCCTGAGGATGAACGAGAAGACATGGAACCAATGAGAGACTAGCTCTTGGTGTTGGGACATGCAGAGGTCACTCTATTTTCCCATCAGGAAGAAGAATTAACCACAGGCTCATCCTGCCCCCCGGAACCAGAATAGGGCCTGAAGCCATCCTGAGCTTTTGCAGGCCATCTCCCAAAAAGGCGAGTTGTAAAATGGAGGTTCAGGGCACTGCAATTCACAAACCTGCAGAGTTATAAATGATAACTCTCGTCCACAAATATATTGAGGGAAGGCAAAGAAGAGGATTTGAAATCAAGGCAGAATTGCAGGAAACAGATTTCAGGAGGTAGATTCGAATCGCCTTTAAAGCACATGAAAAGCGGCAAAACGTTGACAATGATGCCCTTGGCCAAAAAGGGCGTATGCGTTTTTTCCTGAATATATTCAGGAAAAAACGCATACGCCCTTTTTGGCCAACCAAGCAACCTGGAAAGGCAAATCAGCGCTACAAAGAAGTCTCGCTACCCATTGGTCAAAATGGCCATGCTGAAAAAAGTGTCAAAACCAGAAATGCAGGAAAGGCCATGGAGAAATGGGAGCCTTGCTACACTGATGGGTGGGATGTAAATTGCCAACAGCCACTCTGGAGAAGTGTACGGTGAGTCCTGAAACGTCTAAAAAGCAAAGCTTAGAGAGCATAGGGCACTTCCACTCATGGGGGTATACATTGGGAAAATTAAAAATCAGCAAGAGACAAGCACCCCAAAGTTTAGGGCTGCTCTCTTGACAAGGACCTCCACTTCATTCCACCTTCAATATCCCAGGAAAGAGAAAAATGGATAAAGAAGTTGTGGTCCTTATATACAATGGAATATCACTCAGCCATGAAATCAATGTCATAAGGCTAGTAGCAGCATGATGAGTGGATTTAGGTACGACGATTCTAAGTGAAATAAGTCACACAGAAAAGGACACTTCTCATAATGTATCACTTATAGAGGGAATGTAAAAACCGTTACACTTGAACTGAATTACAAAACAGAACAGAGTCACACATGCAGAAAACACACTATGGCTGCTTAACGGGAAAGGTGAGGTGGGGTGATACATAAAACAAGGGTTTCAAATTAGCTCAGATACCGTTCCATAAAACCAATATGTAATAGACAAGACCTACTCCTTGCTCAGAGAACTGGACTCAACACGCCCTATTCACCGCACAAGAATATATCTGACTAGTAATAATCTTAAAACCTATGTATTGATATCTCTCTGTTAGTGTGTCAAGTGGGTGTAAAGCGGCATAAACACAGCAGTGAAAAGCAGCTAAACCCCATTATAAAAATAAATTACTTTGAAAAACCCATGAAACAAAGACAGTGAAAGAGAGCGAAGTTCTTACACAATGCGTTCAGGGGCTGTGATGCAACCTGGATTGACCATATCTAGACCCACAGCTGGATGAGACATAAGGGTGGACACTCTTGGGGCTGAGAGGTTTGGTGAGGTTGGGTGAGCAAATGCAGACCCTTTAAAGTAATACTGCGTGGTACCCATCGCATGGGTCCCAAATCTCCAGGTTCAAGGGCATCTTCCTACATTGAAAACATGCATGAGAAACCCAGAAGATGGTACACCGTGTGATGGGGAAAGGTTTCTAAAACGCACGTCATTTCTCATCTCCTGGTGCTCGGGTTCGCCATAACAGCCACTTTACTAGCAATCTCCCTACTTGGAGCATCAGCACCTTTAACCTCCTGTTCCGTACAGGTTGCAATTTGTCCTGAGGATGAACGGGAAGACTTGGAACCAATGAGAGACTAGCTCTTGGTGTAGGGACAGGCACAGGTCACTCTATTTTCCCATCAGGAAGAAGAATTAACCACAGGCTCAGCCTGCCCCCCGGAACCAGAACAGGGCCTGAAGCCATCCTGCGCTTTTGCGGCCAGCTCCCAAGAACGCGAGTTGTAAAATGGAGCTTCAGGGCACTGCAATTCACAAACCTGCAGAGTTATAAATGATAACTCTAGTCCACAAATATATTGAGGGAAGGCAAAGAAGAGGATATGAAATCAAGGCAGAATTGCAGGAAACAGATTTCAGGAGGTAGATTCGAATCGCCTTTAAAGCACATGAAAAGCTGCAAAACGTTGACAATGATGCCCTTGGCCAAAAAGGGCGTATGCGTTTTTTCCTGAATATATTCAGGAAAAAACGCATACGCCCTTTTTGGCCAACCAAGCAACCTGGAAAGGCAAATCAGCGCTACAAAGAAGTCTCGCTACCCATTGGTCAAAATGGCCATGCTGAAAAAAGTGTCAAAACCAGAAATGCAGGAAAGGCCATGGAGAAATGGGAGCCATGCTACACTGATGGGCGGGATGTAAATTGCCAACAGCCACTCTGGAGAAGTGTACGGTGAGTCCTGAAACGTCTAAAAAGCAAAGCTTAGAGAGCATAGGGCACTTCCACTCATGGGGGTATACATTGGGAAAATTAAAAATCAGCAAGAGACAAGCACCCCAAAGTTTAGGGCTGCTCTCTTGACAAGGACCTCCACTTCATTCCACCTTCAATATCCCAGGAAAGAGAAAAATGGATAAAGAAGTTGTGGTCCTTATATACAATGGAATATCACTCAGCCATGAAATCAATGTCATAAGGCTAGTAGCAGCATGATGAGTGGATTTAGGTACGACGATTCTAAGTGAAATAAGTCACACAGAAAAGGACACTTCTCATAAGGTATCACTGATAGAGGGAATGTAAAAACCGTTACACTTGAACTGAATTACAAAACAGAACAGAGTCACACATGCAGAAAACACACTATGGCTGCTTAACGGGAAAGGTGAGGTGGGGTGATACATAAAACAAGGGTTTCAAATTAGCTCAGATACCGTTCCATAAAACCAATATGTAATAGACAAGACCTACTCCTTGCTCAGAGAACTGGACTCAACACGCCCTATTCACCACACAAGAATATATCTGACTAGTAATAATCTTAAAACCTATGTATTGATATCTCTCTGTTAGTGTGTCAAGTGGGTGTAAAGCAGCATAAACACAGCAGTGAAAAGCAGCTAAACCCCATTATAAAAATAAATTACTTTGAAAAACCCATGAAACAAAGACAGTGAAAGAGAGCGAAATTCTTACACAATGCGTTCAGGGGCTGTGATGCAACCTGGATTGACCATATCTAGACCCACAGCTGGATGAGACATAAGGGTGGACACTCTTGGGGCTGAGAGGTTTGGTGAGGTTGGGTGAGCAAACGCAGACCCTTTAAAGTAATACTGCGTGGTACCCATCGCATGGGTCCCAAATCTCCAGGTTCAAGGGCATCTTCCTACATTGAAAACATGCATGAGAAACCCAGAAGATGGTACACCGTGTGATGGGGAAAGGTTTCTAAAACGTACCTCATTTCTCATCTCCTTGTGCCCGGGTTCGCCATAACAGCCGCTTTACTAGCAATCTCCCTACTTGGAGCATCAGCATCTTTAACCTCCTGTTCCGTACAGGTTGCAATTTGTCCTGAGGATGAACGAGAAGACATGGAACCAATGAGAGACTAGCTCTTGGTGTTGGGACATGCAGAGGTCACTCTATTTTCCCATCAGGAAGAAGAATTAACCACAGGCTCATCCTGCCCCCCGGAACCAGAATAGGGCCTGAAGCCATCCTGCGCTTTTGCGGCCATCTCCCAAAAAGGCGAGTTGTAAAATGGAGGTTCAGGGCACTGCAATTCACAAACCTGCAGAGTTATAAATGATAACTCTCGTCCACAAATATATTGAGGGAAGGCAAAGAAGAGGATTTGAAATCAAGGCAGAATTGCAGGAAACAGATTTCAGGAGGTAGATTCGAATCGCCTTTAAAGCACATGAAAAGCGGCAAAACGTTGACAATGATGCCCTTGGCCAAAAAGGGCGTATGCGTTTTTTCCTGAATATATTCAGGAAAAAACGCATACGCCCTTTTTGGCCAACCAAGCAACCTGGAAAGGCAAATCAGCGCTACAAAGAAGTCTCGCTACCCATTGGTCAAAATGGCCATGCTGAAAAAAGTGTCAAAACCAGAAATGCAGGAAAGGCCATGGAGAAATGGGAGCCATGCTACACTGATGGGCGGGATGTAAATTGCCAACAGCCACTCTGGAGAAGTGTACGGTGAGTCCTGAAACGTCTAAAAAGCAAAGCTTAGAGAGCATAGGGCACTTCCACTCATGGGGGTATACATTGGGAAAATTAAAAATCAGCAAGAGACAAGCACCCCAAAGTTTAGGGCTGCTCTCTTGACAAGGACCTCCACTTCATTCCACCTTCAATATCCCAGGAAAGAGAAAAATGGATAAAGAAGTTGTGGTCCTTATATACAATGGAATATCACTCAGCCATGAAATCAATGTCATAAGGCTAGTAGCAGCATGATGAGTGGATTTAGGTACGACGATTCTAAGTGAAATAAGTCACACAGAAAAGGACACTTCTCATAAGGTATCACTTTTAGAGGGAATGTAAAAACCGTTACACTTGAACTGAATTACAAAACAGAACAGAGTCACACATGCAGAAAACACACTATGGCTGCTTAACGGGAAAGGTGAGGTGGGGTGATACATAAAACAAGGGTTTCAAATTAGCTCAGATACCGTTCCATAAAACCAATATGTAATAGATAAGACCTACTCCTTGCTCAGAGAACTGGACTCAACACGCCCTATTCACCGCACAAGAATATATCTGACTAGTAATAATCTTAAAACCTAGGTATTGATATCTCTCTGTTAGTGTGTCAAGTGGGTGTAAAGCGGCATAAACACAGCAGTGAAAAGCAGCTAAACCCCATTATAAAAATAAATTACTTTGAAAAACCCATGAAACAAAGACAGTGAAAGAGAGAGAAATTCTTACACAATGCGTTCAGGGGCTGTGATGCAACCTGGATTGACCATATCTAGACCCACAGCTGGATGAGACATAAGGGTGGACACTCTTGGGGCTGAGAGGTTTGGTGAGGTTGGGTGAGCAAACGCAGACCCTTTAAAGTAATACTGCGTGGTACCCATCGCATGGGTCCCAAATCTCCAGGTTCAAGGGCATCTTCCTACATTGAAAACATGCATGAGAAACCCAGAAGATGGTACACCGTGTGATGGGGAAAGGTTTCTAAAACGTACCTCATTTCTCATCTCCTTGTGCCCGGGTTCGCCATAACAGCCACTTTACTAGCAATCTCCCTACTTGGAGCATCAGCATCTTTAACCTCCTGTTCCGTACAGGTTGCAATTTGTCCTGAGGATGAACGAGAAGACATGGAACCAATGAGAGACTAGCTCTTGGTGTTGGGACATGCAGAGGTCACTCTATTTTCCCATCAGGAAGAAGAATTAACCACAGGCTCATCCTGCCCCCCGGAACCAGAACAGGGCCTGAAGCCATCCTGCGCTTTTGCGGCCATCTCCCAAAAAGGCGAGTTGTAAAATGGAGGTTCAGGGCACTGCAATTCACAAACCTGCAGAGTTATAAATGATAACTCTCGTCCACAAATATATTGAGGGAAGGCAAAGAAGAGGATTTGAAATCAAGGCAGAATTGCAGGAAACAGATTTCAGGAGGTAGATTCGAATCGCCTTTAAAGCACATGAAAAGCGGCAAAACGTTGACAATGATGCCCTTGGCCAAAAAGGGCGTAAGCGTTTTTTCCTGAATATATTCAGGAAAAAACGCATACGCCCTTTTTGGCCAACCAAGCAACCTGGAAAGGCAAATCAGCGCTAAAAAGAAGTCTCGCTACCCATTGGTCAAAATGGCCATGCTGAAAAAAGTGTCAAAACCAGAAATGCAGGAAAGGCCATGGAGAAATGGGAGCCATGCTACACTGATGGGCGGGATGTAAATTGCCAACAGCCACTCTGGAGAAGTGTACGGTGAGTCCTGAAACGTCTAAAAAGCAAAGCTTAGAGAGCATAGGGCACTTCCACTCATGGGGGTATACATTGGGAAAATTAAAAATCAGCAAGAGACAAGCACCCCAAAGTTTAGGGCTGCTCTCTTGACAAGGACCTCCACTTCATTCCACCTTCAATATCCCAGGAAAGAGAAAAATGGATAAAGAAGTTGTGGTCCTTATATACAATGGAATATCACTCAGCCATGAAATCAATGTCATAAGGCTAGTAGCAGCATGATGAGTGGATTTAGGTACGACGATTCTAAGTGAAATAAGTCACACAGAAAAGGACACTTCTCATAATGTATCACTTATAGAGGGAATGTAAAAACCGTTACACTTGAACTGAATTACAAAACAGAACAGAGTCACACATGCAGAAAACACACTATGGCTGCTTAACGGGAAAGGTGAGGTGGGGTGATATATAAAACAAGGGTTTCAAATTAGCTCAGATACCGTTCCATAAAACCAATATGTAATAGACAAGACCTACTCCTTGCTCAGAGAACTGGACTCAACACGCCCTATTCACCGCACAAGAATATATCTGACTAGTAATAATCTTAAAACCTAGGTATTGATATCTCTCTGTTAGTGTGTCAAGTGGGTGTAAAGCGGCATAAACACAGCAGTGAAAAGCAGCTAAACCCCATTATAAAAATAAATTACTTTGAAAAACCCATGAAACAAAGACAGTGAAAGAGAGCGAAATTCTTACACAATGCGTTCAGGGGCTGTGATGCAACCTGGATTGACCATATCTAGACCCACAGCTGGATGAGACATAAGGGTGGACACTCTTGGGGCTGAGAGGTTTGGTGAGGTTGGTTGAGCAAACGCAGACCCTTTAAAGTAATACTGCGTGGTACCCATCGCATGGGTCCCAAATCTCCAGGTTCAAGGGCATCTTCCTACATTGAAAACATGCATGAGAAACCCAGAAGATGGTACACCGTGTGATGGGGAAAGGTTTCTAAAACGCACCTCATTTCTCATCTCATGGTGCTCGGGTTCGCAATTCCAGCCACTTTACTAGCAATCTCCCTACTTGGAGCATCAGCACCTTTAACCTCCTGATCCGTACAGGTTGCAATTTGTCCTGAGGATGAACGAGAAGACATGGAACCAATGAGAGACTAGCTCTTGGTGTTGGGACATGCAGAGGTCACTCTATTTTCCCATCAGGAAGAAGAATTAACCACAGGCTCATCCTGCCCCCCGGAACCAGAACAGGGCCTGAAGCCATCCTGCGCTTTTGCGGCCATCTCCCAAAAAGGCGAGTTGTAAAATGGAGGTTCAGGGCACTGCAATTCACAAACCTGCAGAGTTATAAATGATAACTCTCGTCCACAAATATATTGAGGGAAGGCAAAGAAGAGGATTTGAAATCAAGGCAGAATTGCAGGAAACAGATTTCAGGAGGTAGATTCGAATCGCCTTTAAAGCACATGAAAAGCGGCAAAACGTTGACAATGATGCCCTTGGCCAAAAAGGGCGTAAGCGTTTTTTCCTGAATATATTCAGGAAAAAACGCATACGCCCTTTTTGGCCAACCAAGCAACCTGGAAAGGCAAATCAGCGCTAAAAAGAAGTCTCGCTACCCATTGGTCAAAATGGCCATGCTGAAAAAAGTGTCAAAACCAGAAATGCAGGAAAGGCCATGGAGAAATGGGAGCCATGCTACACTGATGGGCGGGATGTAAATTGCCAACAGCCACTCTGGAGAAGTGTACGGTGAGTCCTGAAACGTCTAAAAAGCAAAGCTACAGAGCATAGGGCACTTCCACTCATGGGGGTATACATTGGGAAAATTAAAAATCAGCAAGAGACAAGCACCCCAAAGTTTAGGGCTGCTCTCTTGACAAGGACCTCCACTTCATTCCACCTTCAATATCCCAGGAAAGAGAAAAATGGATAAAGAAGTTGTGGTCCTTATATACAATGGAATATCACTCAGCCATGAAATCAATGTCATAAGGCTAGTAGCAGCATGATGAGTGGATTTAGGTACGACGATTCTAAGTGAAATAAGTCACACAGAAAAGGACACTTCTCATAATGTATCACTTATAGAGGGAATGTAAAAACCGTTACACTTGAACTGAATTACAAAACAGAACAGAGTCACACATGCAGAAAACACACTATAGCTGCTTAACGGGAAAGGTGAGGTGGGGTGATATATAAAACAAGGGTTTCAAATTAGCTCAGATACCGTTCCATAAAACCAATATGTAATAGACAAGACCTACTCCTTGCTCAGAGAACTGGACTCAACACGCCCTATTCACCGCACAAGAATATATCTGACTAGTAATAATCTTAAAACCTAGGTATTGATATCTCTCTGTTAGTGTGTCAAGTGGGTGTAAAGCGGCATAAACACAGCAGTGAAAAGCAGCTAAACCCCATTATAAAAATAAATTACTTTGAAAAACCCATGAAACAAAGACAGTGAAAGAGAGCGAAATTCTTACACAATGCGTTCAGGGGCTGTGATGCAACCTGGATTGACCATATCTAGACCCACAGCTGGATGAGACATAAGGGTGGACACTCTTGGGGCTGAGAGGTTTGGTGAGGTTGGTTGAGCAAACGCAGACCCTTTAAAGTAATACTGCGTGGTACCCATCGCATGGGTCCCAAATCTCCAGGTTCAAGGGCATCTTCCTACATTGAAAACATGCATGAGAAACCCAGAAGATGGTACACCGTGTGATGGGGAAAGGTTTCTAAAACGCACCTCATTTCTCATCTCATGGTGCTCGGGTTCGCAATTCCAGCCACTTTACTAGCAATCTCCCTACTTGGAGCATCAGCACCTTTAACCTCCTGTTCCGTACAGGTTGCAATTTGTCCTGAGGATGAACGAGAAGACATGGAACCAATGAGAGACTAGCTCTTGGTGTTGGGACATGCAGAGGTCACTCTATTTTCCCATCAGGAAGAAGAATTAACCACAGGC